>NC_058404.1:17765777-17954810 GCF_002201575.2 Neomonachus schauinslandi
AGGAGGAGGAAGGAGGAGGAAGGAGGAGGAGGAGGGAGGAGGAGGAGGAGAAGTTGTTGGTATAACATCTGAGGGGTTTGGGAACCTTTGCTTTATCTGCTTTGTGCAGCATCCTTAACTTTTCACAAGTCAGATATGACAAGAGAATGGTTACCATCCACCAGCTACTCTCCTGGCAAGCAGGCTGGCCACAGAGAGGCTCAATCATATTAGGGTGGGCATATCAGCTCTCTCTTTTGGGTGGCTTATGACTTGGTAAGTTGTTTCAGAAACCAATAAATCTAAATTGAAAGCACAGAGTCTACCTTTCTGTATCATCATCTGTTTAGCCCTGGGCACTCTGATCTTTGCCTGACTCACCTGCTGTTTTGCCTTGTTTCCCTTTGAGTCATCATCTACTTGAGAGGCTTTTGAAGTGACTTTACTGTGTCCCAATGATTTATAGAGATTTCAGGATTCAGAGTTTTCACCTTTGACTCACAGCTCTTTTTTTTCTTTTGAAAATGGGCTGGGAATAAATTGAACTGAGATAGTACTCAATCATTACCCATTTTTTTAAGAGATTTTATTTATTTTCTGACAGAGAGAGACACAGCGAGAGAGGGAACACAAGCAGGGGGAGTGGGAGAGGGAGAAGCAGGCTTCCCGTGGAGCAGGGATCCCGATGCAGGGCTTGATCCCAGGACCCTGGGACCATTACCTGAGCCGAAGGCAGACCCTTAACGACTGAGCCACCCAGGTGCCCCAATCATTACTCATTTTTGAGTCTCCTAAGAATTGTAGCCAGCCAGCTCATAAAGCGTAGGAGAAGTTCTGTCTTAGAAGGATCCTTGACCATGTAGTCAAAGAAACCTCACAGAGGCAGACTTGTGCATCTTCTACACCTGACCAAGGGTTTGAGTGCTAAATAGCTGAATTATTTTCCAAGAAGATTCTCAGCCCAATAGGAATAGACTTCAATAGGGCTCTGCTCTCAGTTTATCACGTTTGACCAGAAACGGACACAGAGGGAACATAGTCTATGCTCAAGCTAGATTTCTATTACACATGTAAGAAGGACAAAGCACAAAAGGATTTGAAACACAGTGCCTGCAATGAAGACTGCGTGTAGTCTATGATTGGGGCAGCTCAAGGGCAAGGGCACTGTGGAACACCTGGGAGAAGGACTTTGAAGCACAAGGCCAGCACTTCTGTTTGATCTGTACTATGTGAGACATCACCTAATACTCTCTGTTCTTTCATTCTGTGCTCTGATTTTTGGCTCTCTCTGGATCTCCCCCGCTGATCACCATCTCCTTCTTGGCCGAGACAGGAGGCAGGCAGGTAAGAGAAAGCATGGGCCAAAGGCGAATGTAGGTATAAGGATGAGACCGATCTCTGGGGAAAACAAATGCTTTTTTCTTAATTAAGATGCAGATAATTCAAGTTGAACACATGGTGGAAAGGGCAAGGACCCAAGTGAATATACCAGACGTTCCCAAATTTTGGACCTCAGGTCTCTGGGTGTTTGGAATTAGTATCAGTGATCATTAACTATGTGCCAAGAACATTGCCATTGTTTATAGATTGAAAAAATAATATATGTCAATTACTTGTGCTACTGCTTTTCAAAGATAATGGAATATAAATTCATTTTAAACACTAATAAATTCATATGAACTTAGTACTTTTCTATTTTTCGTTTGTTCCTCAATATACCATAGTAAAAGTAATGGTTCCTTCCTGTGGACATCTGAAAAATAAAGAGGCTTTTTTTCTTTTTTCCCTTTGAATTCTGGAGAAATAGGAGTAGACAAATTCTGACAGCTTAGAAGAGGTAAATGTTTTGTTGGATAAACGGAGCCATACTTTTTTCAAGTACATATAGATATTTTGTCTACACAATATAAATCCATCACTGGATGAATTTGGTTCATTCATGAGAATGTGCATTTGGGAGTTAAGCTATTTCTTTCTTTCAAAACCAGTTGTTCATCATCAGATGTGTCTTTTAAAATTAAAACATAAACATTTATTTTTTTCTCTTAGAAAAATAGTAGATATTAAATATATATAAATAAACAAGAAAAAGGGGAAAAATTCTCATAATTCCACCACCCAAGGTATTTACTACTCATATCTACGTATATATCCTTCTAAAAATTAAAAAATATACATGCTTATGTATGTTATTCAAACAAAAAGATCCTTTTCTAGGTTGTCTTTACAGCCTATTGTCTTTTTTCTTTCATTTACTAACTTAGGATCAATCAACATCTTCCATGAGAAGACATATTGCTAAAATTTAGAATTCCCTACTAAATAATTTTCAAAGAAATCTGTGATTGAGGTAGATCCAGGTTTCTAGAGAGCAGAAGGGAATTCTTATGTCTCCCTTTGAAACATGCCTGGAAGGTATGACAAGTTAATGCGACTGCACTGATTTTTTTTTTTCTAACACAGCTTCTTCCCTACTAAATAATTATAATTTCTTTCCTTATGCCACATGTTCTTTTGTGCTTTTCATTCTTTGCCTGAGATTAAAAACTCTTTAATTAGGAGCTAGAGACTTCACTCTAATTTAGGATTCATATAAAAATCACTGGCCTGGACCAAGCAATTCTAATCTTTCACTGTTTGTGGCCCTGTAGTAGGATGCTTTAAGCAATACATAGCTTCTTATTTCTAGAAATAAAAGGTTCTTTAAAAGCCTATTAAAAGGGCCCTCAGGAGTGCGAAGATATCAAATAGCACTCTAGTAGTACACCGATTTTACTTTAAATGAGATAGAGCCATGTTTCCTTTAGTAAAAATACAAGCTTGCAAATGACAGACCCATAATATTTCCACAAACTATCACCTCAGGAAGGGCAAACTATATCTTCATAGGATACATTTTAGACTGAAAGAATAATGAAATGGACTCAGAAGAAGATTTTTAAAATAATTAAATAATTAAGAGTATGAAAATAATATCTATGGAGCAACTGACAGGATTGTATTCATTGCCTCTGGTAAAATGACCCTTAGTGATTACAAAGACTATTTACAATGGCATATATGTTCTACGTTGACTCATGACCAGCCATAAACCAACGTGAAGGACAAAATAAGTATTAGAAGCTTTAAAATAAAGGCTTAGGTAATATCTCTCTAAAAGGGGATTTTTACAAAAACAAAGTCACTTATTAGAATGACAGTGAATTTGACAGAAAGTCCATTGGACCCCCTGGAAATCAGAGATCTGAGTTCTGTTTGGCTCTCTCTGGATCTCCCCCGCTGATCACCATCTCTGATTCACCATGCAATCCCTCAGACATCCTATTATCTCCCTGGATGAGAGTTTACTTATCTCTAAAATGAAATGATGGAACTCAGGGATCGCTAATATTCCATCAGCCCTGACGTGCTCTGATCAGGGAACTATCATTCTTACCAGTGTCTCTGAGACTGTCAGCTGCTTCCTCCAACATCCATCTTTCTCTTCTTAGAAACAAACTGTGATACTTTTAGCAGGGCATAATTTTCCTGGAATAAAAGAGAACATTTCTCAGTTTTCTTGTAGCAGAGTGTGGTCATGTAATTAAGATCATGTCATGGAACTAAGGTCAGGGAACTAACTAAGGTCATGGAACTAAGGTCAAGGTCATGGAACTAAAAAAGTAGAAGCAAATGAGTTGCATGGGACTTTGGAAAGGGAGCTTAAATGGAGCTGATGCAGGCTTTTTCTCCTTTAGGTCCAAGACTCAGATGTGCTAGCTTAAGCCATAGAAGTCCCCTTGGACCATGAGTTGACCTTGAGAATGAAAGTCACCACCTAGATGATAGAACAAAGATAACATCCTTGGTCTCCCTAATGATACCACCGAGTCACCATAGATGTCCTGGAAACTAGTCTGTGCTGCTTTTCCATGAGAGAGAAGTTTGCATCTCTCTTCTTTATGCAATGACAATTTTTTTTTTCTGTTCAAGGCAGCTCTATTGAATTGTAACTGATGCAGTCAATAAAATGTGATTACTCGGTGTTGTAAAATAACTACAACTACCAATTATTTTGCACTTAGAACATGCCAGACACAGTGCTAAGTGTTTTATGGACATTGTCTGATTCTATTTGCACAATAAGAATACTTACGAGTTAGGTATTATTACCTACAATTTACAAATGGGGAAATGGAAGCTAAGAAAGATTAAATAGTATCTTCAGGGTCATGTAGCTTATGTGACAGAGCCTAGATTCTAAACCAGGTTGGGATGACTCCAAAACTTATTCTCTCAATCAATATCATCAGTTTAATGCAGTCATTATTCCCTGTGGGTAAAAGATGCACAAAGAGCACAATGTTAGCCAGTATTTCTAGAAAGCCTTATAGAATCGTCAAGACATTGGGGTGTCCAGCTGGCTCAGTCAGAGGAGTGTGCAACTCTTGATCTCGGGGTTGTGAGTTCGAGCCCCATGTTGGGTACAGAGATTACTTAAAATAAATACATAATTAAAAAGAAAGAATTGTCAAGGCATAGACAACATTAAATGCAGTCTATTCCCTGAACAAAATGAGGAGACAAAGATCCATCATGGCCACTGTAACAAGGATAATTATAACTATCCCCAAACCTTACCTACCTAGGTCATCAAACATTTTAACTTTTTAGGAGATTTTAAATAGAAATAAGGGGTGCCTGGGTGGCTCAGTCTTTTTTTTTTATTATTATTATGTTATGTTAATCACCATATACTACATCATTAGTTTTTGATGTAGTGTTCCATGATTCATTCTTTGCATATAACACCCAGTGCTCCATGCAGAACATGCCCTCTTTAATACCCATCACCAGGCTAACCCATCCTCCCACTCCGCCTCCCCTCTAGAACCCTCAGTTTGTTTTTCAGAGTCCATCATCTCTCATGGTTCATGTCCCCCTCCGATTCCCCCCCTTCAATCTTCCCCTCCTGCTATCTTCTTTTTTTTTTTAACATATAGTGTATGATTTGTTTCAGAGGTACAGATCTGTGATTCAATAGTCTTGCACAATTCACAGCGCTCACCATAGCACATACCCTCCCCAATGTCTATCACCCAGCCACCCCATCCCTCCCACCCCCCCCACCACTCCAGCAACCCTCAGTTTGTTTCCTGAGATTAAGAATTCCTCATATCAGTGAGGTCATATGATACATGGCTTTCTCTGATTGACTTATTTCGCTCAGCATAACACTCTCCAGTTCTATCCACGTCGTTGTAAATGGCCAGATTTCATTCCTTTGATGGCTGCATAATATTCCATTGTATATATATACCACATCTTCTTTATCCATTCATCTGTCGATGGACATCTTGGCTCTTTCCACAATTTGGCTATTGTGGACATTGCTGCTATAAACATCGGGGTGCACGTACCCCTTCGGATCCCTACATTTGTATCTTTGGGGTAAATACCCAGTAGTGCAATTGCTGGATCATATGGTAGCTCTATTTTCAACTTTTTGAAGAACCTCCATACTGTTTATCAGAGTGGCTGCACCAGCTTGCATTCCCACCAACAGGTAGGAGGGTTCCCCTTTCTCCGCATCCCCGCCAGCATCTGTCATTTCCTGACTTGTTAATTTTAGCCATTCTGACTGGTGTGAGGTGGTACCACATTGAGGTTTTGATTTGGATTTCCCTGATGCTGAGCGATGTTGAGCACTTTTTCATGTGTCTGTTGGCCATTTGAATGTCTTCTTTGGAAAAATGTCTGTTCATGTCTTCTGCCCATTTCTTGATTGGATCATTTGTTCTTGGGTGTTGAGTTTAAGAAGTTCTTTACAGATTTTGGATACTAGCCCTTTATCTGATATGTCATTTGCAAATATCTTCTCCCATTCTGTCAGTTGTCTTTTGGTTTTGTTGACTGTTTCTTTTGCTGTGCAAAAGGTTTTTATCTTGATGAGGTCCCAATAGTTCATTTTTGCCCTTGCTTCCCTTGCCTTTGGCGATGTTTCTAGGAAGAAGTTGCTGCGGCTGAGGTCGAAGAGGTTGCTGCCTGTGTTCTCCTTTAGGATTTTGATGGACTCCTGTCTCACATTGAGGTCTTTCAACCATTTTGAGTCTATTTTTGTGTGTGGTGTAAGGAAATGGTCCAGTTTCATTCTTCTGCATGTGGCTGTCCAATTTCCCAACACCATTTGTTGAAGAGACTGTCTTTTTTCCATTGGACATTCTTTCCTGCTTTGTCGAAGATGAGTTGACCATAGAGTTGAGGGTCCATTTCTGGGCTCTCTATTATGTTCCATTGATCAATGTGTCTGTTTTGTGCCAGTACCATACTGTCTTGATGATGACAGCTTTGTAATAGAGCTGGAAGTCCAGAATTGTGATGCCACCAGCTTTGCTTTTCTTTTTCAACATTCCTCTGGCTATGCGGGGTCTTTTCTGGTTCCATACAAACTTTAGGATTATTTGTTCCATTTCTTTGAAAAAAGTGGATGCTATTTTGATGGGGATTGCATTGAATGTGTAGATCGTTCTAGGTAGCATTGACATCTTCACAATATTTGTTCTTCCAATCCATGAGCATGGAACGTTTTTCCATTTCTTTGTGTCTTCCTCAACTTCTTTCATGAGTATTTTATAGTTTTCTGAGTACAGATTCTTTGCCTCTTTGGTTAGATTTATTCCTAGGTATCTTATGGTTTTGGGTGCAATTGTAAATGGGATCAACTCCTTAATTTCTCTTTCTTCTGTCTTGTTGTTGGTGTATAGGAATGCCACTGATTTCTGTGCATTGATTTTCTATCCTGCCACTTTACTGAATTCCTGTATGAGTTCTAGCAGTTTTGGGGTGGAGTCTTTTGGGTTTTCCACATAAAGTATCATATCATCTGCAAAGAGTGAGAGTTTGACTTCTTCTTTGCTGATTTGGATGCCTTTGATTTCTTTTTGTTGTCTGATTTCTGTGGCTAGGACTTCTAATACTATGTTGAATAGCAGTGGTGACAGTGGACATCCCTGCCGTGTTCCTGACCTTAGAGGGAAAGCTCTCAGTTTTTCCCCATTGACAATGATATTCGCTGTAGATTTTTCATGGATGGCTTTTATGATATTGAGGTATGTACCCTCTATGCCTATACTCTGAAGAGTTTTGATCAAGAAAGGATGCTGTACTTTGTCAAATGTTTTTTCTGCATCTATTGAGAGGATCATATGGTTCTTGTTCTTTCTTTTGTTAATGTATTGTATCACATTGATTGATTTGCGGATGTTGAACCAACCTTGCAGCCCAGGGATAAATCCCACTTGGTCATGGTGAATAATCCTTTTAACGTACTGTTGGATCCTATTGGCTAGTATTTTGGTGAGAATTTTTGCATCCATGTTCATCAAGGATATTGGTCTGTAATTCTCTTTTTTGATGGGGTCTTTGTCTGGTTTGGGGATCAAGGTAATGGTGGCCTCATGAAATGAGTTTGGAAGTTTTCCTTCCATTTCTATTTTGTGGAACAGTTTCAGAAGGATAGGTATTAATTCTTCTTGAAATGTTTGGTAGAATTCCCCTGGGAAGCCATCTGGCCCTGGGCTTTTGTTTGTTGGGAGATTTTTTTTTTTTTTTTGAAGATTCTATTTATTTGACAGAGAAAGATACAGCGAGAGAGGGAACACAAGCAGCGGGAGTGGGAGAGGGAGAAGCAGGCTTCCCGCTGAGCAGGGAGCCCGATGCAGGGCTCAATCCCAGGGCCCCGGAACCATGACCCGAGCCGAAGGCAGACGCTTAACAACTGAGCCACCCAGGCACCCCTGTTGGGAGATTTTTGATGACTGCTTCAATTTCCTTAGTGGTTATAGGTCTGTTCAGGTTTTCTATTTCTTCCTGGTTCAGTTTTGGTAGTTGATACATCTCTAGGAATGCATCCATTTCTTCCAGGTTATCTAATTTGCTGGCATAGCGTTGCTCATAATATGTTCTTATAATTGTTTGTATTTCTTTGGTGTTGGTTGTGATCTCTCCTCTTTCATTCATGATTTTGTTGATTTGGGTCATTTCTCCTTTCTTTTTGATAAGTCTGACCAGGGGTTTATTAATCTTGTTAATTCTTTCAAAGAACCAGCTCCTTGTTTCGTTGATCTGTTCTTCTGTTCTTTTGGTTTCTGTGTCATTGATTTCTGCTCTGATCTTTATTATTTCTCTTCTCCTGCTGATTTTAGGCTTTATTTGCTGTTCTTTCTCCAGCTCCTTTAGGTGTAGGGTTAGGTTGTGTATTTGAGACCTCTCTTGTTTCTTGAGAAAGGCTTATATTGCTAAATACTTTCCTCTTAGGACTGCCTTTGCTGCATCCCAAAGGTTTTGAACAGTTGTGTTTTCATTTTCATTTGTTTCCATGGATTTTTTAAATTCTTCCTTAATTTCCTGGTTGACCCATTCATTCTTTAGTAGGATGCTCTTTAGCCTCCATGTATTTGAGTTCTTTCTGACTTTCCTCTTGTGATTGAGTTCTAGTTTCAAAGCACTGTGGTCTGAAAATAGGCATGGAATGATCCCAATCTTTTGGTACTGGTTGAGACCTGATTTGTGACCTAGGATGTGATCTATTCTGGAGAATGTTCCATGGGCACTCGAGAAGAATGTATATTCTGTTGCTTTAGGACGGAATGTTCTGAATATATCTGTGAAGTCCATTTGGTCCAGTGTGTCATTTAAAGTCTTTATTTCCTTGTTGATCTTTTGCTTAGATGATCTGTCCATTTCAGTGAGGGGCGTGTTAAAGCCCCCCCCACTATTATTGTATTGTTGTTGATGTGTTTCTTTGCTTTTGTTATTAATTGTCTTATATAATTGGATGCTCCCATGTTAGGGACATAGATACATACAATTGTTAGATCTTCTTGTTGGGAAGACCCTTTAAGTAGGATACACTGTCCTTCCTCATCTCTTATTACAGTCTTTGGTTTAAAATCTAATTTGTCTGATATAAGGATTGCCACCCCACCTTTCTTTTGGTGTCCATTAGCATGGTAAATGGTTTTCCACCCCATCACTTTCAAGCTGGGGGTGTCTTTGGGTCAAAAATGAGTCTCTTGCAGACAGCATATCGATGGGTCTTGTTTTTTTATCCAATCTGATAGCCTGTGTCTTTTGATTGTTGCATTTAGCCAATTTACATTCAGGGTAACTATTGAAAGATATGAATTTCATGCCATTGTATTGCCTGTAAGGTGACTGTTACTGTATATTGTCTGTGTTCCTTTCTGGTCTATGTTGCTTTTAGGCTCTGTCTTTGCTTAGAGGACCCCTTTCAAGATTTCCTGTAGGGCTGGTTTTGTGTTTGCAAATTCCTTTAGTTTATGTTTGTCCTGGAAGCTTCTTATCTCTCCTTCTATTTTCAATGACAGCCTAGCTGGATAGAGTATTCTTGGCTGCATATTTTTCTCATTTAGTGCTCTGAATATATCCTGCCAGTCCTTTCTGGCCTGCCAGGTCTCTGTGTATAGGTCTGTTGCTAATCTAATGTTTCTACTATTGTAGTTTACAGATCTCTTCTCCTGAGCTGCTTTCAGGATTTTGTCTTTGTCTCTGAGACTCGTAAGTTTTACTATTAGATGTCGGGGTATTGACCTATTTTTATTGATTTTGAGGGGGGTTCTCTGTGCCTCCTGGATTTTGATGCCTGTTTCCTTCCTCAAATTAGGGAAGTTCTCTGCTATGATTTGCTCCAATATACCGTCTGCCCCTCTCTTTCTTCTTTTTCTGGGATCCCAATTATTCCAATGTTGTTTCGTCTTATGATATCACTTATGTCTCGAATTCTGCCCTCTTGATCCAGTAGTTGTTTATCTCTCTTTTTCTCAGCTTCTTTATTTTCCATCTTTTGGTCTTCTATATCACTGATTCTCTCCTCTGCCTCATTTATCCTAGCAGTTAGCACCCCCATTTTTATTGCACCTCATTAATAGCCTTTTTGATTTCAACTTAGTTAGATTTTAATTCTTTTATTTCTCCAGAAAGGTTTCTCTAATAACTTGCATGCTTTTTTCAAGCCCAGCTAGTATCTTTAAAATGATGATTCTGAACTCTAGGTCCGACATTGTACTAATGTCCGTATGGAGTAGGTCCCTGGCATTCAGTACTACCTCTTGTCTTTTTGTTGAGGTGATTTTTTCCATCTTGTCATTTTGTCCAGAGGAGAATAGATGAATGAGAGACAAAATGCTAACAGGGTAACCATGTCCCCAGAAAATATACTCTAAACAAATCAGAAAAGCCCTGAAGCCAGGGAAAAAGAAAGTAAAAGAAAGAAAAAAGAAAAAGAAAAAAAAAGGAAAAAGAAAAAGAAAAAGATAAAAACAAACAAAAACAGAACAAAACAAAAAAACAGAATATGATCAAATATGATCAGGCTGGTGCATAAATCAGTGCCACACACTAGATTTAGGGTGTATTTTGGTCTGTTAGAAGAAAGTGACTCCCAAAATTTTAAAGAAAGAAAAACTTATATATGTACAAAAATAAGGGTTGATATGATGAAGGATGGAAAATGATTGTAAAGATGAAAATTATAAAAAGTTTTATAAAAGGAATTGATAAGAAGTTGTTTGAAAAAAGAAAGAAGAGGATTTAAAAAAAAAGAGAAAAGGGAGAGAATGTGATCAGGCAGGAGACTAGAACAAAGCCATACACTAGAGATTTAGGGTGTATTTTGATCTGTTAGAAGAAACTATCTCAAAATTTTAAAGAGAGAACAACTTATGTATATATATCAAAAATAATGGTAACTACTATGAAGGGATAGAATATGAATCTAAAAATGAAAAATAAAAAAGATTTTTTAAAAAAGGGATTGATAAGATGTTGGTTGAAAAAGGGAAAAATAAAAATAAAAAAAAAAGTTAAAAAAAATTAACTTTGAAAGACTAAAGAATCATGGTAAAAAAGCCATGAATTCTATGTGCAGTATTCCCCTAGTGCTGGAGTTCTGCTGTTCTCATTGATCAGTAAACTTGGTCTTGGCTGGCTGTTCTCGCTGATCTTCTGGGGGAGGGGCCTGTTGCCATGGTTCCCAAATGTCTTTGCTGGAGGCGGAATTGCCCCGCCCTTGCCGGGGCAGGCTAAGTAATGTGCTCAGGTTTGCTCTCAGGAGCTTGTGTTCCCTGCAAGCTTTCTGTACAGCTTTGGAAGAGGAGAGTGAAAATGGGGGCCTCCCAATATCCACCAGGAGGAGCCAAGAACTCGGGGCCCCACTCCTCAGTGTGCCCCCAGAGAAAAGCAGTCAATCACTCCCATCTCCCTGGTCTTTGGCTGCACTCCATGCTAACCCGGCCTGTGAACAAGCATTTCTATCTCTGGCACCTGACCCCATGTGGAGTCTCCACACCCAGCAGATCCCTGCAATGCACTCCTGCGCCGCTCCTCCTTGGGGAGGAAGGGGAGTGTCCCCGGATCTGCCGCTTGTTGGGTCCCTGCTGGAGGAGCAGTGGCCCAACTGTGCCGCAGATCACGGTTTATGACAACCCCGAGCTGAGACCCCACTCCTCTGCTCTGTCTCTGCAGGCGGCTTCCCCGCTCCAATACCTGGGAGCTCTGCCACACTCAGGCACCCCCAGTCTTTCTGTGACCCGAGGGTCCTGAGACCACACTGTCCCACAAGGGTTCCACCCCCCACTTAGCCACTGGATCGACGTCCCTCAGCGGAGCCAACTTCTAAAAGTTCTGATTTGTGCTCTGGGGCTCTATCACTTGCCAGAAGCGGCTGATGGAGGCCCCCTCCCCCGCCGTCTATCCTCCCCAATATCGCCTGGGATTCACTTCTCCATACGTCCTACCTTCCAGAAAATGGGCGCTTTTCTGTTCAGAGAGTTGCTGCTATTCTTTTCTTTGATCTCCTGTTGAGTTTGTGGGTGTTCAGAATGGTTTGATCCCTATCTAGCTGAATTCCTGGGACCAGATGAAATCCAGGTCTCCTACTCCTCCACCACCTTGCTCTGCCCCCTGGGTGGCTCAGTCATTAAGCGCCTGCCTTTGGC
Organism: Neomonachus schauinslandi; assembly: GCF_002201575.2. Classification (NCBI taxonomy): domain Eukaryota; kingdom Metazoa; phylum Chordata; class Mammalia; order Carnivora; family Phocidae; genus Neomonachus; species Neomonachus schauinslandi. Next base: position 17,777,753 of record NC_058404.1, read on the forward strand.
CCAGGTCATGATCCCATGGTCCCGGGATTGAGCCCCACGTTGGGCTCCCTGCTCAGCTGGAAGCCTGCTTCTCCCTCTCCCACTCCCTCTGTTTGTGTTCCCTCTCTCATTGTATCTCTCTCTGTCAAATAAATAAATAAAATCTTTAAAAATAAATAAATAAAAATAAAAATAGAAATAACAGTATCTAATACTAAAAATTGTGTTGTTACTAAATATGACAATATATATAAAGTGCATAGTAGAAGACTAGCTTCACAATGGGTGCTCAATAAATAGTTCCTGATGGCATTATTATTTAAAAAACCATAGGGGGGCGCCTGGGTGGCTCAGTTGTTAAGTGTCTGCCTTCGGCTCAGGTCATGATCCCAGGACCCTGGGATCGAGCCCCACATTGGGCTCCCTGCTTGGCAGGGAGCCTTCTTCTCCCTCTCCCACTCCCCCTGCTTGTGTTCTTGTTCTCTCTATCTCTCTCTCTGTGAAATAAATAATATATTTTTAATTTTTTTTAAAGATTTTATTTATTTATTTGAGAGAGAGAATGAGAGAGAGAGAGAGCGTACATGAGAGGGGGGAGGGTCAGAGGGAGAAGCAGACTCCCTGCTGAGCAGGGAGCCTGATGTGGGACTCGATCCTGGGACTCCAGGATCATGACCTGAGCTGAAGGCAGTCGCTTAACCAACTGAGCCACCCAGGCACCTGAAGTAAAGAAATAAAATCTTAAAAAAAAAAAAAATATATATATATATATATATATATATAAATATAAAATCCATAGTGATGTGAAAATTTGGGGGAGTCAGAATATTAGGTTCAAATACAACCTCTGCAACTTGGTAACTATGTGAATACAGTGCAGTCATTTTACTTTTTAGCATTTCATGTTCTACGGAATGGATTACTTATCTTACAGCATTCTAATTGGAGACCATGTCTTTCAAGGGCCCTTCCCAATGGCTGACATGGTTTAGAATGCCCGCAAATAGAAGTATTAATATTATTATTGTTCTCAGAGGATTCAAATAAACTTATTTGCCAACAGTTATTTTCTCGTTGGTTTACCCACCACCGCGGAAGAGAGTGTCTGCCGCGGGTGTGGCTGAGCTCCAGCAGCACATGCCTGTCGTGCCTGTCGTTAAGAGGCCACTGTGGGGTGGTCTCTGGCAGAGGCAGATGGCTGCGGCGCGTACTGTGGTGGAGAGTACCCTGGACTGCTCTGTTGGTCCTGCCGGATTGCTGGAATTCAAGTTTGCTTCTTCCAATTTCTGATTCTGTCCGTGCCTTTATCTCCTTTCTGCCTTTGTACTGTAGCCAAGGCCATGCCAACCTCAGTGGGGCAAGAGGAGGACTTTGTGATGCTCACGGGAAACCCAGAGCCTAACTGCGGTGGGAGAGGGTAGCAGGCTGGCTACCCTCACGTGGGTGCTCCACGTGAGAACATTATCGTCTGAGAACACGGTCATCTAATTCTGTTACTCATTCTCTTGGCAAATTTTCACTTTGCAGAAAAACGTGCTTCATAGAAATCAACTAAGACAACAGGAGAGATTGAAAACAAGGGTTTTCTGACCTAAATATCACATATTTCATTCATTCTGACACTAACAATTTATTTAGAATTGTGTTAGAAAGTGGCCCCCATTACTAAGATTGCACAACCTTCAAAGCATTGTGCAAAGTTCTAAACTAGTAAAAAATGTTTCCCCATCTTTCCCTACTCCCTTCCCCTCCATGTCAGGTTTTATCTGAGGTTAAAATATCCATAGACCACTTTTTCCTTTTAAAATTCCCAAATTTGTCCCCATCCTTGAGGGAAAACGGGTGACTCTAAACTGTGTCTAGGCTGCTAGGGATGAAGGAAGGCACTGGAAGCCCAGGGGACAGGTGCTCATTGCCTCTACGTCAGAGCCCTCCTCTCTCAACCTACTGCCCCAGGAAAGGCATGCTTTTCCTGTGTGGGAGAGAGCTGCACAAGTCTGAGCAATCCACAACAGACCATCTGAAATAATTTTCTCAGGTAGCAGAATAAGCACATGGCCAGACATTGCACTGCTTTTCAAAGAGGTGAGTCCTTTCTTGTTTCCTAACTGCCATTTAAAAACTCCAAACAAAAATTAAGCTGTTGATGCATGTAACAAAGCCTAAGCAAGGAATAACTCCTTTAAAAAAGATGGCAGTTTTTCTGGGGGGTTGGGTGGGAGGGTAGATGTGGGCTATGCGTGGGTGTGTCATTAAATTGTGGTTTGAAATCAATGTCAATTTTCTTTGATAATAAGAAAGGCTGGTATCACTACAATAGGAAAAAAGTGTAGAGCATTTGGTGGTTTAATTATGTTTCCGTTCTTTTTTATAACTGGGTTCTTTGAAGGGAAATGCCAAGTTCTGCTGAGGGTTTTGTTGAAAATAATTTCCAAAGACCTACTTTGCTTGAATATTTCTTCCCCTTTGCTTTTCTGTTCGCAGTACCCTAGAATTACCCTCCTGCCCCTGCCAGGATGGAACCATAGTGGTGTTTGCGTCGTGAGAGCTCATTGCGTATTTTCTTTAGCTTACAGTGATGACACTTTTAAAAAAATCATCAGTGAATTAACCAAACTGTGAAAAGAATATTTTCATCTCTGTTCAATGGGTTTTCTGTAGAAAAAATATGCTTGATGATGGAACTCATGAAAACCACTATTTTTCTCTGGCTTTCCTCTGCTTTAAAGCATTCAAAGATTTCTAAGCCAGTTTATATCTGACTTTTCTTAGAACTGTATAGCTTCCTTTGTGGTGTCTTAAGTCTGGTCTGGGCTCGTAGTTTCTATGCGCATGCATAAGGCATGAGCGCCAAGCCCAGACACCAATGCCCAGACGCCTGTCTTTCCATGGCAACTTCTGTCCAGAGCACTGGGCAGATGACGCAGTCCCTGGGATTCTAGGTAAGCAAACGGCAGCCTTGCTTTCTCTTTGCTCTTGGGCTTGAGTCTCTTGGTTGCAGTCCCAGCCATCCTCACTGGGGGATGACTCTCCTGAGGCCCCCTCAGGACCACATCCCTGGGTTTCCCCATTTCCTGGCCCCCTTTTTCCCATCCACCTGTGCACTGAACGCTGGCTCAAGTCTCCCATTCCCAGCATGTTCCTTTTCTTCTTTAAGGATACCAATGTTGATGACTTACAAGGAAGTAAAATGGCTAATACATATGCTAATACCTTTTGAGTGAGATGGCAAATATGGGAGAGATAAGGGTTAAATATTTACCTTGGACAAAACTCGACTTTGGAATTTTCATACTTTTATTTATATGTTAGCTCCTGTCTACGTGGGCGAAGGTAAGGGAGAGGAAGGGAGGGGGTGGTGGCAAAGAGAACAGAGTGAGAGATTCCTGCAGAGAGCTGCTTTTTTGCTGGCTCCCAGGCCCTGGATCTGGGCGGAGCTGGCAGCAAGCTAGCTCCTCACTCATGCAGACCTGCTCCCCCCCTTCCCCTGCCCCCTCGTCTCTCTGCTCTTGCCTTTACATCACGGATGCCGGAGTAAGCTTTTTCTTTCACTGCCAGTGGGCATTCAGTACACTGGCTCATTCTCCATGCCCCCCCTCCATTTTTAAATTTTTTTTAAGTCACAAGCTGGGGTGGGGGGAGATAGTCATTTTTGCGAAGTTAGTCCTTTTCACAAGGTTGGTTTGTGCCTATTACCCACTGAGAAGAGAACAATTTGAGCAAATGATCACACTTAATTAGAAAAAGAAAAAATGAGGCTTAGCTCGTAATGACAATGGGCAATTTGAGTAATTAAAATTATTTTAGAAAAGCATTGATTTCTTCTAAATTAAAATATGCCCAGAAGCTTATATATGTTTTATATATATTCAAATAACTTTTTTTGTTATCCGGTCCTTCTCATTTTAAACTGTTTGTGAGCCTACTTTCCCATTTATGCTAGAGGATGTTCTATATCTCAGAATCTCTCATTGAGAATGCCCCCATAAATACTTTAAATTTATGAGACTCTCTCTCACTAGCTAAACTACAATTCCTTTAGTGAAACAGTTGAAGAAATGCACTGTAGAATTCTAGAGAAAACAGTTCTTGGCTTTAACTTCTTTATGTTCAGCAGCCTTATTATTGTCAAAATTCCCCAAATTAAAATGCAAAGCTCAGCTTCTTGGCTGGGCTCGCTTACTTAACCTTAATAAAATATAAGGGTCTGTTTCATTAATCGGAAACACACCAGACACAGTGCATGAATTTTATCTTCCACTTTGTCCTTTGTATTTCAGAATGGTGATGATAATAATAATAATAAAAATCCTTGGATTTGGCAGCCAGACAATCGTGTTCTCTTTGTTTCTATCATGTTCCTATGTAAAATTAATTTCTCAGACAGACTAAATGCCTTTAGGGGCAAAAATTCCAATGATCCTCTCCCCTGGAAATCTTTAAAAATAGAATAAACTTTCATTTGTCTGGGTGTGGTTTGAGCACAGTCTGTCTTTGGCTGAGGGATGGTTTAGTTGACCTACTGATGTTGTTTTAAGCTGCATGATCACTTAGGGGGAGAATTTTCCTTTAATCCTTACCAGATTTAATTTATCACAACAATGTGTGTGCCTATGGGTGTAGTAAAACAAAAAGGGGTGCAATCTTCTTTTCCATTGTAAAGTCATGAAACAGTTTCTCAAATTTGAGAAAGTAAGATTAAATCAAGAAAATGTCTGATTTTTCCCCCTCTTCAAACTTCTCCTGAAAGATAGTGAAATTTGATAAATAGCATGCTATTTAAGACAAGATGTTTCCAAATAACGGGTCCAAATCAGCAAAGCAGAACCATATGCTCTATGAAGACCACCTTCATGGTCCTCGCATGAACCTGAAGCTGGGCATCTGGACAGAGGTGGGGGGCACCGACCATGCCAAGGTGTGCTGATGGGCGCTGACAAGAATGGGAGAGGGCTGGGGAGTGGGAGAGGGCTGGGGAAAGTGGTTTCACAGATATGGTTACCACCTGTGTCAGCCTAGACCCTTTGGAAAACTATGCTGTTGACGTTTGCCTGTGTTGTAGTATGTTGGTAGTTCATGCCTTTTTATTGCTCAACAGTACTCTAATGTATAGATATACAACATTGTTTTTTATCAGTTCACTAGCTGATAGACATTTGGGTTTCCAATTTCTGGCTACCATGAATACACTGCTCTGAGCATTCACATACAAGTCTTTGTGCAAATGTAAGTTTTCATTGTTCTTGGGTAAATAGCCAAGGGTAGAATTTTTATTCTATGTGCTAAGGTTATATTTAACTTTTTAAAAGAAACATAGTTTTCCAAAGTGATTGCATCATTTTACATCCCCTTCAGCAATGTACAAAGATTCCAGTTCTTCCTTGTCAACGCTTGCTGTTGCCTGGATTTTGATTACAGCCATCCTAGGGGGTGTGAAGCTGTATCTCACTGTGATTTTGATTTGCATTTACCTGATGATTTAGGATGTTGAGCATCTTTCCAAGTGCTTACTGGACATTTGTATATCTTCTTTGGACAAATGCCTATTCATATCCTTTACCCATTTTTAAATTAGGTTGTATGTTTTTTTATTATTGAGTTGTAGATGCTGTCAACTGAAAGAAAGCCAACCTCAAGGTAGGTTAATAAGTGCTTTACTCATTGTCCTACTGAGATTATAGCCCAGGAAAGAGTCTTTCACATTGTTAAGAAGAACTGCTCTGAACCTTGTTAGCTATAGATTATATATGCAAACAGAGGAAGGGGTATATATGCTTGCAAGCTGTTCTCCAAATATTTGCATGTCAAAAGGTATAATTTTTGTTTGGTTATGAAAATTAAGGTTTACTGATTTCCTCAAAGACATATGAAAGACCCTTAGGTCATCTTTTTTCTTTTTTTTTTTTAAAGATTTTTTATTTATTTATCTGAGAGAGAGAATGGGAGACAGAGAGCATGAGAGGGGGAGGTCAGAGGGAGAAGCAGACTCCCCGCTGAGCAGGGAGTCCGATGCGGGACTCAATCCCGGGACTCCAGGACCATGACCTGAGCCGAAGGCAGTCGCTTAACCAACTGAGCCACCCAGGCGCCCCGACCCTTAGGTCATCTTAATAAGTTATGTTTCTATCATAACTGATTATCCAAAAATATTATTTGCATGCTTTCACTTAACTGATTCCCCAGTTCTTCCTGTTTTTTTTTTTAAGTATTTATTTTAATTCCAGTTAGTTAACATACAGTGTTATGTTAGTTTCAGGTGTACAATATAGTAATTTAACAATTCCATACATTACCTGGTGCTCATCACACAAGTGCACTCTTTAATCCCCATCTCCTATTTTATCCATCAACCCACTCTCTCCCCTCTGGTAACCATCAGTTTGTTCTCTGTAGTTAAGAGTCTGTTTCTTGGTTTACCTCTCTCTCTCTTTTTGCCCTTTGCTCATTTGTTTTTTTTAAGAGTATAGTATTTTAAAAAATATTTTATTTATTTATTTGACAGAGAGAGAGAACGAGAAAGTGCAAGTGGGGGGAGTGGCAGAAGGAGAGGGAGAAGCAGGTTCCCTGCTGAGCCAGGAGCCCAATGTGGGGCTTGATCCCAGGACCCCGGAATCATGACCCAAGCCAAAGGCAGAAGCTTAACCAAATACCCAGGCGCCCCTTGTTTTGTTTCTGAAATTCCACATATGAGTGAAATCATATGCTATCTGTCTTTCTTTGATTTATTTTGCTTAGCATAACGCTGTCTAGCTCCATCCATGTCCTTGCAAATGGGAAGATTTCATTTTTTTTTTTTTCTGATGAACATTTATTCTTGCTAGTCTGCAGAAAGAACTGACATACAAGTATGGGTATCTTATCTAAAAAGAAAAGTATTCAAGATCTCTAGATAGAAGAAGTAATAAAACCCAAGATTAAGATGCCTTAGTATACTAGGAAGAGGCTTAGGCATTCCTACTCTTTTTTTAAAATGTAAATTCAATTAATTAACATATAATCTATTATTGGTTTCAGAGGTAAATGTCAGTAATTCATCAATCTTTTTTTTTTTTTAAAGATTTTATTTATTTTTTAGAGAGCGAGCGAGAGAGAAACAGCATGAGAGGGGAGAGGGTCAGAGGGAGAAGCAGGCTCCCCTGAGCCAGGAGCTGGACATGGGGCTCGATCCCAGGACCCTGGGATCATGACCTGAGCCGAAGGCAGACGCTTAACCATCTGAGCCACCCAGGCGCCCCAGTAATTCATCAATCTTACATAACACCCAGTGCTCATTACATCACGTGCCCTCCTTAATGTCTATCACCCAGTTACCCAATCCCTCCACCCCTAACCCCTCCAGCAACCCTCAGTTTGTTTCCTGTGATTAAGAGTCTCTTATGGTTTGTCTCCCTCACAGATTTTGTCTTCTTTTATTTTTTTCCTCTCTTACCCTATGATCATCTGTTTTGTTTCTTAAGTTCTACATATGAGTGAGATCATACAATAATTGTCTTTCTCTGATTGACTTATTTCACTTAGCATAATACCCTCTACTTCCATCCATGTTGTTGCAAATGGCATTTTTTTTTGATGGCTGAGTAGTATTCCATTGTGTGTGTGTGTGTGTGTGTGTGTATTCCCTCTATCCCCACACTGTGAAGAGTTTTAATCAAGAAAGGATACTGTACTTTGTCAAATGCTTTTTCTGCATCTATTGAGAGGATCATATGGTTCTTGTCCTTTCTCTTGTTTATGTCATTGGATCACATTGATTGATTTGCAGATGTTGAACCACCCTTGCAGCTCAGGAATAAATCCCACTTGGTCATGGTGAATAATCCTTTTAATGTACTGTTGGATCCTATTGGCTAGTATCTTGGTGAGACTTTTTGCATCCATGTTCATCAGGGATATTGGTCTGTAATTCTCCTTTTTGGTGGGGTCTTTATCTGGTTTGGGGATCAAAGTAATGCTGACCTCAGAGAAAGAGTTTGGAAGTTTTTCTTCCATTTCTATTTTTTGGAACAGCTTCAGAAGAATAGGTATTAATTCTTCTTTAAATGTTGGGTAGAATTCCCCTGGGAAGCCATCTGGCCCTGGACTCTTGTGTGTTGGGAGATTTTTGATGACTGCTTCAATTTCCTTGCTGGTTATAGGTCTATTCAGGTTTTCTATTTCTTCCCGTTTCAGTTTTGGTAGTTTATACATCTCTCAGAATGCAGCCATTTCTTCCAGATTGCCCAATATGTTGGCATCTAGTTGCTCATAATATGTTCTTATAATTGTATTTCTTAAGTATTAGTTGTGATCTCTCTTCTTTCATTCATGATTGTATTTATTTGGGTCCTTTCTCTTTTCTTTTTGATAAGTCTAACCAGGGGTTTATCAATCTTTTTAATTCTTTCAAAGAACCAGCTCTTGTTTCATTGATCTGTTCTGTTCTTTTGGTTTCTATTTCATTGATTTCTGCTCTGATCTTTATTATTTCTCTTCTCCTGCTGGGTTTAGGCTTTATTTGCTGTTCTTTCTCCAGCTCCTTAAGGTGTAAGGTTAGGATGTGTATTTGAAAACTTTCTTGTTCCTTAAGAAAAGTTTGTATTGCTATATACTTTCCTCTTAGGACTGCCTTTGCTGCATCCCAAAGGTTTTGAACAGTTGTGTTTTCATTTTCATTTGATTCTGTCAATTTTTAAAATTCTTCTTTAATTTCCCGGTTGACCCATTCATTCTTTAGTAGGATGCTCTTTAGCCTCCATGTATTTGAGTTCTTTCCAACTTTCCTCTTGTGATTGAGTTCTAGTTTCAAAGCATTGTGGTCTGAAAATGTGCAGGGAATGATCCCAATCTTTTGGTACCAGTTGAGATCTGATTTGTGACCCACTATGTGATCTATTCTGGAGAATGTTCCATGTGCACTCAAGAAGAATGTGTATTCTGTTGCTTTAGGACAGAATGTTCCGAATATATCTGTGAAGTTCATCTGGTCTAGTGTGTCATTCAAAGCCATTGTTTCCTTGTTGATCTTCTGCTTAGAAGATCTGTCCATTGCAGTGAGGGGGGTGTTAAAGTCCCCTACTAATATTGTGTAATCATTGATGTGTTTCTTTAATTTTGCTATTAATTAGCTTATATATAAATAGCTGCTCCCATGTTAGGGGCATTAGTATTTACAATTGTTAGATCTTCTTGTTGGATAGAATCTTTAGTTATGATATATAGCGTCCTTCCTCATCTCTTATTACAGTCTTTGATTTAAAATCTAATTTGTCTGATATAAGGATTGCCATCCCAACTTTCTTTTGATGTCCATTAGCATGATAAATGGTTTTTGACCTCCTCAGTTTCTATCTGGAGGTGTCTTTGGGTCTAAAATGAGTCTCTTGCGGACAGCATATTGATGGGTCTTGCTTTTTTATCCAGTCAGATACCATGTGTTTTTTGACTGGGGCATTTAGCCCATTTTACAATCAAGGTAACTATTGAAAGATATGAATTTAGTGCCATTGTATTACCTGTAAAGTCACTGTTTCTGTATATTATCTCTGTTCCTTTCTGGTCTATGTTACTTTGGGCTCTCTCTTTGCTTAAAGAATCCCTTTTAATATTTCTTTGGTGATCACAAATTCCTTTAGTTTCTGTTTGTCATGGAAGCTTTTTATCCCTCCTTCTATTTTGAAAGTGAGTCCAAGATGGCAAAGGAAGAGGAGACCTCAGTTTCATCTGGTCCCAGGAACTCAGCTAGATAGCTATCACATCATTCTGAATACCTGCAAACTCAACTGGAGATCTAAGAAAAGAATAGCCGAAACTCTACAAATCAAAAAGCCACCACATTCTGTAAGGTAGGAGGTGTGGAGAAGTGAATCTGAGGAGAAGATAAACTGCGGGGGGAGGGAACCTCCATAACCCGGCTACCAGAAAGTGATATTGCAGAAGAGCACAAAATCAGAACTTTTAGAAGACTGCTCCTGTAAGGGATGTCCCTGCCTGAAAAGTGCTCAGGTGACAAAGCAGGGGCAGAATCCTAGGTGAGACATTGTGGTCTCAGGATCCCTGGGTTCACAGGAAGACCAGGGGTGCCTGAGAGCCGCAGAGTTCCCAGGTATTGGAGCCTGGAAGCTGGCTGCAGTCAGCGAACCCAGAGTGGGCTTTCAGCTCGGGTTGCCATAAACCATGAACTGTGGCACAGTCAGGTGACTGGTCTTCAAGCAGTGGCCCAACAAATGGCAGAACCAGCGAGAACCCCCTTATTACCCTGGGAGAAATGGCACAGGAGTGTGCTGCAGGAGGCTTCAGGGTTTGGAGACTTGAAATGGGGTTGAGTGCCTGAGATACAAATGCTCCATCACAGGCTGGGTTACCACGGAGTGAAGATGGAGACCAGGGAGACAAGAGTGATTGACTGCTTTTCCCTGAGGGTGCACTGAGGAGTGGGGTCCCAAGATTTCGGCTCTGGGGCATGGAGATTGGGAGGCTGCCATTTTCATTTGCATCCTCTAAAGCTGCACAGAAAGCCTTAAGGCAACAAAAGCCACATTGAGCAATCCTGAGCAGATTAGTTACCCTGGTCCCCTAGCAAGGGCAGTGCAATTCCGCCCGGGGCAAAGACATTTGAGAATCAACGCAACAGGCCCCTCCCCCAGAAGATCAGCCGGAACATCCAGCCAAGACCAAGTTTACTGATCATTGAGAACTGCAAAACTCCAGAGCTAGGAGAGTATTGTATTAGAATTCATGTTTTTTTTTTTTTTTTCCTCATGATTCTTTAGTCTTTCAATTTTAATTTTTTTCTCCTTCCTTTTTTCAACCAATTTCTTATTTTATCAGCTTTTAAAAAAAATCTTTTTAATTTTTATTTTTATAGTTACATTCTATCCTTTCATTGTATTTAATTTTATTTTTGTATATATATGTTTTTCTTTCTTTACAGTTTTGGGATGCAGTTTCTTCTAACAGACCAAAATACACCCAGAATCTTGTGTATGGCTCTGGTCTCCTCACTTGTCTGATTATATTCTCTTGTAGGTTTTCTTTTTCTTTCTTTCTTCTCCTTCTTCTTCTTCTTTTTCTTTTTTGTTAAAGTCTTTTTAAATATTCATCTTTATGGTTGCATTCTATCTTTCCAATATATTTAATTTTATTTTTGTATATATAAAAGTTTTTCTTTATAATTTTGAAATGTAGTTTCTTCTAACAAACTGACCAAAATACACTCAGGATATAGTGTATTGCTCTGTTCTCTTCACCTGTCCATTTATATTCCTTCTTTTTTTTTTGTCTTTTAATTTTAATTTTTAGTTACATTCTATCCTTTCACTATATTTCTCTGATGATCAGTGATGAGCATCTTATCCTGTGTCTGTTGGTTATCTGGATATCTTCTTTGGAAAAATGTCCAATCATGTTTTCTGCCTATTTTTTAAATTGGATTATTTGTTTTTTGGGTGTTGAGTTTTATAAGATCTTTGTATATTTTGGATAATAACCCTTTTTCAGATATTTCATTTGCAAATATCTTCTCCCATTCCATAGGTTGCCTTTTAGTTTTATTGATTGTTTCCTCTGTTGTGCAGAAGCTTTTTATGTTGACAATAGTTTATTTTTGTTCTTGTTTCCCTTGCCTCTAGAGACATATCTAGAAAAAAATTGATAAGGCTGATGTCAAAGAAGTTTTGTGTTCCCCTCTTGGATTTTTATGTTTTCATGTCTCATATTCAGGTCTTTAATCCATTTTGAATTTATTTTTGTGTATGGTATAAGAAAGTGGTCCAGTTTCATTCTTTTGCATGTAGCTGTCCAGTTTACCCAATATCATCATTTGAAGAGATTGTCTTTTTCTCATTGGATATTGTTTCCTGCTTTGTAAAGTTTTATTGTTGTGGGTTCATTTCTGGGTTTTCTATTCTGTTCTATTGATCTAGGTGTCTGTTTCTGTGCCAATACCATACTGCTTTGATCACTACAGCTTTGTAATATAACTTGAAGTCCAGAATTGTGATGTCTCCAGCTTTGCTTTTCTTTTTCAAGATTTTTTTTTTTTTTTTTTACTATTTGGGGTCTTTTCTGGTTCCATACAAATTTTAGGATTGTTTGTTTTAGCTCTGTGAAAAAAATGCTGTTGGTATTTTGATAGGGATTGCATTAAATGTGTAGATTGCTTTGGGAAATATAGATATTTTAGCAATATTTGGTCTTCCAATCCATGAGCATGGGATATCTTTCCATTTCTTTGTGTCATCTTCAGTTTCTTTCATCAGTGTTTTATAGGTTTCAGAGTATAGGTCTTTCATCTCTACGGTTAGCTTTATTCCTAGGTATCTTATTGCTTTTGGTGTAACTAAATGAGATTGTTTCCTTAATTTCTCTTTCTGCTGTTTCATTATTGGTGTATAGAAATGCAACAGATTTCTGTATGTGGCTTTTGTATCCTGCAATCTTACTGAATTCCTTTATCAGTTCTAGCAGTTTTTGGTGGAGTCTTTCAGGTTTTCTCTACAGAGTATCGCATCATCTGCAAATAGTGAAAGTTTTACTTCTTACTTGCCAATTCGGATGCCTTTTATTTCCTTGTGTTGTCTGATTGCTGTGGTTAGGACTTCCAGTACTATGTTGACTAACAGTGATGAGAGTGGACATCCTGTCTTATTCCTGATGGTGGAGGAAAAGCTCTCAGTTTTTTCCCATTTAGGATGATATTAGCTGTGGGTTTTTCATATATGGCCTTTATTATGTTGAAGTATGTTCCCTTTAAACCTACTTTGATGAGGGTTTTTATCACAAATGGATGTGCTTTGTCAAATGCCTTTTTCTGTATCTATTGAAATGATCATATGGTCCTTATTCTTTCTTTTATGAATGTGATATATCACGTTGATTGATTTGCAAATATTCAACTACCCTTGTAACCCAGAAAGAAATCCCACTTGATTGTGGTGAATGGTTTTTTAATGTATTGTTGGATTTGGTTTGCTAGTATTTTATTGAGAATTTTTGTATTCATGTGCATCAGGGATATTGACCTATAGTTCTCTTTTTTAGTGGAGTGTTTATCTGGTTTTGGTATCAGGGTAATGCTGGACTCATATAATGAATTTGGAAGTTTTCCTTCCTTTTCTATTTTTTGGAATAATTTGAGAAGACTAGGTATTAACTCTTCTTTAAATATTTGGTAGAATTCCCCTGTGAAGCCATCTGGTGTGGACTTTTGTTTGTTGGGAGTTTCTTGATTACTTATTCAATTTCTTTGCTGGTTATTGGTCTGTTCAAGTTTTCTATTTCTTCTTGTTTCAGTTTTGATAGTTTATATGTTTCTAGAAATTTATCCATTTCTTCCGAGTGGTCTAATTTGTTGGCATATACTTTTTCGTAATGTTGTCTTATAATTGCTTATATTTCTGTGGTGTTGTTTGTTATTTCTTCCCTCTCATTTGTGATTTTATTTGTTTGGGTGATTTCTCTTTTCTTTTTGTTAAGTCTGGCTAGAGGTTTATCAATTTTATTAATTTTTTAAAGAACTAGCTCCTGGTTTCATTGTTCTATTCTCTCTGTCTCTCTGTCTCTCTCTTTTTTTTTTTTTTTTTTGGTTTCAGTATCATTAACTTCTGCTCTATATTATTTCCTTCCTTCTGATGGCTTTAGGCTTTGTTTGTTGTTCTTTTTCTAGCTTCTTTAGGTGTAAGTTAGGTTTTTATTTCAGATTTGTCTTGCTTCCTGAGGTAGGCCTGTATTGCTATATATTTCCCTCTTAGGAACAAAAGCGGCTCTAAGAGGTCCTAAGACTGTCATTTTTTCATTTTTATTTGTCTCCATGTGTTTTTTATTTCTTCTTTGATTTCCTGGTTGCTCTATTCAGTGTTTAGTAGTATGTTGTTTAACTTCCATGTATTTGTGTTCTTTCCAGATTTTTCTTGTGGTTGACTTCTCATTTCATAGCATTGTGGTCAGAAAGGATGCATGTTATGATTTCAGTCTTTTGTATTTGTTGACATTTGTTTTGTGACCTAATATGTGATCTATTCTGGACAATGTTGCCTGTGCGCTTGAAAAGAATGTGTATTCTGCTATCTTAGGATAGAATGTTCTGAATATATCTGTAAACCCTTATGGTCCAGTGTGTCATGCAAAGCCATTGTTTCCATATTGATTTTCTGTTAGATGTCTGTCCATTGATGTAAGTGGGGTGTTAAAGCCCTTTACTATTGTATTAGTATTAATTAGTTCCTTGATGTTTGTTATTGTTTTATAGGTGTGCCCATGTTGGGTGCATAAATATTTACAATTTTTAGATCTTTTTGTTGGATTGTCCCCTTTACTATGATGTAGTGCCCTTCTTTATCTCTTGTTACAGTCTTTGTTTTTTATAGTCTAGTTTGACTGATGTAAGTATTGCTACTCCATCTTTCTTTTGACTCCATTTGCATGACATGTTTCTCCATTCCCTCACTTTCCATCTGCAGGTGTCTTTTGGTATAAAATGAGTCTCTTGTAGGCAGTATATAAATGGGTATTTTTTTTTTTTTTTTTTGTCCATTCTGATACCCTATGTCTTTTGATTGGAACATTTAGTCCACTTATATTCAGAGTAATTATTGATATGTATTTATTGCCATTTTATTACTTATCATCCTTTCTGAAGATTTTCTCTGATCCTTTCTTGTCTTTGTCACTTTGGATCTCTCCTTTGCACTCAATCAGTTCCCTTTAATATTTCTTGCAGAGCTGGTTTAGTGGTCATGAACTCCTTCAGTTTTTGTTTATCTAGGAAACTCTTTATCTCTCCTTCTATTCTGAATGATAGCCTTGCTGGACACAGTATGCTTGGCTGCAGATTTTCCCCATTCTGCACTTTGAATATATCATGCCACTCCCTTCTGGCTTGCCAAGTTTCTGTTGAGAAATCTCCAGCCAGCTTTATGGGTTTTCCCTTGTGAGTTAAGGACTATTTTTGGCTTCTTGCTTTTAAGACTTTTTTTCCTTATCATTATATTTTGCAAATTTACTTATAATATGTTGTGGTGTTGGTCTACTTTTGTTGATTTTGATGGGAGTTCTCTGTGCCTCCTGGATCTGGATGTCTGTTTCCTTCCCCACATTAGGGAAGTGTTCAGCTATTATTTCCTTAAGTAAATTTTCTGCCTCCTTTTCTACCTTCTTCTTATTCTTCTTCTGGGACTCCTATAATACAAACATTATTATATTTGATGGAGTCACTATGTTCCTAAGTCTATTCTTGTGTTCCATAATCTTTTCTCTCTTTTGTTCAGCTTCATTATTTTCCATTATTTTATCTTCTAGGTCACTAATTTGTCCCTCTGTTTCTTCCAGCCTGTTGTTCTTTGCATCAACCCTGTTTTCAATCTCATTTATTGCATTCTTTAGTTCTGATCAATTATTTTTTAACTCTTTTTTCTCCATGGTAAGGGTCTCCCTGATGTCTTCTATTCTTTTCTTAAGCCCAGTGAGTATCCTTATGATTGTTGCCTTAAATTCGCCATCAGACATGTTATTTATTTCTGTTTTGCTTAGATCTCTGGCCATCGCCTTATCTTGTTCTTTCATTTGGCATAAATTTGTCCATCTCTGCATTTTGTCTAAGTCTCTGCCTTCTTCTGTGTATTAGAAAAGCCTGTTATGTTTCCTGTTGCTGAACATAATGTCTTCATGAATAAGACATCATGTAGTGTCCAGGGCCTGACATTTCAGGGAGTGTCTCTGGTGTGTGCCGTGTGTGCTCTGCCCTTGTAATGTGGCTGCTCTGTCCTTCAGGCCAGTCATCTGCAGAGGCTCTCCTTGCCTGTTGTGGGCAGTGTTTGGTTCTTGGCCTGAATGTGGCAAGTTTTAACTAGGTGTGCTCTGGTCTGATACCACTTCTATGAGAACTAAGGTCCTGCAGAACTCTCTGGCTGGGAGACGTGGTGGTGGCAGGGGTTTGTGCTGGTCTTCTGGGGGAGGAACCCACTGCACTAAGACTGAGGGAAACTTGACTGAGAGGAGCAGTGCCAACAAAGTACAGGGGGATGGGGCTTGGTGTAAGCAAGTTAGGTAGCCAGTATAGGTGTTGAGCTGCTTCCGTAGGCAGCTCTCTGTTTTTGCTGAGAGGTGCGGGAGGGGAATGGCTCTAGCCAGCTCCTTTGTTCCCAGAGAAGCATCTCCATGAATACTGCCTCTCAGAGATGTGCTCCAAGAAATTGAATAATCTCCCGGCTGTGTACCCCGGGGTGTTGTTCAGATCACTGTTTCCATGCTGTCTGCTTCCAGATTTTTTGCCTGCCTTCTCTCCAGGAATAGCAGCGTGCTCTCCAGGTTCTATCCTAGTCAAATCCACTGACCTTTAAAACTGTAAGCTTTAACCCACTGGTTGCAAGAACTCATGAAATTCACTGCCTCTCATTTTCCAAGCCAATGGCTTTGGGGAAATATTCTCCTTGTGTGTTCCACTGTGTGCTCCTCCACATCTCTCTCTCTCTCTCTCTCTCTCTCTCTCACCCTTATCCATGACCAGAGCTCCCTCTCCTCCACAGCACCTGCGATTGATCCGTTTCTCCCCTAAACCATGTCTTTGCACTCCTTACCTTCTTCAGTGTGGCCTCTTCTGTCCTTCTAGTTGCAGAGTGTGTTCTGTCAGTCTTCAGGTCTTTTCCTGGAGTATTTAGGATGATTTAACGGTTATCTAGTTGTGTTCATGGGATAAAACAAGCCTAGAGTTCTACTCCACCAATATGTTCCCTCTCCTAGAATCCAGTTCTTCTTGCTTTTTATATCTTCTTGAGGTCACATGAAAGGGTCACAGAAGGCTGACATCAGCCACCTACTCCAGTTTTAGTGCACAGTGTTCTTTATAGATTCTGGATACAAATCCTTTTTAAGATATATGATTTGAAAATATTTTCTATCAGACTGTGGCTTGTCTTTTAATTTTAATGGTATCTGTCAGAAAACAAAAGTTTTAAAATTTTGATGAAGTCCAATTAATCAATTTTTCTTTTATAGGTCATGATTTTAATGTTACATTTAAGACATCTAACACAATTACAAAAATATTTTATCTCACATTTCCCCTAGAATTTTTATAGTTTTATCTCTTACAATTAGGTCTATGATCCATTTTTACTTGTTTTTTTTGTGTATGGTGTACTGTAAAGATTTAAGATTATTATTATTGCTTTCTTTGCATATGAATATCCAATAATTCCATCACCAGTTGTTGAAAAAATTATCCCTTCCCCACTGAATATCTTTGGCTCTTTGTCAAAAATCAATTGACCATAAATATAAAGGTTTATTTCTGAACTTTCTATTCTGCTCCATTGGTCTAAATGCCAGTCTTGATGCTGATCACACTGCCTTGATTATTATAGCTTTATAATAAGTTTTGAAGTTGGGTAGTGACATTCTCCTTTGTTCTTCCTTTGTAAGTCGTTATCTTTGTACTACTTCTTTCACTGTAGGCGATGGTTAAATTTCCAATCCCAAAAAAGTTATTGAAAAGGAGATTGTCTTTTCCTTTACATCTCTGTAATGTGTTAGGATCTTCTTACTGGCTCATATATAAGATAGCTTTTGTAACATAACATACCACCTTAAACCTAGTGGCTTAATAGAATACATATTTATTTAGCTAACAATTCCAGGGGTCAGCAGTTTGGGATGTGCTCAGCTGAGCAATTTCTTTTTCTCCTGCTTTTTCATGTGTCTGTGGTCAGCTGCCAGGCCCTTTGGTAGTTCTACTTCTGGGGTTGACTGGATGTCAGCTGGGGCAATGGTGGGTAACTAGGTCATATGGTTTCTCATCATCCATCAGACTAGCCTGAGCTTGTTCCCATGGCAGCAGAGTACCAACAATTCAAGAGGGAAAAGTTTTCAAGTCCCTGCTAGTGTCTCCTTTGCTAATGTCCCATTGGTCAAAACAAGCAACAAAGCCAAGACCAGGGTTAATTTGGGAGAGTTCTACCAAAAGTGAATACGGGGACGTATGAACTAATTGAAGGCATTGCTAGGGTCAATCCACCACAGTTTTTGGCAACCTGTTGGAATTAGCTACTTTGAATCTGAAGAGAACCAAGTGTCTGGGGATGAGCCAAACCAAAGTTTAACAAATCAGTTATTTCAAAGCAACAGTTTTTGGTCATTGGGACTTATTCTTCCACAGATTTCCAATCCATAGGGCCCACATCTCATCCAGTAGCTAACACTAGAGACTAAGGACATAGAGAAATAAAATGGCTCCTTATAATTTTCCTTAGGACCACAAAACTTTTAATTTGGGGAAACTAAAAGAGCCCAAAATATTTCCTCAATAAGAACATTTAGGGAGCTTCAATTTCAATCCTTCCTACCTTAACATGATTTACTTTCAGAACAGAATAATCTTAGAGATCTTAATGATTATACAGACCAAATCTGAAGGTTGTACCTCAGAGTTTCATTGAATGGGTAGTGTCTTTACATGACTAAGTCTAAGCATCAGGGCATCCTGACATTAGGATTTACCACTCCTGCATAAATAACCAAACCACACAAGTGTTTTCTTGTATTTTTCTGGAAAAAAAATTACAAGGAGCTACTAGGTTTTTGGTAGGAGATGAAGCTTTAATTCCAAATTCATAATAGTCAAAGTTAATTCATTATTGTCTTTTTCTCCATGTGATATGGGTCACCATCTGCATTAGAGTCCCTGTTGCCATTGCTGTTATGAAAACACTTGGAATATTTTAGCAAATGGGTGGACCTGGGAGTAGATGAGAGGAAGGAAGCTGCATGGTCTACACTCAGACCAGTGAGTTAAGATGACCTCCTGCATGTCTCTGGTGAATAGTTTCAGTGTGTTACAACAGTAGCTCTGGGTTAAATATATTACTTGGGCCAACCAGGAAAACTCACCACCAATGACATTATATTGAAAACAATAATTTAGCAAATAGCTTTACAAATATATTCTCTTTGAAAATTGGGGTTGATCTGAGTTGTCTTTATTTCAGAATATATAGATAAAAGCTGGATTTATATGGGAATTTGGATCGACTTTTTTGGCTAAACTACCAATTAACTCAGTTCCATGCAGGCAGTGTAAACAAGGCTCCTTGATTTTCTCCTCCTCTGACAAGTTTGTTGGTTAAAATGATTATTTTAGCATATTATGGTGGGATTGTGGCTATGGAACTGGACCTAATAAATTTAAATCACTGCCAGTCCAGATCACTTCAGGTGCCTAGGAAGAAACGGGTTTCTTAATGTTGATTGTCCTGGCTGTCATTATACAAAGAAGCTTCTGAGGAAATGAAGGCTTGTCCTTGGTCCAAGATAGGTGTAGTTGCTGCCTTGTAAATGGTAGTTTCATTGGATCGCCTGCAGGCTTCAGACTCCATTTAAATATGTGGATGAAACAAGAAAGATGCTGTTTGACAAAGATGAGTGGCTTTGTTAATTAAATTACCAGTGGAAAATTTACGAGCTTTAATTAGTATGAAATAAGCCACACAAATAAAGATAGTGATTAAAGCATGCTAATCTGATTAGAATCACAGTATGTGTGGTTCCAGGCTACCTGATGATAGAGATTATCCAGGCCAGCGGAGGCTGGGGAGACACAGGAACCTGCTTAGAAGAAGAGGGTACTTGCACCCAAACCTGGAGCTGCTGTTGGATTGCTAACTCATTTGGGGAGGGGGGGAGGGATTATGCCTGAAAAACACTGTGAAAAGCATGGGCATTGTTGAATTGATAAAAGCCTTCTTTCTGGGAGGAAGCCTATAAAATCCATGACCACCTGTAGTGAAGCGAGCCAAATCAAACTTCAGAGCTCTCACTAGCTGAGCAAGATTTTACCCAGCCTCGGGGCACGTGGGTGGCTCAGCTGGTTCAGCGTCTGCCTTCAGCTTGGGTAGCGATCTCAGGGTCCTGGGATCGAGCCTGGCGTCAGGCTCCCTGCTCAGTGGGTGGCCTGCTTCTCCCTCTCCCTCTACCCCTCTCCCACTTCCGCGCTGTCTCTCTCTCTCTCACTCTCTGTCTCAAATAAATAAAATCTTTAGAAAAAAAAAAAAAAAAGATTTTACCCAGCCTCTCAAATCTTCACACTTATGGAAAGTCTGTAGAGGCAAAAATTGTGAGTTGTCCATACTTTCTTTATTCAGACCCACACAATGAAAGCAGTGTCTGTTCGAGACATTTAGACAAAGAATATTCAAGTATCTTGTGTATGGAGAAAAATGTTAAATTCAATGCAGTACAAATCACACCATTAAAGTATCATGTGGATCCTCTCCAATGTTCAGTTCCTTTGTCTAACTTTGTATCGAACTAATTTTAGTTTATGAGTGTAGATAGATGGAAATTGTCCATTTCCCTTCCAGCAATTCCCAGTTCTCCCTTCCCATTTTCTGCTTTGTAAAGCTTCCAATCACCTCAAAGCCTGGATGAGAAAACAGGTCATGAGTCTCCATTATTTCCTACGTGCACATGCAGAGCATTGTTTATGAGGCTTTCATAATATTTAGATAGTCATAAACCAACAGAAACCATAACAAAACTTCACTTTTCACTTTTCAAACAAATCATAACCAAAATTTTTAGAAGATATTCAATTATAAATTAAATAAAATGGCACAGTTTATACTGACTTAGGCTTCTAATATTTGGCATCAACTCTTTTAAATTTTTATTCCTTCAGCATGGGCTTATTATAAGAAAGGATTTTCCTTTGGTGTCACAAATGCTGAGTTGTAGGAAGAAATTTATTTTAAGTGGCTAGTATTATGAGAGAGGGTTATGGTCATTCCAAATCAAATAATTTTTTTAAAAATAGACATTTTTATTGTCAATTTGATGGCATAGATTTCAGCTACAATTGTGTCACCCTGCCTACTGAAATGATTTAGTTCAAAATAAACCAACATTTTTCACTATAGATTTTTCATTAAAAATATCTGCTAAGACAAAAAAATTTTCTTTGGTGCTTATGGCTAAAATACAAAAGGGTAGAGTGAACAACTGCCAAAATATACTTGGATTAAATTTATTAATTCAATTCCTTCTATGTCTCTAATTCATTAATTATAATTCACAATATATAATTTATGGCTATCACAAAAGATGATGTGAAGTTGAATGTCTGTTGCACTGCTATGTATGTGGTAACAGAAATATTTTTTCTCGGCCAATGAATATTTGTTGAGAACCCCAAAAGATGCATTATTCTGTCCTGTATGTTGGTATCTTTTGCAAGGAATAGATATGGTGAATAGATAAGATGCTTGTCTTTCTTAGATTTTTAATAGAGACATACTGATAATGGGTGTTCAATATAGACAGAGATACAAAAAATAACTAGGTAGGACAATAATTCTCTAGGTTGAGTGTCTTTTCTCCCTTCATCCCTTTCTTCTGAGTCTGAAAACCCTTAGGTGGAGCTGAGCAAAGCTGTCAGCAGCAAAGGCAGTGACATGGGACAGGTATTGTAGCTTGAGCAGGTTGAGGATGGTGTTTGCACTGACTGGGGTGGGGTGTTGAAGCCCCATTGAGAGGTGTTGCGATGAGCAGGTTTTCTGCATAGAGAAGGGCAGGTGGGGTGCTTATGGAAGCCCCAGCAAGGGGTGCTGGAGTCAGGATGGGTGAAAAGACTTCTCTGCAAGGAGGCAGAGGCTTAAGTGGCTCGCTGATGGGTGTAGAAGACCAACTAGAGGAGGAGGAGAAAGTCCACATGTTGGATGATTATGGCCTGGCCTGGGGACTTGGAGCTCCAGTTGGTGCAAAGGTCATGTGGATAGCCTGGCAAGGAGTACAGAGCCCAAGAGGGAGGAGGAGGCTTCCGGTGTGCAGGCATTGGGTGTGTGACTCACCATAGGTCAGGAAGGCTGAGGACAAGGTGAGGAGAGCATCCTGGTGGGAGACTAATGTGATGGCCGCAGCATCCGTGGTGCAGATGGGAGCCCTGCATGCAGAGGGCACTCGTGCAAGGGTGTGGCGGCTGTGGCTGGGGGGTGGTGAGACAGCCTCTGCATGGAATTGGTGGGGGAGGTGGTCTGGTGGGGAACTGGTCACCCTCAAGGGGACTGAGTGAGCAAGAAAGTATAACAAAGATAAAAAGAAACAGGTTTCTCATTGTAGGAAATAGAGGAAGCAAGAAAACTGGAATAAACCCATGGGGTTAGTTTGGAATTATGGTGTTGGTTTGAACTCATGGTTTTCAGTATTTAGGTGTAGATAGATATATACATATGGAAATAAATATTGATAAGGATGTATGTGTGTATCCATCTATATGTATAGAATATGCATGCATATACATGCATATATTTCCTAGCTGTGTGCAAAGAGAGATCCTGGGAGGATGATACTCTGGAAGAAGAATCATTGCGCTTGTGTTTTGTGAGACCCAAGATTCCCTGTGGCGCCAGGCAGAGGAAGAGGGCATGCAAGGAAGGGCAGTGCTGCACGCACATGATCTGAGCCAAGTTACACATCAGGAAGAGATGAGATCTGATTTTTTGTTGGGAGCTTTTTATTTTTTTTTTAATTTAAATTCAATTAGCCAACTGATAGTACATCATTAGTTTCAGATGTAGTGTTCAGTAATTTATCAGTTGCGTATAACACCCAGTGCTCATCACATCACGTGCCCTCCTTAATGCCCTTTACCCGGTTACCCCATCCCCCCACCCCCTTCCCCTTGATTCCCCTCCCTTCCTCCTTCCCTCCTTCCTTCCTTTATCTAGCAAACATTTATTAAGCATTTCCCACATTCAAGGCACCCGGTGAAACGCTGTGGGGGGTAGAGGCAAAAAAAAAGATAGTTTCTGCCCTCAAATTGCTTGCAGTCCAGTAGAAGAAGAAAGACATACATAAAAGGCAACAGACAACAACAGCAAAAGCCCCAAACTCTGCTTCAGCTACACGAGTTCTGCCACTCTGATGTTCAGAATTGAATCAGCCTCCTGATCAACACTCTTTCTCCTTCCCCTCCCCCAACACATTCCTTCCCCATATTTGATTCTTTTATAGACTGGGTGACATGTGATATTGATAGCGGTACACTTTATCAGGAAAAAAATAAGCCTCGGTCAAGTGCGCAGTACTCTGGAGACTTTATCTGCCTGATGCCTCTAGGAGTAAAATGGAGTTTATCTCTTTGATTTTTAAACCCAGAAAAACTCTGCTCTCCCTTTCCTACAACAGGAAAAGCTGCAATTTAGCAATTTATGTATGAAATGGTTAATTTCATTAGGATAAAATTGTGAAATACAGTGTGAATTAGGTCCCTCTTAATATAAGCCATCTTTTCAAGCGGGTAAAATGATAATGTGTATTAATTTATATAATATTGTTATAACACTATATTAAGACATTATATTATAATGTCAGGGAATTTATATGTATGCCAGTGAAAATCAGTAAGGGCATTAATCTGCACAATCCACATTATTTTCTTCATCGGTCGTTTTGGAAAAGACATGGAAAATTATGTTGCTTGAATAAAATGTGTTTTAAAAATGAATTTCCAAATAAAAATTTCCCAAACGTTCATCCTTGTTCATTAAACCTACATAACAGGGACTAAAGCAGCCATTAAGTGGTGGTTCAATGGCTGTCTGTTTGAAGTGTACATTACTGTTCCAACCCATAATGTGTCTATTGTTTTGGAAAATGCTAATTGTTAAATTGATTGTGATATTCATGTTCCGACACTCCAGTTGAACACTGCACAAAGCCCCATGTGATGATGGAAAAGAGCTTGTTGTTTGATGCCCAGCGATAGCCAGTCCACACACATCCATCTCAATTGTGCCTTGATTGTTTTTCTAAATGCGAATGGCTTAGACCAGAGAAGGGTAGTGCAAGAGATTAAATTACGCTTGTTCCTTTCATTGGTGAAGTTGCTCAGATTCCTAGATGCTGAGCAAGGAAATTGCATCTTACGTATTTGTAATGGATTCTGAGGCTGGCTGAGAAAACCAGCGTGGCATGGCCAAGAGCACGGTGCACCATGAGCTGGGAACGTGATCCTGGTACTGCTCTGTCTCTCCCTGATGCTATGATATTGGCAAGTTACTCTTTGGGATCTCATCTAAGAAGTAAGGGTATATGAAATATCACTATGTCAAATTTCTTGCTTGTTACGGTACTTAAGTTAATATGGGAAAAACTGACAAATAACTTCCAACTAGTCTTTCATCAAAAGACACCAAATCCCTTTCATGTGCTAAGAACTGTGTTTATACCAAAAGTATAAAGATTAATGAAACATAGCGTGTGTCATCTGGAGTTTATAATTTAGTCTAATACTGGCAGACTAATGATAAATTTAGTGCAGTGATGTTATAATAAGTGCCATAATATAACTAAATGTAATTCAAGATCCTAGATTTGATGCTGAAACAGAAAAAAAAATACCGCTATAATGAACATTGCTGGAAAAATTGTACTGAATTAATGTCAGATTTCCTGGGTGTGATAATTGTATTTTGGTTACTTAAGAGAATATCCTGGGGACGCCTGGGTGGCCCAGTCAGTTAAGCGTCTGCCTTCAGCTCAGGTCATGATCCCGGAGTCCTGGGATCAAATCCCACATCAGGCTCCCTGCTCAGCAGGGAGTCTGCTTCTCCCTCTGCTCTTCACCCCGCTTGTGCTCTCTCTCGCGCGCTCTCTCTCTCCCTCAAATAAATGGATAAAATTTTTTAAAAAACAAAAAAGAGGATATCCTGTTCTTAGGAGACATGCTGACATATTTGGGGTCATGATATCTGCAACCTAGTCTCAAATAATTCAGTAAAATATATGTTTATACACACACACACACATACATATATATGAGAGAGGCTGAAAGTAGACACAGCAAAATGTTTACAATTGGTGAAAGTAGTGTATGGATATTCCTTTATGATTCTTACATCTTTTCTGAAGGTAATAACTAGAAAAAGTAATGAATTCTTGACATGTAATATGTCAACAGGAATGTAACAGGAATGCAAGATAATTACATGCAAGATAATTATAATAGTCCAATGAAATGGGATGTTAAATCATCTCATTGTGTAAGTCTGAGGCCCCAAAGATGAAACATATTGGTGACAAGTGCCCAATGATTCTAGTCCAACACCCCCACAGGACCAGGTAAGATGTGGCCCAGATCATGTCCAGTTCATTGGCTTCTTCCAGCTCCTAGGAGAGAAGAGGGAAGATCATTCTGAGGCACAAGAATGGTTAAGTAACTTGTCCAAGGTCACGGAGCCAAGGAGTCAAAATCAGGCTTTTGCCAAGCGGTTTCCTTGCTTTACCACTCTATGGTGCCTCTAATAATCTTGTGTTGAACTCAGTTTGGATGTTTCATGTTAGACTGTTTTTATTTTTATTTTTCCTGCCTATTTTCTCAAGTTTAGTTTGGAACAAAAATGTCCAAAGGAGCCCAAATTATGGTTGCATGATTTTTAGTGAATTAGTCAAACTGAAACTTTGCTGATCTGATTACTTCCAGAGCCCTGATGATTGTGATTTGGCCTGTCATAATGATTATAAATGGTTATAAGTGACTTGTCTGGTCATTGATTTTGAAGATTTTCAGAGCAATCAGATCCAGTCTATGCAACAAGTTGGATCTTTACACATATATTTTTAATGCATATAAAATACGTAAATCCTAAGGGAAGAAACAACCATCCAATTCATCATCAGTAGAACTGAGATTAAAATATGAAGAGTGATATTGAGCACACCTTCTCCAAGCCTTTATCCAAGCTGCTCTTATGGGAAGATGTCTCAAGAAAGATACTAGATCAGCTGGAGGTAGGCCAAGACTTCATCTTGAGTTTCGGGAACTCTAAGTATTTTGGAAGATATTTAGGAATAAAGTCCTGAAAATTTTCTTTTCTGGTTCATAAAAAAAGAAGGCACAGTCAGATAGTTAGGACAAAGATATTTTGGGGAGAAAACTGTGACTACTAAGGGACCTTTAGAAAAATTCTCTAAAAGAGTGCTTTGCTATTAGTAGAGGAGGAGAGAGGTTAGACTTTAAACTTAAAGGAATGGTAATCTTTGGAGTCTGCAATTTGGCGCAAACTAGTCTTGCATTTTACTCCTCTGATGTTTGTTTCTTTTCACTGTGAAGATTCAACCTTCAAAGCAGAACCTGACAGGTTGTGCTCTGTTAATCTAGCCTTCTGGGAAACTGTCTTCAGTTGAATAATAGCAGCAAATCTATGAGTTCACTCCTGTTCTCAGGGCTCAACCAAGTGGCAACAGAGGCCTTAAATGAGCCATACAGAAGTGCATCTTGCAAATAACTTCAACTGGGAGTTTTGAATAATGTTACTTTTAGGTTTTTAAAAAAGTTTTATTATGTTCATCATGAAGCCTAATGGAAGGTATTTTGCATTTTGAGAGGAGGAATTATAATGTACAAATTTTCCAGAATCTAAATTATTTAAATGGTAATCCAAAGACGTTCCTTGTCAGAAGCAATATTATTTTATACATGCTAGAGAAGAGGAACCATTGTGCATCATTCCAACTAGAAATCCTGAACAGTGACTAGTGTATATCATGAAGAGTTAGGCAATGAATTCTTGACATGTAATATGTTCCTTTTTTTTGTATCTGATATTATTTTTAATAGTATTTCTATCGATTCTCTTGAGATAACAATTTGTCTACATTAGAGAAATTTTGAGTTTTTGGTCTATGATTTATACCTCTTCTTTGTTTTACTTTTTTTTTTTTCAGTCTCATTGAGATATAATTGATATACAGCACCATATATGGTTAAGGTATACACCTTTATGACTTGACTTATATATATCATGAAGTGTTTACCATAGGGGCACCTGGGTGGCTCAGTCAGTTAAGCATCTGACTCTTGATTTCAGCTCAGGTCATGTTCTCAAGGTTGGGAGATCAAGCCCCACATTGAGTTTCATGCTCAGTGGGGATTCTGCTCGGGATTCTCTCTTTCTCACTCTCTCGCTCTGCCCCTTCCCTCCCCCAAAATAAAAAAAAATAAATCTTAAAAAAAGAAGAAATGATTATCACAATAAGTTAGCATCCATTATCTCATATAAATTAAAAAAAAAAGTTTTTTTCCTTATGATGAAAACTTCTAGGATTTATTCTCTTAGAGACTTTCAAATATGCCATACAACTATGTTGACTACAATCACCATGTTGTACATTACATTTCCAGGACTTACTTATCTCATAACTGGGAGTTTGTACTTTTTAACCACCTTCCCCCATTTCCCCCACTCCCTGCCTCTGGTAACCACAAATCTGATCTTTTCTTCCATGTGTTTTGCTTTTTTTTTTTTTCCAGATTTGACATATAAGTGAGATCATGAAGTATTTCTCTCTCTCTGTCTTATTTCACTTAGCATAATGCCTTCAAGGTCCATCCGTGTCATTATAATGGCAAGATTTCTTTCTTTTTTATGGTTGAATATATATGTGTATATACATACACACATACATATGTACACACACATAATTTTGTTTCGAGTCTTGGTTATTGTAAATAATGATGCAATGAAATATTTTCCTTTTAATATTTTCCTGTGACAAATGTAGGCCATAGTATGAACTAACCCTTGGTTGTAGTTAATTGATCATTTATTATATAATGCTTGATTTACGTTCTCATTGTTTCATGTGTATAAGTACTGTTTCTCCTCAACTGTGAGACGCTGCTGGGGCCTCAACAGAGCGGGAGGGAATAAAAGATACAGACAGGTTCAGGCTAATGGAATTCTCCTTGTGGAGAGCTGGTCTCTGCAGGGGAAGACTGGAGTTTTATAGAAGAGTGCCTGGGAAACAGTGGTGACCCTGGCGACCGTCTGGGTAGGGTTGCTCTCCCAGGGGTCCAATCAGTTAAAGAGGACATGGAGGTAGGAAATCAGTAGACAGGGGTCAGGAATGCAGTTAGGGGGATGCTATCTATCACCTTAGTTTTGGGGAGTTCTAGCTTTAAGGAAGGTCTCAACTAGCAATTTAAGGGTGGAGGGAATATGTCCAGCCCCTAAGGCTGGAGGGTCGTTGATCACTAATCACCAAAGACATTGGTACCCGTGAGCCTGGATGTCCTCAGGCCAGTGCTCCTTGACAGGTACTATGACTGGATCAAGACTGGCATGGGAATTAAAGCCCATCTGCCATTCCTGACTGTATATTTACACATATATGTAGCAGGCTGTTAAACTGGATGTTTCCACCTAGAGACTCAGGCACAATAAATAACAAGAACAAAAATAAAATTTGCCATAGGCTACCAAGATGAAAATTACTAATTCAAGTTTGAATGGTTTATTTGGGAACTGGTTACATGATTTTGGGTCTCTTTACAGGGGCCCTTCACCAAGATCAAAAGTAAGGGTTAAGTGAGATCGGGAAAGGATCTTGTGAGAACAATTTCTATGTAGAAATGCCATGAAGGGTGGGGTGCCTGGATGGCGCCATGGGTTGAGCATCTTGGTTTCGGCTGGGGGTCGTGATCTCAGGGTTGTGGGATCAAGCCCCAAATGGGGCACTCAGCACGGAGTCTGCTTGGGTTTCGCTCCCCCTCTGCACCTCCCCACTGAACTCTCTCTTTCTAGAATAAATAAATAAAATCTTAAAAAAAAAAAAAAGAAAGAAATGGCATTAAGGACCACAGTGCCCTTAAGGGGTATATCCCCTTCATTTAAGGCTGTTAGGGGCTGTTGCAATGAATGACTTGGCAAGTTCACAGTTAAAGGACAACAGGGCATGGGTACCCACAGTCATGCTTAAGAAAGCTAAAGTGATTTGTGTGGAAGGGGGGAATGCTGTAGTTGACAAGAAAATGCATTCCTCCAGAACACACGTCAATAGGGTGTGAGTGCTGTGTCAGAAAGCATCAGACTGATGACATTTTTTTTCAGAGAGAGAGCATGTGTGAGCAGTGGGGGTTGGGCAGACAAAGAGAATCCCAAGCAAACTCCATGCCCAGTGCAGAGCCTGAGGCAGGGCTCGATCCCATGACCCTGCGATCACGACCTGAGCTGAAATCAAGAGTGGAGTCGAATGTTTAACCAACTGAGCCACCTAGGTGCTCCAATCTTGATAACTTTGTAAAATGAATCTTGCCCAAGGGGTTTTCCTTCCAGGGTAAGAGGACCCAGGTGGTAACTAGCTGAAAGGTGTCCCCACCGGGGACAGAAGCTGAAGTGGGACTGAAAGCCACAGGCTCAAGGAGAGATGCTGCCATGTCACAGGAGGGGCAATTGATGGGACCTCCTAAGGACACTTCAAAAAACTCATATCAACACCTACACGAGAAAGCCAGCTTTAAAATGCCTGCAAGGCCTAGAAAGTGTGACACCCACCTATGACAGTGATGGTCAGGTAAGGAGCACGGATATTTCTGTCACTTTTAGATCCAACCTCCTCCAGCCTTAGCTGGTGGAAGCAGGAAGGCAACCTCTTCCCCACTGCCTGCTACAGGCTTCAGCTAAAGGCAGAGCTGAGATTTAACTTGAAATCAAGGTAGAGCTTGTTAC
Organism: Neomonachus schauinslandi; assembly: GCF_002201575.2. Taxonomy (NCBI): domain Eukaryota; kingdom Metazoa; phylum Chordata; class Mammalia; order Carnivora; family Phocidae; genus Neomonachus; species Neomonachus schauinslandi. The sequence goes on from NC_058404.1 coordinate 17,807,203, forward strand.
TATTATCTGGGAAAGGAAATTTACATTGCTTGAGATCGTATTTGGTAAAGTTACCACAGGCCTTTCTATTATCGAGACGAGGCCAAAAGAGTCTAGAAATGCCTTCCTTGTCACTCAAGGGCCAGGGGTTAGGCTGCAAGTATTGAACGGGTTTAATGGGGTGGAGACAAATAAAAATAAAATTGCTTATATAATTCACTCGTTCATTTATCCATTCGTTCATCCAGTGCATATTTATTCAACAACTTCTATGTGCCAGGCGCTATTTTCAGCACTGAAAATAGGTGAGTGAAAATAATAATAATAAAAAAAAGTCTGCTTCCCGGTGTTTGATACTTAGGGAGTACATGCTTAATGTCATGCAGATGTATAGACAGAAGCACACATAGACGGACGGATCTATGAATGAGCTTCTACTTATTCTCTACCATCTCTTTGAAGTTTTGGTGTAACCCAAAGCTCATACAGCTAGGGGAAGTCTGGTGATTCTGGTCCTCTCTGTTGACTCGCTTATATGCAAGGATGTTCTTGAATGTTCTGTGCTACTACTCTTCATTCATATCTCTACCATATTGCATCATGGTTGCTAAATTAATCACTGAGTTCTCCTAGCCTGCAGAGTTTGACCTGAAAGTACTGCTGTTTTTCAACCAACTCAATTTGGTTTTGGATATTTTGTTGCAACACTACAAGTCTCTGCTTAAAATTGTTTCAGTGACATAAAAATGGGCCATTTTTCTGCTCTTTAGTACACAAGACCATTGAGAAACAATCTGGACGCTGGTGACAACTTTTGCGTGAGCTTCCGGGCAGGGATGAATTAGTAGGATTTATATTAAATGCAATTTAGTCAGGGTCTGGCTGGCAATTTGCTTTGAGCACTCCTCTGGCCTCCCCCGGCTCCTGAATGCACACAGAGACACAGCCTGTCTTGCAGGCCCTACTAATGCAGAACTGGAAAAAAGGATCACTTTGACTTATGGTGGGAAGAGAAAAATGTTCATGCTGAATGCTCTACTATGGTGTAAAATCTCTTAAATGTAGTGTGTAGCTGTCTTTCTGAAAAATTTGCTCTATAATTCTTTCATCTTCACTTCTGTGCAGTGAAGCAAACGTAAACCAATGAAGTCCAAATTTTAAAGTTGAAACATTTTGATCATTTAGCAAAAGGAAAATGATGGCATCTTTTTTTAAAACCTGAAAATAATTATTAATTGATATCTAAAATAAGAAAAATTTAAAACATAAAATTTTAAATTCTCTTGATAGACATTTTACTTATTTAAAAACTTTTTGGGGGTGGCTGGCTGGCTCAGTCGGTAGAGTATGCGACTCTTCATCTCAGGATTATGAGTTCGAGCCCCATGTTGGGCATGGAGCCTACTTAAAAAAAATAATGGAATAAAATAGAGATAAATAAAATGAAAAAATAAAAACTTTTTGAAAATGTCATGCCTGGGGCGCCTGGGTGGCTCAGTCGTTAAGTGTCTGCCTTCGGCTAAGGTCATGATCCCAGGGTCCTGGTATCGAGCCCCACATCGGGCTCCCTGCTCTGCGGGGGGCCTGCTTCTCCCTCTCCCACTCCCCCTGCTTGTGTTCCCTCTCTCGCTGTGTCTCTCTCTGTCAAATAAATTAATAAAATCTTAAAAAAAAAAAAAGAAAATGTCATGCCTGTTTTCTTCTTCTAACATTGTAGCTGTTGCCTAGTGTCAGGTCCATAAGCTTCTTTAAATGCCATATGGATGTTCCTTAATCCCCCGTCATTTACAATCTTTTTTTTTTTTTTTAAGTTTTAGTCCTCATGTGAAGAAAGGGCTCTTCAATGTTTTCGTTAGTGTAATTTAGCCATTATGAACAACCAATTTGGTTGAACAGTGTTTGTTATATACTGGACCACTTCTACTTGCGAATATTGACATGTAACCTTTTACCATCAGTTTGTTTGTTCAACAAAAACATATTGCTCTCTTGCTATGTGGACACTATACTAGTTTCTATGTCAGCTAAGAAACAGTACCTGCCTTGGAGGAGTTCATCATGCAATGTGCTGTGAGGAAAGAAATATATAAATTTGTAATTTATGCTTTGATAATGCAGAGGATGTAAATTTATAATTTTAATAAAATGTGTTAAAAGCTGAAGGAAAAGGATATGCAGGCTGCTCCCTATTTCTTTCTCATTTCTAATCTCTGCCTAACTCCTGTTAATGACAGAGGGAGCACTTTCACATGAGACAATAGGCTATAAGGAAAGGTTACACACAAAATTAATCAGAAAGATTGCAAATGCTGATGTTGTATGTATGAATTGTGAAGTGTGGATGTTAATCCTGAAGAAGTATGTGTTAATAAACAACGTATATTGAGTATACTGATTAAAACTGTCTGATTAATCCAACAGTAAATGCTCTAGAGGCATTCAATTGAGCTTTTAGAGAATTATTATCTACTTGAATCTTTTTAATTTATCAAATGGTCCTGATATATTATTTACCACTCACTAGTTTTTAAAGTCATGAGAGTAATGTTATTTGGACACTTCAAAAATACATAACTAGAGACAAACTAATAAAATCATAAATCTTTTTCCAACAATCCACCTTACCTTTCTAACCTTACTTCACAGTTAACTGTTATTCACAAGTAAATCTCTGGAGACCCTGTAATAATAGAGCGCCTAGTTTCAAAGCATGTATTCATACAAAATTCCCTTTGCTTACCACTTGGAGCTAGAATTCGGAGAATCATACACTTCAAGTACATATTTCAGGAAAAGAGAGTATGTCAGCATGCCATGGGAGAAGATCCATAGTCAAGGGAGTCCACACACTCAAAGCTGAAGCATCCTGGGAAACCTATTTGTCATGGGACCAGAAGATCGTGGAACATAAACCATCCACAGAGTGTGGCTTTATCCAAACATTAACATTTTATAAAATATGATGGTACATATTATCCATTTCACAAGTAAAATTAAGAGGTTTTTGGATGGGATGAGCCCACAGCAACTGAGATCAACATCACCCACTGACTTCTGAAGGCCAAGATGATTCTGTTTCCTTGGAACATAAGTAAAATGGAAATTCATAGTTGCATGTATGGTTGAGCATTTCAGTATAAATAAGGTTAAATTAGAGGTGGCTACTTTTCTGTATCTTGCCATATGTTTGTCCTGCTCACATTCCATCTTTCACTTCTTTTTACCACCCATCCCCACCCCCCCAGGGAAATAAGAGAGAATCAGGGAATCTGAGAGAGAAGTGTGATGTGCTTAGGGGATGAGGGGCACAAACAGAGAAGGAGGTAAAATGTCAGAGTGGGCACAGGAAAGAATAGGAGCCCAGGATAAATGTTAGCAAGGTGGAATCATGCTCTTTTTAGATGTTATCTTTCAAGGTTGTTCTTGAGTTTTATTTTTTAGGAACTTTTGTGGTATTTGTGGGATCTGACCATAATTTGGTCCTCTGGAGCAAAAGGGCAAATGCTTTGGAAGAGGTTCTATGTATACAGATTTTTTGAGATGCTTTCTTGTTCTTGTACGGAGATTTCTAAAATCATTAGCTGGTTGACCATCTGTGGATCTCCCAGTCATTATCGTTGCTTCCCCAATGATGGGGGCAAATATGAGGCCATCTGATGCCCTGTCATTTGGTCCTTCTTGCATCTTCTTTCTCTGAGATATTTCCTATTATAGTTTATTAAGTCTAAGGCTGAATAAACACTATTGAGCAGCTCCTAAATAGGTTTTAGGCAAAGTGTATCATAATAGTTCAATAATACCTTTCTTACTTGACCTTAAAATGACTCCTCTTAGCCTGTTGTTGTCAACAATTCCTTGTTCTATACAATATTTAGGCGAAGGACCATAAGAAGGAAATGTAGAATTAGTTGTAGAGATAAAGGCCATTACTGTAGATCTTAGTGTGTTGGGAAGTGGGTGTCCTGGGCAAATTCTATTAGGTAGAATTCTGACAGATGGGATCAAATATCTCACAGATGAAAAACTATCCATAGAAATATGCCAGCTTTATACAGAGAAAAGTGGCTACTATTTTGTGGAGATGCAGTTCTGTCTCTAATTTCAGTGCATCTAGACAGAGAATCCTATATATATATATATATATATAATATATATATATATATATTTTATATATAACATACTTGTAATCATATATAATCATTATAAATATATATATATACACATACAGATAAACTTGTCATTTGAACAATGTTCTAATGGTAAGACCATAGAAATATCTTTGGAACCTATAAACATTATGCTTTTTAGAGAAAGTGTTCATTTTCCATGTTTAGTTAAATTATACTTTTGAAAAGCATTTATAGGTTTTCTGCAAGGGCAGGATGTTAGATAGAAATCTAAATTATTTTCTAGTGTGGTGGGATTATACCTGTCTTTAATTCACCACAATCATCTCACAAGAGGTAATTCTTACTGCTGCGCTTGTAGCTCTGTGAGTAAATTTTGAAGTTTCCCAAATTGGCTACAGTGGTTAATACATGAACAGTCACTACACACTCCCTTGGTTAGGTGACATGCTTAATTAATCGTGTTTCATTTCCTTTCCGGCTTTCATAGATATTTCTCTTATTCTACTTTGCATGATTTTTGGAAGAGAGCATCCCCTGAGGACTCTATTTCTCCCATCTTTGGAGAAATTCCTTCTCAGAAGAGGCAAATTAGCACAACATTATGCCAAGGTCCAAGGATACGGGGTTCTGGAGAAGGTGAATGTGAACAGGGAGTTCAAGATCACAACTTTTGAGTATGTTTCTGCCATAGGCATGGCCTATGGGACTGCACTTCATCTTTCTTTGCTTCATTCCACCTGTCAGTTAAAAAGGACATAATAGTTATGTCCACTGTGTCTTGCAAGCCATTCACTTTTTGATTTTTATAATGAAATTTTTGTTCATATTGAGGCGAGCCTGTATTATTAACAAATGATACAGTCACAATGAAAGACTCTCTTCCTATGCAGAGAGCCCAAGGGACAGCTCCAGGTCCTATTACTCAGCTGTACACCTTTGCAAATGGATGAGCCTGGCACCACTGCCTAAAGGTCAGAATGCACAGGATTCGCAGATTCAGCAGAAAGGATCAAGCCTGGAGTTTCCAGCTACCTATCCAAAACACCCCATCTCTTCTTCTTGGTAGAAATAAGACCTGGGAACATTTAGAGAAGCGCAAAATCTTATTTTTACTAAGACCCCAAAGTTTTACCCCTAATGTCTGTTTTCTAGGACTCTATTATTCAGCAGCTACACCAGAGAAATAAGAGTTCAGATATAACTCACCGGCTGCCAAATGTTCTTAGAACCACAGTCCTGCCCACTGTGTATGATTCAAGGAAACTTTCTTCTGTAGTTGTTTAATTCATTTAGAATGAGACAATACACATAACTCCTGACTAATAAGACTTATGAAGTCTAAATTTTGAAAATGTCTTCCCATTTTTTTTTTTTTTCTAATCTCTCCTCTGGTGCTGTCACTTCAATGGAGAATACTAAAACTAAAGATCTTAAAGCTGAAGTAGTCAATTCTAATGATCGTTTTAGAGCAAACATTTTTTTAGGGAGGCAAAACTATCACAAAGACTAAAATTAGATTTTGGGACCATTTCCCTTATAATTGTAAATTTTCTGCACATTATTACTAGCGTACTTTTTTTTTTAGTAATAATGGACATTGCTGCTTAATTTTATGATTAAAGTTTGTTTACTACTTTCCATGTAGCATTAAGCACTAAACTAAGAATTTCACATGCAGAGCTAAGAATTTCATTCGACAACCATAGCAGGTGGCCACTGTTATTGCCCTCATTTTATAGATGAGGTGTAGAGAGGTTAAAAAGCACTTACAAGGTCCTTGGGATACCTGGGTGGCTCAGTTAGTTGAGTGTCTGACTCTTGATTTTGGCTCAGGTCATGATCTCAGGGTCGTGAGATCCAGTCCCGAGTTGGGCTCTGCGCTAGACATGGAGCCTGATTAAGATTTTCTCTCACCCTCTGCCCCTATCCACCCCTCCTTCAAAAAAAAAAAAAGGTATTTACAAGGTCCCATCACTGGTAATTGGTAGAAAGAGCACTGAAATTCAGGTTTGTCTACCTTCAAAACTATCTGTGCCCTTTCTTGATTCCTTGTAATACTCTGTCTACTAAATAGCATGATGCAGTATTTGTTAAATACTTTTCATGTTCATGTGAATATTTGCTGAGTTAAGATTTTTTAGAAAGATTTATTCATTTTAAAGAGAGAGAAATCACACACATGCATGAGTGGGGGGAGGGGCAGAGGGAGAGAGAATCCTCAAGCCGACTTCCCACTGAGCGAGGAGCCGGACCCAGGACTCTGAGATCCTGACCTGAGCGGAAATCAAGAGGTCGATCGCTTAACTGACTGAGCCACGCAGGCCCCCCACTGATTTGAGATTACAATCATTCCATAAAATAGATTTTCAGTGTAACCACAATTACCAATGTATTCTGTAAATTTTATTGCCTAACGAATAAAAGAAACCACTCCTCTTCTATGTGAGCATGGGAGTTGCTTGCTTTGGGTAGTTCTCCTCTTGTGCCTGATTTCCCAAAGCTGGAGCCTCTATCTTTCAAATCTGCACAGGATTCCCTAGTCTCCCACTGTGGCAGGAAGAGGAGCAGGGGGAAAGAGGCAGTCATCAATGATGTGAGAAAAGGGGTTGAAATGAGAGACACAAACTGTCAAAATTTTTTCTTATCAATTATGAATACCCAAATATTAGATGTTCTTTTATGTGTTTCTCAAAAGTGTTTTTACTAATTTTCTTATAAAATAAATGTTATTTCTGTTTAAGTAGTACATGCATACAGTAAAAACTTAAATAGTAAAAAAACAAAATGGCGCACAACAGGATATGTCTGTGTCTCTCTGCTCCATCTCTCATAACATTCAATTCCTTTAGTTATCCCACTGGTGGTACCCTCCTTATCTCTAAATAAGATGCTCATTAGGCTCGGACTTGGCTTTTTAACTGCTGATATTATTTTCATCCCATTATAAGTAGCATTATATGAATTATTTCACAATTTGGGCTATATCAACAGAATATCAGTCATTGATGAACGAATTAGTGTCCTAGAAAATTAGCACATACTTTTATAATTTTTTTTCATATACAGTTTTCTTCTCCATTTTCTCTGTTTTCTGTCTCTGGCATACCTGTTTTTCAGATTAAATCTCCAATATCCTAAATTCTTTCTCAATTTCCTTTTATCATTTTATCTTTTTATTGTATATTCTTAAACCTACCCTTTTCTTTATCTTCTGAGATCTTCTGCTTATTAATTTTTATGTACCAATTTTCAAGTACTATTTCTTGATCTCTCTGTATTTGAAAGCATTAGATTTTGTAATTTAATGGCAGCACTGTCTTCTCTAATCTCTTTGAGGATGCTGACTACGGGGTTTACTTCCCCTTTGTGTGTGTTCATGTGGCTCTGTGTATGTATATCTGTTATTTCTTTTGCTTTTGTATCTTTCGAATTCCACATTTTCTTTCAATGTCTTGTGATTTGGGGCCACAAACTTATTTTTTAAGAGCAAGTCTTGATAAAACTGTTGCGAAGCTCTGTTTATGAGGAGAGGGCTTGTCGGTTGTTGGAATCACTATAGCACAGATGGGTTCGATTTCGCTTTTCCCTAGGAATGTCCAAATGTCAGTATCTAGAGGCCTTTCAGACAGGAACCTTTTGAGAAGTTTTTCTCTACCTCCCACCACAGCGAGGCAGGGTGAGCAGGGTGTGTGAGATGGACAAACTTGGCTGTAAGCATTCTGAAGTCGGTCCAGAGAAAAGAGTTGAGAATCCCATAGTTCTCCATTTGCATTTCACTTGTTTCCCTATTTTATCTTGTTCACCCCAGTTCTCTACTGTGTTTTGTGTCCCCCAAGTCCAGAGATTCTGTTTAAATTATCTACAAAAGAGCATCCAGTCTCCTGAGGGGTGAGGCTGGATGATTTTCTAGAAAAACATAAATTAGGATATTTATCTCATAACATTAGAGAAATTTAATAATCCATTAACCATAAACTAAACATTATTTATTCATATTTTAAAAACATTATTTTTAATTGTACAAATATGATATAAATCTATTCTCTTTTGACCAAATTCAAGCAATACAAATAAAATCTCTTCCCACTAGAATCAAATTCAATCTCTTCTTCATAAAGTATTATTAATTTAATATGTGTGTTTCAGTGATTTATAGAATCTACGTAAAAGACTTTGGTTCTTAATATTTTTGTTATAACTTATGTTCATGTTTCTTTACTGTGGTGGTTCTCCTAGTGTGGTGCCCTGATCAAAAGCATCAGCACTGTATGTGTGTTGTTAGAAATGCACATTCATGGGCCTACTCCGGACCTACCACTGAATCAGAAGCTCTGGCAATGGGATCAGCAATCTGAGGTACTCTGAAGTTCAAGAACCACTGACCTTGAGAATTCACAGTGAAGATGGTGAAGAGAGATTATGAAAATTGGTCCAGAAGCCCAGTGTTAGTGTTCAGAGATGACAGAATATGATGTTTGCTGTCTCTTGGAATACTTTCTGTGAACACTTTTCATTATAGGTCAGTGAATAATGATAAATGTGGAATTCAGATCTTGGAGAACTTAATCCTGGTCTTATTGTCAGATTTAGGGAAGAGAAAATATTTAGACTTCTCTGGCCCTCCCACTCTTCTAAAGACTCTAGGGAAGCAGCAGGATTTGTAGAGATGGCATCAATCATGGTGGTACCCTTGTTCAATGTTTAGTACATGCTGGACAGATGCAGATGCTTTCTATCACCATCTCTTACCATGCATAGGATAAGATTACTTTTCTGGCTATTTTGTTTGGTTTTAGTTATACATCAGAATTGTATTCCCTTTACCTACTGGTAAAATCTTCAGACTAAGAATCTGGAGAATCAGATGCTTGTAGAGACTGTGCTGTTTCCTAAGAAGGTGTACCCCGCTGGGAAAATTATTTTGGCTCTCTAGGCCTTAATTTTTCCCATGAGCAAAATCGAAATTGGATTGTATGACAGTCTGTCATCCTAAGATCCTGAAAAACGGTGATAAAATGTGGAAGGAATTTTAAAATAAGAAGATGCCTTCAGGAAACTGGTTCCTCTCCCCCCCCGCTTCCCACACCTCCCTCCCCCATCAGAAAAACTCCTGAACATTCTTTGTTCCATATCACTTTGGAGGACCTCATGACTCATGACTTATCCTATCTTTTCTTCCTTCTTCTACAACCTGTAGAAGGCCAGGCCACGTCTCTTGGGTGGCATTCATCTGCACAGAGCTTCCCAGAGAGCGCATGTTAGAGCTGCAGCGGCTGAGTGGTCCTGGCCGTGGAGGAGGGGCTGGATCACCAGAAGGCTCGGCTGTGGCTCTGATTAGTGAGCAGTGATGCAGCTGGGAGGCACTAGCCTGGCCAGAAGAAGGTTCTTTCACTTCTAGCCAGTTCTCAGCATTCTCCACAGAATGTGCCATGCTTGTGAAGACTATGAGGATAGATAACGTAGCCTCAAGCACACTCCTCTCTCATAACTGGAAAATTCCAGGGTTGTAGGGGGAAACCTGGTGGGGTGGTGTTGCTCATCAAGCAACATGCAGCCTAACACTCACAATCTGATTGAGAAAAATGGAATTATTTTATAGTCCAGTGGGCTCCGAATGGTTATTCTACTCAGATCTTTATTGCTTGGCCCTTGTTAATTTGATAAGCAATCTGTATCCCTAGTACAGAAGACAAATATATTTTATAAGAGAAGGTCTAAAATCTGAAGTGGCAATAACATAACTGAGAACATAGTTTTATTTATTTTCCTCAGTGGCAGATTGTATTTTCTGTAATTTCTGTGCAAACAAACCAATATGGTCTTCTTCTGAAGGGCCTAATTGGAATGACAAAAGTAAAGTCTCCATTGACTGCAGTACCACGGAAACAGATGGGGGGCTACAGTAATTTAATTTTACCAAGAGTTACTAGCAGAATAGATCAGCACAAACATGAGGAAACTTCTAGGATACTCCTCACACACTTTGCCCCAAAATATTGCTTCTGCTTTGGAAAAATTACTTTCCTAAAATAACACTTAATTTAAAAAAGTCTGTCCTTTTAAACAACTGTATGTACATTGAACAATAACTATATTAATAAAAGTAAATCCTCCAAAGAATAACTCTTTGGCATCCTTTTATTTGCAAAGGTCTCTGGGAGCCATGCCAGGAAAATACAATAAAATTTACTAGCCTGGAAGTTGTGTCTTTTCTTTCCCTTTCTGTGTATCCATTGTCTGTGCCATTCTTTAAAAAAAAAAAATTCTTATGATTTTACTAGAAATTTGAGAACCTTGCTTTATAAGGCAGAAAACTGCCTTATGTTTTCAGTGTCACAGTTTTGTCTCAATGGCATATTATCGTCTCTTTGTAAAACTATCATCTTTCTTTGAAGTTGATTCCACACATTTTCAATGATCTATATTTTCCAGATACTGATGTAAACCCTTCATCACCACACTTGGCGGGGCTCGCATCCCCGCCTTGCTGCACTTCGCATGGTCTCTTCTTTTCTCTGAATCATAAGTCACGATGAGGCAGGGCCATTTCCCAAATCAATTCCTGGCAGAAGAGAAAGGGCCTCCATGCATCAGGAAACCATTTCAAAGGTTAACAGTTTATCCAAGGGCATTAATTAAACTTCTTTCATAAATAAAGTCTCAGTGCTGTCAAAAGGTAGAGTGCATGAGGAGACAATTCCAAGGCGATCGCTTCCTTCACAAGAAAGAAATGAAGCTCTTCTCAGACAGAGCCTATTAAGCACATTCACTTCCAGATTGTTATATGTAACAAATGAGTGGGAGAGACAGACAGTGGAGGAGCCCTTAATTCAAGGAACAAAGGACGTCTTCTATATTCTTTGGCATTGTGGTCCTGTCTCTGAAGAATTCCAAGAGCACCCAAGATGGGGATAATTAAGCAAATGATTAATACCAAACCAGAGATGACTTTTTAGGTTCATTTGTTATCACTTTCCTTCAGGGAGAGGATCTGTTGATCCCTTTTAGCATTGCTCCTCATGGATAAGATTAAAAATTACACAGCCCTCGTTAAACAGTTTAAAAGAATTGGAGAATTTTCTTTGCTAGGCTTTGACTGATGAGATTCTTTGCCAATTTGTAAGGGAAGAAAAATGGGAAGATTATAGGATAAACTATCATAGTCACTTTTGTTAGTGAATTTTTAGACTTAGGTCCATTTTCAGCATGGGACAAAGTGACATCAGGGGCAAGGAAATAAACAGCCTGACTTTTGTTGTCACATGGGTACTAAGCCATATCAAGATGAAGTGCAGGCATTAAAAAATTGTAAGTGAATATTGGGCAAACAGAGACCCAGAGCAGCTTATCCACTCACCAGGCTATAGAGTATCACATATTTCTTAGATGTGAGTGAGTGACATGTCATACAAAGTGGATAATGCAGAAAGAAAAATCAGCTTAAATACATTTAACAAAAATTCAAAAGATTGGTTAATTTAAGAGATCTATTTTTTGCAAAGAAATTGTTCAACCTCGTTTTGAGTGGAGACATTAGAGCTGCTAAATCTTGCAAAGGGAACTGACACAAGGGATAAAGTATAATCAATCCCCAAGCTTCAGCTTCACACTTCTATTTTTGGTCAGGAGAACTCTTTCCAGGCATCCTTTTCGGGTGGCTGGACATTTTTCCTTTCTCTCTGGACCTGTCCTCATTTTGCCTCAGTGGCTCATACCCCCTTGAAGACACAAATAGTTAAGGACAAATAGAGAAGCAATAAAGTGGATTATTTTTAAGGTGGACATTGCCAAAGATGACCAGGCCTGGATACCGGCTGAGTAGATCAAAGCCAGGGAGAAGCATGGGGGAGTCTGAACACGTCAGATGCAAGGGATGGCATCACACAGAATCCAAAGCTCCAGAGGCAGGGTTAGGGCCCAAGGTACAGAGGGATCAGGAAGAGATGGGAAATAGCTTCTGGGACTCAAACACTTGCTTTGTTTCATTCTGAGAGTATGTTTTTTGATTGAGACGGGATTGGCTTAAGGAACTAGAATTAGGATAGACTAAAGATTAAGCTACATTTAATCACATGATACCTAAATCTTCTCCTCAGTGTAAAGAGAGGTTAGTATTCTGTGTAGGGAACCATGCTATAGTAGGGGGGAGCATCTCATTCAAAACTAGGGGGAGAAATAAAAAGCCCAGGAAGAAAGTACGATTGAGGGCCTTGCAGGGCCCTGGAGTTCACAATCCAGAGGAAAATTGTGGAATATAGTGTGAAGACACAGAATTCAGATGAGGGATCCAAGAATCCAGAATTGGGATACATGAAAGTAAAAATCCCACAAAATAGATGAAATTCTGACAATTTTTATCAAAAGAAGAAGACACAAATACATAATATTATGAATGAAAAGGGACTTACACTATAAATAGAAATTAAAAAGATTATAACACTACCAATAACTATATTATTTTGAAATCTACGATGAAACAGACAGGAAAAATATAAGGGAAAATGTAAGGTGTATGTAGACATGATTTCAAGAGGGTTAAAAGTTCAAATAATCCTGTATTAGAGAAATTAATCTTCAAATCTTCAAATAAAGCAGATATATAAAAATAAAAATGTTCAAATAAAATGGCAGAACAAGGGAGTTTTACAACTCCCTTGGATATTTTACCAAATGTTCAAAATGAGAGTATGCTTTTTTTTTAACTTAAAAAAATCTAATGGATAGAAAAGAGGGAATATCTAACTCATTCCACAAGAGAAGCATAACCCTTATATCAAAAGCCAAATAAGGTGTGTAAAAGGATCAATTTTACTCATTAAAATAGATGTAAAAAATAATATATATTAAAAAAAACTAGAAAATCACATCCAATATATATTTTAAAAAAGAGCATACCAAGACAAGATGGGGTTCACCCTAAATATACAAAAAAGAATTATCTTTAAAAAATGTCCTTTACATTAAAAAACATTTAGATGGTGAGTAAAATTAATATTGAGCATTAACATAGTAGAGGTTCAGAGAAATCTTGCTATGGAAAAACCTATTTAAACTTGTTCAGCTTGGATTTTTCCAAAATTTACTTTAACACTGAATTATGTTAAACTTACTATGAAGAATTCCTTAAATAAATATTTGCTATCAAACATTTAAAAAACTAAACACAACAAACAGAATGTTTGAGTCTCTTAAAATAGATTCTACATATATAATTTATCTTTTAGAAAAATGTGTTGTGATATATTGAAAGTGGCCCCAGGACAGGGGCCTTGAGATGGGAGCTGTAGCCCTTGTCCTTGCTGCTAATGAGATAAATGACTTTTAGATTTACCTGCATCCAAGCTTTCTAAAATACAAATTGAAGAGGCTGGATTATATAATCTTCATAATTCTTTCACCTTTTCAGAGCTTTTCATTCCCTAGACTAGAAAGATATAAATTTTTTACACTTACAATTTGTGTACATTTTTGTTTGTGTACTTTAATGAGACTTGCTAAATCAAAGGTCTTCTACCATTTTGATAAATGGTGTGGAATCAATTACCTAACCAAAAAATAGTTCAGACAATGTAAGCCTCTAACAACTATGATCCAGAGCCCAAGAGAAACTGTAAGGTGCTCCATTCTAAGTATCTGGCACTTTGGCATCTTTATTCTCTTATGCTTACCTTGAAATAAGCATGTTCACTTTAGGCTCATTTGGACACTGCTTTTTGGATGGATACATAATTTTATATTCATGCTGATTTCATGATAAAAAATAACACACCATTAAACTTTTTCATTTAAAAATATTACCAATTTCTGTGTGCAACATATAGCCCCCTCAGATCTCTGACTCTCATCTGGAACCTGAGTTCCAACCTCTCCCTGAGTGATGCTCTATTCCATAGAATCAGAATGTCTTCTAGCTAGAAGAATACCTGACCAATAGTAGGTAATGAATAAATGATTTTATTTATTTTTTATTTTATTATTTTTTAAAGATTTTATTTATTCATTTTGACAGAGAGAGAGAGACAGCGAGAGAGGGAACACAAGCAGGGGGGGAATGGAAGAGGGAGAAGCAGGCTTCCCACCGAGCAGAGAGCCCGATGCGGGGCTCGATCCCAGGACACTGGGATCATGACCTGAGCCGAAGGCAGATGCTTAATGACTGAGCCACCCAGGCGCCCTGAATAAATGATTTTAAAGAATCAAATTGGTGATGATGAGAACATTATATTCTATACTGACTCCCCATACCTGCTCTTGAAGACAAGACTTTTTCCTTCTTTTTTAAATTGTGGTGTTCCTAGTCTTCAAAACAGATCTATGCCCATAGAAGATGGATTAATAAAGTAATTATTGTAGTTGTTAAAGTGAATAACAAAGGCTGTTCAATCTCATATGATAGATATTGATTAAACACATCTCATATGTTAGCATATGATACGTGTATGAATTTTAAGTAAAGTTACGGAAGTATGTATAATACAAAGAATAAAAATAATTAAGAACTTAGGCAAAGGGGAACTATGTATAAGAAAATAAAAAGACAGCTTCTAAGTGGTCCCCAAAGACCTTAACTTTTGGTATTCATTCCTTTGTACAGTTCCCTCCCCTAGAGTGTAACCTAGAACTAGTGACTTCCATGAAATGAGTAGAATACACCAGCAGTGATGGAACATCCCTTCTAAGACCAGGTTACACAAAGACATTGACTTACATCCTATTTCCTCTCTTGCTTTCTTACTTGCTTGCTCAAACTGCCATGCTGTGAGCTACCCTATGGAAAGGCCCCTTGGCAAGGAATGAAGGAAGGCCTCTGACCAATAGTCAGAAACTGAGGAACTCAGTCCAGCAGCCTTTGAAGTGTTGAATCCTGCCAGCAATCATGTCAGTGAGCTTGGAGGAAGATCTTCCTTCTGACAAGTCTTCAGGATGAGACTACAGCCGGACCAAAATTTGATCACAAACTAATGAGACCCTGAGGCAGAGGTGCCCAGCTAATTTGCACCGACAGAAACTGTGAGATAATAAATGTTTGTTGCTTTTAAGCCCTAATGCTTTGAGTAATTTGTTATGCAGCCTTAGCTAACGTATACAGCCAGGAATAAAATTAACACATCAAAATGTATATATTTTATTAGGTGGTTGATATACAATTGCTAGGAGCAAGCCAAAATCTCTTTTCTGAGTTAATGGAGAACCAAAGCAAGTAGAGACATGGTTTACAAGAAACGTAGTGTTCAGATGATAAATACAACATATTTGTTTAGGAGAATCATTGCTTTTTCTTCATTTTGGAGCCAGAAGAAATATTTCCCATTAGTTTTCTTAAGATGATCCTGGTAATGGACTAGGTGATGTCTTTACCATCATCACTACAATGAATAAATGATGATCCACAAGCTCACTCTCAATATCTAACATCTCTCAATATAGGTCAATGGCAGAGTACTGAAGCTTTATTTATGAGTGGTTTTCCAAGAGGCTACAAAAAGAGTGCAAACACACGTTATTTTGATGGTCAGGCTTGACCTTAGAATAAAATTAGAAATTCCACACATATGGATGAATGGATGAATTCTAGCTCTATTCTTAAGAATTGGAGAGCATAAACTTTAAGGTTGTAATCAAAGGCAAGAACCAAAAGTAAAGATAATTTGTGTTGCAATTTTTAAAAAGGTCCATACTTTAAAAATAAATCAATAGGGCAGAAGGTAGGATCAAGGTCCTTTTATAAAAAGTAAGTATAATATTCGATGCTTTTGCAGTATGCAACATAGACAAGGTACCACATTAGGAAGCAGTTCTTGAAAATAGGGAAAAGAAAAAGGAGTCCACCCTTCTACAGCTCTTGTAGTCAACGTTAGCTACTTGTTATGGCATGTAATCTCATCTGTGAAATATAATAGGCCCATGGATGGTTACCAAGGCTTTCCTGGCCCCATAGTTTTAATTGTCATGAGTTTCTCTCCTTGAAACCACTCGTTTTACCCTGAACCGGGAAATAACTATACAAGGTATTCAGAAATGGATAGCATTTGTTTGCCTTCACTCACCAGTAGCACATCTGCCCTCAGAAGGACAATTTTTACTTTCTTCAAAACCAGATAACCTTAAAACAGGAACCCTTATTCCATGTGCTATTAATGACTATGTAATAATTTTTTCAATTAGAAGATTTTTATTAAATCTGCTCTCTTTCCATTATGCCCCTGTAATTTTCTGTAAATATTATTTTTTTTGTCATACCTATCTCCTTGATACATTTGATTTCCTAGAGTACTTCAAAAATAGGCTTTCTGCTTATGTAGCCTATTAGAAGAACAGACCTCATTTTCTGCTCTGCCTTTTCCACAATATGAAAAAGGGAACATGAAATCATGGGGATTTATGGAGGGAGATTTGTCAGCCTTTTCTTATTTACTTGAACTATGAGATACAAGTTGAATTTGGGGCCCTCTTTTCAAGAACAATTTATTTGTTATCAGATAAGTTCACGTTAGTGGATCAGACGTGGATAAGGTGTTTCTATTATAACCTCGTTAGATGTGTTAGAGTGCTCTGAGTTCTAGAATAATGGTTTGCTATCTTGTGCAAACTTGACTTCCATTTCTCACTACCTCATTTGAATACTTTGGGACTTCTGGATAGCAAGTGTCTTTTCACATAAACCTGAACTGTCTGAGGACAGCTAAACTACTTATTGTAGCCATTTTAATAGACACAGCAGATTAGCACATGACTGCCTCAAATATTGTAAGCAATAGTGGTTGAAAATACAGTCTACAAGACCCAATTAGTTATGTTATGGCTGCTCTGTAGCTTTCTGAACTCATGTGACCTTACTCCCTCATAATTGTGGTACTCTGGTGTTCAAGTAATAATCAAAACTTACAAGAAAAATAAAAAGATAATGAAAACCATTTTAAAATATGAATGTGGCATATGTGAATATGAGTCACTCATTATCCAAATTTCTTAGTTGACTTGTTCATTATTTAGATAACGATCCCAATCAGATGTGGCAATGGTGAGATCAATTGATATTATCTCAAATATACTGAAGAACATTCACATATGTGGAAAAGGGATTATCCAAAATAATTAACATTCAGCTGCATTACAGAATGAACCTATTGCCTCCTGTATCTCAGCACTGTTATGTTTTATTTTTTATGGGATTTATTTACTTAGTGACTAATCCGGGATTTTCAGTAATTTACAGTGAGGTTCCTCATCATTAGTGTGAATTAACAAAATGCTTCTGTTGTCCTTGGTAATTAGTTTGAGTAGGAAATGAGGAAAAAGACAACACATTTTGAGGGCTGCTCAATACTACCTTTATCTTTCTTTAATGTCTGGGAGCTAAATATGGAATTTTAATTTCCTCCCTAATTATCGAGGAGTCTTTTGCTAAATGGGCATATCCCCCAGGCACACTTGCTTATTTTCACAATCTGTATTTTCACTTCACTCTTTTGAAATACATTATTTATGAACTTGCACAGTAGTTCACAAACATTTCTTGAGGAAAGAAGGAAAAACTAACCAATGCTAAATAGCAAGTGAAGGGTGCACCTGGGTGGCTCAGTCAGTTGAGCATCCAGCTCTTGATTTCAGCTCAGGTCACGATCTCAGGGTTGTGGGATCAGGCTCCACACTCAGCGGGGAGTCTGCTTGAGGGTTCTCCCTCTTCCTCTCCTCTTACCCCTCCCCCCACTCACTCTCTCTAAAATAAATAAATAAAATCTTAAAAAAAAAAAGTAGCAACTGAGGGTGTTAAGCCTTTTTCAATGACATCATCTCCTAGGGTCTTCCTGTTATCCCTTTGAAATGATGTGAGGCTTGCTGATGTTGTTACTTCCCCAGCGTCTCAGGTAGGTAAACTAAGATTTACACTTAGGTTTAATTTTGAAGCCACAATCATTGTGATAAAGCAGCACATTCTTTTACTCGTCCTGACTTGGCTTAAATTTGGTCATCTCATCGGCATCTATTCTCAGTTACCCTCTATCATGTGATGCTTCATAGTTTTTGTACCTTTAACTGGTCATGGAATACGAGATAGTAAAGCTCTTATACCTCTGTCTCCCGTTGACTTTGCAGATTCCATGGAAACTAGTTCTGTGGTAACCAAAATTGTTCTGATATTAATATCATTGGGCATTTTTAGCCCAAGTAGAATATGTAAAATTTGAGTTAAAACTGTCCCTACAGTGTGTATCTACAATCCCACTGATTCTAACAAGCCAGGCAAAGGCTTGTCATTTTGATTAAATTGTCAACATAATAATAATGCTGACAGTAATAATGGCAGCTATGCTTTATTGGTTGTGACATATATTATAGGCTTTTAATCAACAAAAACATTGCTAGTAGGTTATAATTATCTGAGTTTTTCAAATGAGAAAAAAGTGGTACAGCATGGTTAAGAAATTCACCCCAGGTTTCCTAGCTACTAAGTGGCAGTGTTTAACTAATATTTTCAACTTGCCCTTCATTGGTTAACATTTTCTATTTTCCTGATATTAGTTATATGTACTATTCTCTCCTAATATTGCCCTTTGATATTGCATTTATTGTGTTAAGATTTTTTTGTCTGTTCTACCAAGAATTATAATGTTGAGTGCTGAAATGATTTTGAAATAAGTAGTAATGTTTTATACAAAGAGAATTTTGAAAATCCACAATCCTTCATCTTACTAAGAAATTAAGATAAAAAATATATCAGTTCTGCGGTGCCTGGGCGGCTCAGTCAGTTAGGCATCTGCCTTTGGCTCAGGTCATTATCCCAGGATCCTGGGATTGAGCCCCACATCGGGATCCTTGTGGGGAGTCTGCTTCTCCCTCTCCCTCTGCTGCTACCCCTGCTTGTGCTCTCTCTCTCTCACTCTCTGTCAAATAAATAAAATCTTTAAAAAAAATACCAGTCTTGCTATTTACACAAAGCAGAAAACAGACCCTTACGGTTTATAATCTATTTTCCCCATATGGTTCTTGCTGCATGCCTGGAGAGGGTCATCTCTGGATTCTCAGATGAGTATTGTTCAGAAATTTGGGTAGTTCAGACTCATAGGTTGTGACCGTTCACATGGATAACTAGCTATGAGGACAGTGAGATGAACTTAGATTAAAACAAATGAAAATGTCATGTGCTTTGTGGTTAGATTATTGCCCTCACTGTGGTCAATGGTCACACATGGGGATCTAGCTATAACTTTAGAAGGGAGACTGATTAAGGACAAGTATTCATGATAACAAGTCTGTAAATAGCCAAAGCTTACCCCAAATTACCCTTTACTATTCAAAAATATTGAAAAGAGAAAATTATCAGAGGATTTATTTAATATGGCTAAAAATAATTTTTAGGACCACTCTTATCCAGTGGTCTTCCAAAGCTTCAATAGCACAGTGCCAATTTATACATATATTTATACATTCTATTCATCCATGCCTATTAGGTGCATTATTAAACATATACAAAAACAGAAAATAAAAATTTCAAAGTAAAATATTTTCTTTCTGTGATCCTAATGTATTGTCTTATGACCTCTCTTCCCTTGGATTTTTGCCTTCCAATAGGAGCCTGATCCAAATTTTTGCCTTCACAAAGTAGATCATACAGCTTAAAGCTGTAATTTGGTGTTTTTAGTTCTAATCTTACTATGTTAGGTAAACTCTGAATTTTCCCTAGGAAAGTAACAAATAGGAGCTAAGCCTCTTATTTTACAAATTCCCCAAACTGTGATATAAACTCGATTGGAGCAAAAATGTTCCTATTAATACTATGCATCACCCATATAACCTCCATTGAATGTGTCAGGTCCTCAAAGAGATGATCCATTCAGGAGTTGGATAAAAGGAAAGTATCCAAGTGGCACGTCTGCTTGTTTGTATTCACCACTTCTAAACCATATCTTTTTATCCTCTGCTGCCAACATGAAAGGTGGGGTGGGGAGGTGGGGGTGGATAAGTGTAAGAAACAAGGAAACTACAAAAATAGGGAGGAAAAGAGAAAGAAGGGGGGAGAGAGGAATGAAAACAAAGACATTTGTGAGGATACTGTGAGGACATTATTTACTCTTGAGTAGGGCAAAGTGGAAGCCAATTAGGCCACGGGAGACCCAGAATGCCCCTTCACTTTAGCAACCCTCTGTGATGGCTTCTGTCCCAGCTGAGTGGGGAAAATGGTTGCATAAATTGCTCAGAGTGGTATTGAAATCTATCTCCTGGAGGATTCTGGAATATGTCTCTATTTGAAGAACCTCGTGACTGTGACAATGACAAATATCCATTGCAGGACATTGAGAGATGGTGTTAAGCTGTGGAAATACAGGGCTTTGTGATTCACATACTGCAGAATATATGCCTATTGATTTTTCTTTTCTTCGAAGAAAATGTCCCTTTGATACATTATGGCTGCAAAATTGGAAAGTACAACTTTTGTTTTGTTTTGTTTTAAATTGATTTGATTTGATTTTCCGAAAGAAGAAGTGATCTATAGATTCCATTGAGGTGGATAGTTGTCACGCCAAGTGTGACACTCCTATAAGTTATCTGGCCTTTAAGACTATTGGAATCTCTGACACATGAGTGATATATACATTCTGAGGAGGATTTACTCTCCGAGAGGATTCTCCACTCCTCCCCCAAATTTCAGAGGGACAAAAATTACCAAGAGCTAGGAAATGATAAACCTCAATATATTTTTAAGATTAATATTCTCATATTCATTAAAAGAGAGTAAAGCTCATAAAAATAATCCACATGTTGATGCTATTCACACCTTTATCATCAGCATCATCACAGAGTTATCTTGTGAGGCAAATTAATCTATCATATACCTATAAGTGTATTTCTATCTAACCTGTTAGTCTTAGGCCTTTCTTTAGCGGTTGAAAAGAAATCAACAAAAGTTATTTATTTTTTAAATGTATTTTAATGTAGTATAAATATATTTGATAAAAATACTTTTATATATGTGATTTATGGCATATGAAAATCATCTCTTGTTGGCTGTTTTCAAAGGTCTATTCTCTTGATGCTAATTGAAATCTAAATGAGAAAATAAAACCCAAAACTCCAGAATAGATGTCTTAGCACAAGGATTTGCAGCTCTTTAAATCATTATCTGCATGATGAATTGCACAGGAAGGAGTCACAGCAATTGAATTCAAAGTAAGAGGTTTCTGCAATAGTCACATTTAAAATTCCCCATCGACACTTAATTCTTAGTGTGAAAAAAACTTTGGGCTCTTTATTAGCTAACTTGAATATATTCTGTGGTCAATATGAAGTCAGTTCTTCCAGGAGTTTATAATCCAGAAAGTACTCTTGGTATTTTGAAACCTCTTTGGAGTCACGTAGGATTATTTCATCAATGATTACTCTTTTTAAAAGGAGAATGTTACCAGTTAACTGTTCTGTGAGATAACTCAGTGAAGTTATAAGAAACTTGGAATAAGTAATCGTGTTTTAATCCCAGGTCTTTTTTTCTTTTTTAAAGATTTTATTTATTTGAGAGAGAGATAACAAGGGGGGGAGGGGCAGCAGGAGAGGGAGAAGCAGACTTCCCGCTGAGCATGGAGTCCGACATGGGGTTTGATCCCAGAACCTTGGGATCATGACCAGAGCTGAAGGCAGACACTTAAACTGACTGAGCCACCAGGCACCCCAATCCCAGGTCTTCTTAAATAATTTTTTAAAGATTTTATTTTATTTTATTTTAGAGAGAGAGAGAGAGTGCGGGCAGTGGGGAGGGGCAGAAGGAGAGGGAGAAAATCTCAAGCAGAATCCCTTGCTAAGTATAGAGCTCAACATGGGGCTCAATCTCATGACCCAGAGATCATAACCTGAGCAGAAACCAAGAGTTGGATGCTTAAATAACTTTTACAACAACCTTGGAAAAATAATTTAACATGCTTTCCCCAATTCCTGAAACAGAGCAGGATTGTATTTAACTTATAGCACAAGAATTTTGGGAGACTCAAAAATGTTGATAATATGAATCAGGATGAAAATAAAAACTGCCTCATGTCCTACACCCTTAAAAAAGTTGGAAGTTGTTGAAAATTACGTAAGAAATGAATTCTTAAGCTTTTTCCCCTTTGTTTGTATCACATGGGGATTTGTGGTAACAAAAGAATAAACTTTTAGAACTGGAAAAACCTTAGAAATAATCCATTTTACAAATGAAGAACTTAAGATCAAAACAAGTAAAATGGAGGGCTCAAATCCATACACATAGTTGAAATGTACTCCAACTTCCCGCTGAAGTTATCCTTAGCTTTCAGATAAGATTGAAAATGGTAGTCATGCAGCACTGTGCCTTCTCTCAGTGAACCCCACTTCAACTTTATGATTTGAAGTCTGGCAGGGCAGAAGCTTCCATGTTCTTATGTGACGATGATTTCCTGGCAGCAGTTGATTGGTCTGGGGATATTGATGATGATGATGATGAAGATGGTGATAAAAACAGCCATCACTTATTCCGGGGTTACCATAAGCCCTACTTAAAGGGCTTTCTTAAGCCCTTAAGATGCATAAATTTGTTTAATCCTCTATAGCGCGTTGGGATAGCTGCTATATCGTTTACATTTTCCAAATGGAGAGACTGAAATAGAGAGGTTAAGGGCTTTATCAAAAATCATCCACCTGGGAAGGGGCAGAGCTGTAATTCAGTGTGGCTCCAGAGTCTGTGCACTAGATATGAAGGTGCTAAGTCAAGGCACTCCCAGTATAAACTCCTTAGAAGATGAAGCAGTATTATAAAGAAAGGTACATAAAACTATCTTCTGAAGTGGTTAGCACTTTATTATTTTTATTCTTGTTTTCTTTCATGTAACCAGTATTCATTACTCCCTTCTCTGTGCCAGGCTCTAGGTTCCATGGGGCTTATAAGCAGTGAACAAAAAATAAACATAGGCCCCATCCCAACAGAACTTAAATGCTCATGGAGAGAAGCTGAAAACCAAGAAACAAATAAACAAGTAAGCACGCACTAGTTGTAAGTGCTCTGAAGGAAAGTGTGGTATGCAGTGCCAGAGAGCTCTCTCCTTTTGGTGGCGATGTGGAGGCTGAAGTCTGAATGGCAAGATGAGTAAGCTGCGTGAAGATCTAGGGCAGGAGAGTTCTTGGTCCAAGTTACAGCAAAGGCCCGGTGTCAGGAAGGCATGGGTAGCAGCTGAGGAACAGAAAGCGGGCCTGCATGGCTGTGGATAACTAAGATGGCCAGGAAGGAGAGTTGGAGGGAGGAGGTGAGTATGGAGGGGCAGCCTGGGCCAACACATTTGGGTTTTATTGGAAGTCACTGGAGGGTTTGAAGTAGGGAGCAATGTGATTTGGCTTATGCATTTCTGTTCTAAAACAGAGATAGGCAAACATTTTCTATAAAGACCAGACAGTAGATATTTCAGGCTTTGTGGCTTTCTTGTGGACTCTTATGTGGACACTACCGTGACTGTTCCGTTCTGCAGCTGTGGTGTGAAAGTCGCCATAAGCAATACACAAATGAACAAATATGGTTGTGCTCCTGTGAAACTTGATGTACAGAATAGTTTGCTGACCTCTCTTCTTTTATTTATTTATTTATTTATTTATTTATTTATTTATTTATTTCACAGAGAGAGAGACAGCGAGAGCAGGAACACGAGCAGGGGGAGTGGGAGAGGGAGAAGCAGGCTTCCCGCTGAGCAGGGAGCCCCATATGGGGCTCGATCCTAGGACCCTGGGATCATGACCTGAGCTGAAGGCAGACGCTTAACGACTGAGCCACCCAGGCGCCCCTGCTGACCTCTCTTCTAAAAGATCATCTTGGCTACTGTGGAGATATGATGAAGATCTGACAATTATAAAGAATCAGAATCCCCTGTGTAGTTCAGAGAGGAATATGCTCAGGGTGGGGTCATATTCAGAGTAATGCTGATCTCACTCCAAACACACCTGTGAAGTAATTGTAAATCTTCACAGAGGAGCCTCAAAAAAAACATGTTAAGGAAGATTTCCTTTCATAATAGATAAGCCCTCCTAACATCCTTCTTGATCACTGTTTTCCCCAATCTCACACACAGAGCTGTCGCCTAGAGTTTTCTTCCTCTCTCCAAACTCACCAAATCCAGCTCACATCCACTCTAATCCTTTCTCCCATTAATTCTTCAGAATCTACTATTTATGCCAACAGTTTTCAGTGTTCATTGACTCCACCACTTTTTCAATTACCCATAATCCTCAACACGTCTACTTTTGCTCCTTCCATGTTTTAATTTACATTGACCATAAATCTAATCAATCTCTTGCAAACAGCCTTGACTTCCTTGCTACTCTTTCCCAACACTGTTTTTACCAGCAAAATCCCCAGATTGGTAAAATCCAACGATCTGTGTACACTGGCTTCCTGAGCTCTGTCTAGTTCCATGTCCACGATTCCCCCTGACAGCCTACCTGTCCCTAATCCCAGCTCCTGCCCCCATACAGTTTGCTTTGAAACAGTAGTTTTATGCCTTTTCCCCTCTCTGCTACCTCCAATATCCCCATGTAATTTAAGATTTCAGCAAATGACATGGTCACGTATTTTAACTGGGAAAACAGAAGTTCTCAGAAGACAACTTTCTTTTTCCACCATCAAATCCATCTAAACACTTCTATCTCTAGCCACATGTCCTGCCTTCCCTTCCCTCCTGTGATAGTGGGTGAAGGGCTCCAGCTCCCATAAAAGGCAGGTCCTTCACTGGTGTTCTGGATCTCGTCCTTCTCCACTTAGGATTTTACTCAGCAAATGATGCTCCTTGGTTTGGTTTGGTTTTGTGTTTTGCATTTCAGTGTTACATTCTCTTCTGGATTATTATCATCCACTTGTTTTAATATTTCCTGGCTTAAGAAAACCCTCCTTTGGGCTTACTAACCCGTATCTCCCTATAGCGACTGTCCTAGTTCCCCTTGTCTTCATCCCACATTGTCTACACAACCCACACCGTTTGGGCTTCCATTACTACCAATCTGCCAAAACTATCTTGTCAAGGTCACCAGTGACCTTCATGTTATGCAAGCCAATGGTTAATTCTCTAACACTGTCAAACTTTCTCTCTCAGAAGCATGCCTTCTTGAAATGGTTTTCCACAACATCACAATTTCATGGCTTTCTTTTTCTTACTTCACTGATACCTGTGTTTTTCAATGTCTACGTTGTCTTTTCTTTCTGTGCTTGGCACCTTAATACTTGGGTCTCAGAGTTTGGTGCTCAGGCCCTCTACACATCAGGATCCAAAACCTCTCCTCTAGGGTATCTCATCTAATATTAAGGTTTTAATACTGTCTACATGTTTAAGACTCTGACATCTATCTCTTCAGCCCAACTTCTCCAAAATCATGAGGTCACCTGCCTATTTGACATCACCAGCCAGATGGCTAAGAGAGGAGCTCAAATTTAGCATAGCCAAAAGAAAACTCATGTTGATTTTTATCACCTAATTTATTTCTCCTTCTATCTTTCCATCATCCAGTTGCTCAAGACTAAAACCTAGAAACTATCCTTGGTACTTCAATTACCTTCAGTTTCCATATCTAACCCAACACTGAGTCTTGTCAACTTTATCTCCAAACTATATCTGGTACTATTCCACTTTTCTCTTAACCTCCACTGTGATCATCATATTCCACGTCACTCTTGTCACAGCGTGGGATGCAAAAACTTCCTACCCAGTGTCCTGTTTCCATTTTGCCACAAGAAATCATTTTTAAAAAATAAGGTAGCATGATTTTTTAGTAACCTGAAGTAGATCATATTTTATTCCTGTTCAGAATCTTTCAATGGCTTCTACTGTCTTTAGATTCAAATGAATCAAATTGAAATCCTCCCTCATTACCGACAAGGGTCTGATTCTCTCTCCATCTTCATCTCTACTATTCTCCCTCTCACCCCTTACATTCCAGTTAATAGGTACTGACTGTCACATCATTATCTTATCTCCATTTTGCCAAGGCCTCTTCAGATCATCCAATCTAAAATAATTCCTTACCAGGTAATTTTAACAATATTACTCTGTATTACTTTTCTAGGAACCTTTGATCTTGTCTGAAATGATTTTGTTTACACAGGTACATAAAAGTGGGGACCTCGTCTGTTTAGTTTCATCAGGACCTAGAACTATCCAGCATGACATAGGGACTCAATAAATATCTGTTTAATATATGAGCTCTACTTACTCTCATTAGTTCTCCAACACTACATCTTTTTCATCTTTATTTTTTTCTTTTTTTAAATCTTTATTCTGCATGATAAAGGCCCAAGAATTGGTCAGGAAGAAACAGACTTCTTGTCTGTAGACAGAAAGTATGGATAGTCCATGACCATATTAATATTTGTTTCCAATAATTAATAAAAAGCCACATTTATTGAGTTTTCTTATGTCTTTTATTTCTTTTTTTTTTAAAGATTTTATCTATTTATTTGAGAGAGAGAGACAGAGTGAGCACAAGTGGGGCAGGGAGGGGTGAGAGGCAGAGAGAGAGGGAGAAGCAGACTCCCCGCTGAGCAAAGAGTCTGGCAAGGGGCTTGATCCCAGGATTCTGGGATCATGACCTGAGCCAAAGGCAGATGCTTAACCAATGGAGCCACTCTATTTCTTTTTATATCATCTAATTTATCCTTCCAATCATCTTGGAATATGTACTATTAAAATGGAATATTAGGGTTTTTTGCCTGTTATCTCCTCCTTAAGAGAGCATCCCTTCTTTATTCGGCAGTAATTCTTTTTTTTTTTTAAAGATTTTATTTATTTGAGAGAGAGAATGAGATAGAGAGAGCATGAGAGGGAGGAGGGTCAGAGGGAGAAGCAGACTCCCTGCTGAGCAGGGAGCCCGATGTGGGACTTGATCCCGGGACTCCAGGATCATGACCTGAGCCGAAGGCAGTCGCCCAACCAACTGAGCCACCCAGGCGCCCATTCGGCAGTAATTCTGCTGGAACCTGTGGTCAGGTAGAATTCATCTTGCTTCCCTAGACCAAAAGCTTGGAGCCATGACCTGGACAATCAGGGTTCTCCTTCTCCCTGGAAACCATGGTTGGCTCAGGCTGGTCACATGACCGAAGCATAACTAAGTGCTCCTCTCTAGGAATTAAAGAGTAGGAAAGTTGCTATATTTTCTCCGACAGTTCTGGAATTATATGGGACATTAGGAGCTAGCCACTTTCTAACCATGTTTATAGGCTCTGGCAACTGGCTGGGAGTGAAGCCAACCTGGGAAAAATAGTCTTGAGTGATGGAAAGAGAGAGAGGAAGAGCTATTGTTAGAGCACATGGATACCACTTGAGTAAGTTAGCACTTACCATCTTTAGCACTTTTCAATAAACCATGGTAATAAGTTCCTTTTTTGCACTTAAACTAATTTGAATTGCATTTCTAAAACTTATACCCTCTAAAGTCAACTAATTCAACTTTTATTCTCATTTTACAGATGGATAAAATGAAGCTCAGAAAAGTTAAGAAACTTGCTGGAAAGGAAATATTTGAGCAAGCATCTTTGACTTTAAGTCCTATGCTCTTATTCATTATACTATATTTCAATATATCAGCACACTCAGAAAACCTTCATGGATTACACTCTGAAATTTCATTTTTATAAAATATTCCTTTCAAAATTTGATTCTAATGATAAATAGAATAGGTCTAGTATGGACCAGAATTTCAATTGTTTTGATATTTAAGATTTTTTTCCACTTTAAATGTTTTAGTAGATTTTTCTCTTTGGTGTAAATCCAAGTTTCTGCACAGGAAAAAAAAATATATATTACATTAGCATAATGTTTTGAATTTTATATTTGTTTTTTATTCTGATTTTCTCAATACCCATTATCTAGTTATTGGAATGAAACTCAACTAAATGATGGAATCAAAAGCAATTGAAAATTAGGTGGAATTATATAGATGTCAAGTGAAGGGTTCATAAAATTTATAAATCAATACTCACGATTGAAGTAAATGTGCAAAATCAATTACTAAGAGAGCATCCTATCTTTTAGGAAAGTAAAATGTAAAAAAAAATTATTCTCTCCTATATTGGTTGCTTTCCAAATTCCATAGAATTAACATGAGAGACTAATGGACTTACAGTAGAAAAAATAAAAGGTACTTAAATTCTCATCTCATACTATTGGTAAGTATTCCAGAATGTACAAGTAAGTGAAATTAACAGTAGCTAATGCAGGAACAGGAACGAACAAACTAGAACATTTTCTGACTTATAGGGGAGGTTGATAGAACTCAAAGGTTATGCATATGAATTACACATTCACAGCCTCATCATGTATCATTCTGATTTTTATAGATGGTTGTACTACTGTCCACTCAGTTCACCACACCAGGAAACTCTGCCGTCTTAGATTTCTCTCTCTTTTCAGTTCAACTTCTATTATCATTTCAACTTGGCCTTCCTGTCTTATTGATTTTTTTCCAGCTTTACTGAGAAATAATTGACAACTAAAATTGTGAGATACTTAAAGTGACAATGTGATGATCTGATCTACACTGTGAAAGGGAACCCCCCCCGCCTCCTGCCATGAGTTACTTAACACATCCATCACTTCACATATTTATCCCCTACCTTTTTGTTTTTGGTGAGAATATTCAAGTTCGACTGTCTTAGCAAATTTCAGTTATACAACACGATGGTATCAGTTGTAGTCAGGTTATATATTAGATCCTCAGACCTTATTCATCTTATAACTGAAAGTTTGTACCATTTCACCAGCCTCTCCCTATTTCCCCCAGCCCCTACTGATTCTTAAAGAGACTGGTCACTGCCCTGGCTCAGCATCTCTTGCTTGTTTGATGGCAGCGTCTCGTCTTCTTATTAGGCTTTAATAAGCTCTGCCTATTACAGTCCAGTCTCCATCAAGCTGCTAAGTGATTATTTAAAAGCACAGAATTGACCATGTCACTTTTTAGGTTTAACACCCTTGAAATCACAGTTACTTGAAGGATAAGGTTCATTCCAAGAAGTATTTATCTGTTAGTCACCTTACCTGGAGATGGGGTACAATGTGACATAAGATCTGGGCCTTCTCCGAAAGGAAGGTGCGTGACTAGGGAGCTATGGAGGCAGCCCAAACCAGATCTTTTCCATATAATATGGAAGGTGTTACTACAAAGGGAACACAAAGTGTAATGGAGCTCAATGCAGGCAGACTTAGCATAGCCTGGATTTTCAGGAGGGCTTCCTGGAGAGAGGATGTCTGAGTTAAGGTATAAATAAGTCATCCAGGCTCAGAAGGAAGGGAAGCATAAAAGATTATCCAGGTAGATATAGGATCAGAAGAATCTGTGTCAAAGGATATAGCAGAGCATTTCTCAATAACTGCAAGCAATTCAGTATTTTGAAAACACAAGGGATGAGGCAGGAAGTCGAGGTTCTGAAGGATGGAGAAGGAAGTAGAAATGAGGCCTCATGAAGATCACATACATGACACCATCATTCAGCACCTGCTGATTGTTCTGTGGGCCAGATATTTTGCTGAGGATACAGAGTAAACTTGAAGAAGCAACTATAGTTAAAACACTGTATTGTATAGTTGAAATTTGCTAAGAGAATAGAACTTAAGTGTTCTCCCCTCTAAAAAAAATTAAAAAGAGATAAATATATGAAGTGATGGAGAAGATAATGACCTAGATGGAGGGGATCCTTTCACAACATAAACAGACATCAAGCTATCAAAGTGTACACTTTAAATATTCTGTAATTTTGTCTATTATACCTTAGAAAAGCTGGAAAAAACCTGAAAAAAAGAGAAGAAACTCTCCTTTCAAAGAAAGCAATCTAGCAGATAGCACTAGGAAGTGATGTTGAATTTGTTCTATTTAGTAGAACCTCTGCACACAGAGCAAAGAATTCTAACTCTAGATCACTGCCCTGGTGTTTCTTTGTTGGGAAGCTTCCTCAGATGGTTGGGAGTCCTTGTCTGGAATTTCCTGGTGCCCCCTTTAGTTGTTGCAGAGAAGACGTATGACACCTGGGCTGTGGCAGGGTCTCCTGGAGGGGAGCTGGCCCTTCCGTCTGCCTTTGCAGAGTATCCTACAGCTAGGGTCAGAGAACAGACCTGAATTCTCCAACACTCCGCAAGTTCTTCAAGGGATGACGTAAAACTCCTGTCCCTCTCTCCACTGCTTTCTCTGTTCTTCCACAAGTGGATGGAATACGAACCTGATCAGAGTGCAGCGTTAGGAAACACTTGATTGGCCACATTTATTTATTAAACAAGTGTGTCTCATTGGCTCCCTTCTCCGTAAAGCTGGCTAGACAAGAAAGCCAGTATGTATCTACCTTTGTTACCTCCTTTTCTTTACATGTGAGCAGTACTTGCTTTAGTTCCTTGTGGCCATCTGGTGGTAAGAGTCATTCTTGGGGGAAGAACAGATTTCATTTGGGTCTAGTTTAATCCACCTGCTCAGTTCAGTTTACCAAACATCTGCGTTTTGTGGTTTAGCCTAGTTAATAATTGAATGGCATTTTAACTTTGCTTTCATTTGTACCACTTAGGTGTCTCATCAGAGAAGGGATGGCAGGGCTCTGACAATAATTCAGGTGTCCCTGGGAACTCTGGACAGAATCACATCTCATCGCCCTTGAAACCACCCTGGATAGCTTTAAATGCTCCCCTACCAGTGGGGAGTAGTAAGAAGATACTTGGTTAAAGTTCCATATACATTGATACAATTATGTAATCAAAGCAAGTGGACGGATTCACAGTCCATTTTTCATCTGTCAAATTGTTTTTATGTTACATGTGACTAATTTGATCATGGTTAGCAATTTATATGGGATTCTTCTCCCTTCCCCACTGTGATAGACTAACAAACGTAACCCATTTGAACCGAGTCCCTGTGTGGAAGACCAGATCGTGTTTGCAGACTATCCTCACACTTTTCAAAAGAGAAACATTTGCTTGAAAGCCTTTTAAGGCATTTGAAGAATGAGAATCGGTGATTTCTCTTCTGGGAGAAATTGGTAAAAATTGGAGTAGCTCTTATATTACATGTAACAAAAGCTCTTGGATAGAGATACTGTTAGACTTTAGGGACAATTATCAAGGGGAAATGCTGAGCTTCCTTCATTAAACACTTGCAGAAGTTAACTTGGTTAGACAGAATTCTTGAACTAAATAGCATTACTTTGATGAAATTCTGTGTTTTCTTCCAATACCATAATACTATGCCATATTAATAATACTTTTATGACTATATTTGGTACTACATTTACCATGAAAACTGTGACTTATAAAAACTTGTTTTTCTCAAATATACACAGTAATGGGAATCTGTAATCTATAGCTCCCCTCCCTGGTACAGTTAATGTTGGCTCCTTTACTCAAAGTGCGCAATAAACCAACTGTTTCATTATGCTGATGACTCGATCAACAAAACTGCCAACTTCACAAAATGTAAAGGTTTATACATAAATGGAGAGAGGCTGTGGATTCTAGATGTTTTAACCTCTTCACATCAATTAAGAAAAATCTGCGGGGCACCTGGGTGGCTCAGTGGGTTAAGTGTCTGACTCTTGATTTCAGCTCAGGTCATGATCTCAGGGTTGTGAGATCGAGCCCCCAGCATTGGATTCTGGCCTGAGGGAGCAGCTTCCTTAAGATTCTCTCTCTTCCTCTGCCCCTTCCCCTGCTGTGCTCTCTTCCTCTCACAAAAAAAGAAGAAAGAAAAATCTTCACAGCCCCATGCATTTCCTGAGTGTGTGTGTGTGTGTGTGTGTGTGTGTGTGTTTGGGGTGCAGGAGGATAATGGTCACTACTTTCCACAAACCATTTATACTGTAATGAAAACAAGAGGTCAGTTTCTATATAAAACATACTAGTTTTACCTTTGTTTTCTCGGAAAAGGACATACCTGCCTTAGCTTTGCCTTTAATCTTTGAAGTGCTTCTTTTCAGATAGTTAATCTCACAGTTTGATTGTGTGGCATCTTTGAAAATTTGCAGGTGGTTGTTAAAAATAATTCATGTGCATGTGTATATACAGGTATACATTTGATAAATTTATAAAATGATATGAAAAATATGGAAATTCTTTGTGCCAATCTCATGAGTAGGCATAGAGAAGGAAAAATGGTTTAAGATAATATTATCTTTCCCAACACAATGAAAATTCAAAAATGTACCCAAATCCAGATGAAGTATTTAGAACGTTGGAAAGAAAAAGCAGTCATTTGTTTTCTTACACTTGCACCCTATCCAGTTCAAGATTGGAAGCAAAAATTATAGACCACTGAGGAATTGCCATGTTGGGTCACCGAGTCTACCCCCAAATTATAGACTATCTTTATCCTGATCATCATCCCCTATTTACCAACTAAATTACTTCCAGAAGCCAAATCATTCTCCAGTAGTAAATTAGGCATTTAGGAAGATATATCCATTGTTTAAAATCCCTGAATGAATCCCACGCCCTGTGTGGGGCTGTGCTTTACAGGGCAGATATTCGACACGAACCCTTAAAAGTCCCCCTCTCCTCTGCTCAGCTTGAGCTCCGGGTCTTCCCCAGACATTCCAGATGCATCGACCAAACTGGAAGAACTGTCAGAATGCCACGCCTCACGGATGGGATATACCCAGTTACGTGGTCTCTTCAGTTTTTAGCCCTGGCGATGCTGGGAGAATCTTATTATTCTTAGGATAAGAATATAGACTATAGTCTTGACACTGTGCTTTGTGCCGGACCGAGGCAGAGTAACGGGACGGTCTCCTGATGATTTTCCAAATCAGGATCGTAAACCAGTCCTGCAGCCAACGTGTCTAAACACAAGGGGCATACTTCCTTCTAAAGAGGAAATATGCATTCTGTGCTGCAGAATTTTCAATGTATACTTTTAGATGACTGCACGATGCCATGTATTTGGACTAGAATAAGAAATAACTCATTTAGCCTCTGGCCTCCCAATGTTTATGTCTTTGTTGTCATGCAGACTTCCCTAAGAGTGAAGTTTTTATAAGGAAGATAAGTTTTAGGTGGCACCTTCCTTTTTCTACATTACCTTTCTCTATACATCAAAGTTTCATGGATATAAGCAGAGCTCCATAAAGATTTTGACTGTGGTATCACATAATAACATATTTTAGCTTTCAAATATTGTGTTTTACATGGATTGAAAAATGACAATCTGACTTCCTTATGGCCTCTGTTTTTCCTCTTGTTTCCTCTTCCTTCTACTCTCCCCACAACCTGGGACCCCCCTGGAGTAAATTAACATTAAGGATTTTATTTTGTTCTAAAAATGCCTTTCTTTCCCCTCCTCCTTCTCTTTCCTCTCTCTCTCTCTCTTTCTCTTATTTCTTCATTTTACTCTTCACAGGAGTGGGAAACAGATGCTTTTATCTGTATATAGAATTCAAATGATCAAATGTGCTTGGGAAATAAGCTGAACTTCTAAGGGTTAAACAAAGTTCAGTTTGAGCATTTAAAGTGTGTGAAAATGAAGAGTACTAATTAATTCTATTCAGATGTCTGTGTGTGGAAAATGTCACTTTAGCAACCAATACAAGCCTATATGCTGGGCTTTTGTTTGTTTTTTCTCTTGCACATTAGGGTGGTGGTTTCAATAGCTTTTTTTGCACCAATCAGTAACAGGCCACGACAGTGAAATCAACCTTTTGTCTGCCCCAGCTGACTCTGCCTCATTCGCCCTCCTCAGATCCTGTCAACATGAAGAACAAAACAAAGCCAATGCTGGATCAAAACATACAGAAGAGTTCCTGGAACAGAGAGAAGCATTCCAGTACCCTGTCTAATCCCTCTGACCTCTGGCTTCTCTGAACCCACTCTAGCATCTTCTAGTGATAGGAAGGCAGTTCTTAGCAGGTTCTTACCTTTGGTGCCTGCAGAGCTAAGAGAAGAGCAAGAGAATGGTGTTTTGTCTGCCTTCTGAGTACTAACTACAGTCTTGGAATAGGGTTGTGGATTACCAAGAGCCTCAGTTCTACACCTTGCTTTTACCCTTCTCAAAATAAATAAATAAATAAATAAATAAATAAATAAATAAATAAATAAATAAAATAAAATGCTTTATGGGGCTTAAGTGCTTGGCCTCAGGGCAGCGGGCTCTTGCACAGTGTTGAGCAAGGTTCACGAGGGGTGAGTGAGTGAATCACAGGGAAACCTGTAATACCTGTATTCTCTATGCTTCGGATCGCTAATGGGAGCTATGCAAACATATCAATTTGATTATCTACTCCTAGGGCTATATTTATGTTCTGGTATGAACAGGGATCAAAAAACTAAGACTGTTAAACATACCTGACTGACAAAAAATAAATAAATAATAACCTTGCCTCTCTGTATGTCATTAAAAGAGTAAGACAATCATTTAAGCGACAGAAAAAAGAAATTACCTAAGACAGAAAGAAATGCCATTCATAAAGACAACCCGCCACTAACTTTACTTTTATACAACATGTGGCTTCTTATAGCATTATTTTGAAACTGTTCAGATGATGTCAAAGCTGCCCCACTTAAAAATAAAATATAAATAATAATAATAAAATAATAAAAAATAAAAAATTTTCTTAATGGCCACTTTTTAAAAATCTAATAATATTCTGATACTCCACTAAAATCCCCAAATTTTAAGATGTCCTCCCAGATTTTACATGTGTTATGTAATTATTATATAATTTTGCTGGGCAATCCTTGTCACTTCCATTTCATACAAAAGCAATCTGTGGCTCAGGGAGGTTTTAGCACGTGGTCCTGGTCACAGGGTTCATAAATAGTAGAACCCGGACTGAGTTCTTTTCATATCACTGAAGCTCTTCTGTGTATTTGAAATTTATTGATAGATTCAGTTGTTCTTTTTCTCTCTTGGCTGTTAACATTGCCATAGTGACCACAAAAGAAACTGATTGACTCAAAACTGTTTCTTCTGAGACTTTCTTCTTGGACTTGGCCACCGACATAATGTGTGCATGTCTCTGAGCTCTCTCCACTCCAAGACTGAATGAGCCCCAGCTGCTCATGAAATTGAAAGGATTATAAAGTGCTCTATTGGGAAAGGAGCAAGACATCCAAGGAGCATCTATTAGCTGCAACATGCCAATAAGGAGAGGGCCGGGGCTCTTGTGACTCTGCCAGCCCCTCCATGCCCAGAGAGGTCTGTTAGACACACTGAACTTGCCGCAGCCCTGCTGCTCATCTGGAAGCAAATTGTAAGAGAGAGATATAAACTGTGAAAAGCATGCCCCTCTACAGCAAGATGGGTAAGGTAAAAGGGAGAGAAGTAGTCTAGGCAGGTCATGCTTTTCAAATGAATGCAAACTTTAAAGGAGAAAGAAGATGCCTACTTACAGTAACTTCTTAAAAAGTAGGAGCACAAACTTGTCGAATTGCTAAGTTGTACACCTGTAGCTATTGTAACATTGTGTGTTGACTAGACTCAAATTTAAAAAAAAAAATAGGAGTGCACAGGTACACAATGAGGTGAGGAAACAACACAACACAAAACAAAACTTTAAACACGTTGATGATTCTTTAATTCAAATGGATCCAATGGCTCTAGTAAAAATAGGATTGTCATATTGAATTGGTAATGGAGTTGGAAATAAAACTCATGACTAATGCTTTGTGCATTTTGCTTAGTTCCCTAACATCAGTGACTTTTTGGATTGAACCATTGTATCCCTTCTGCAGCAAATTCTTGAATTCCAATGATTCTTGCATTTCTTTCCTTTTCTTTCTTTCCCTTTTTCTTGGGGCTCGGGGGATACTACATAGCCATAGTAGAAATAGTAAGAGACAAAATGAAGGAAAATAAAAATAATTGCAAATTCAAATGTGTTATTATCTTTAAGGGAAATTCCAAAGAGAGAAATTTCTCTTCACTGTGTTCAGATCTGTGCCTAATTTCTACTTAAAACATAGTAGAACAGACATGTACTATTTTTTAAGAAGAAGAATACAGAAACAAGGAAGTGAGGGTTTAAAGAAAGTGGAAAGACCTGTCCCTTAGGTAAACCACACTTACCTGAGAGGTGAAGTGTTAGAATGCAAGCAGCAAGCCTCTTACAGGCTGAGCTGTGGGATCCAACAGCTCGGCCCCTCTCTTAAGCGATTTCAGGGAAATCA
The DNA here is from genome assembly GCF_002201575.2 of Neomonachus schauinslandi. NCBI lineage: Eukaryota > Metazoa > Chordata > Mammalia > Carnivora > Phocidae > Neomonachus > Neomonachus schauinslandi. Next base: position 17,843,417 of record NC_058404.1, read on the forward strand.
TTAAACCTCTTTGAAACTTATTTTCAATATACATTAAAAGGGGGAAATAATTCTCGTGAGCGTAGGTCGTGAGGCACATTACTGAAATGTGCTTCTACTATTATTATCAGTCGATACCTGAATTCCCATCTGACAATGACCAGAACATCTAAAGTAAAAGAATCCCTGACATCATGGATATCAGCATTTCTAAACAACTGGTTACAGCCTTCTTGCCCTTTAACAACGTAACTTCTTGCTCCTTTCCTGTAGCTCCCGGACAGAAGTTGGAAGTTACTTTTGGCACCTTCTTGGAGGTACTTCCTGAAAGTCACTGGGTGGAAAGTGCTCTAAGGAAACTGATTTCTTACCCCATGATCCTTCTCCAGAAAAGCAGGAGCTGCCTACAGCTCTCTCATACTCACGCGTGTTCTCGCGACTCATACCCACCCCACCTGCGGTCATCAGAGGAGGCTTTGCTTCCTGGACCATCTGAAATTCCCTGCTACATTTTTCACTTCACTATCTGGCACAATATGAGGCTTTGATGTAGCTCCTTTTCACAATCCAGACTCTAGGTAGTTGATTTCCCAGGGGCCACTCTGCTTAGTTACTACCGCCATGTGTATTCCGAATGGCAAAATCATTTCACTGCAAATATGAGACATTCTGTGTGTGTGTGTGTGTGTGTGTGAGAGAGAGAGAGAGAGAGAGAGAGAGACATAAGAAATGCAAGAAGTGGTCATATTTTTTTAAAAAAGCAACTAAAATGAGAAAACAATATTAAAATCTGGTTAGAATTATAAAATAGATCTACAGAGGAAACCCTAATGTAAAAGGCCCCATTCTTGGAGCTCTAGAAATGCATATGTTCCATGATGCCTCTGAATGTGCCCCTCTCCCCATCTGACTGAGGTCGGCTGCAGCTTCTGACTCAGTCCTACACTGGTTACACACGGTTAGAGGAATGTTAATTATCACCTGTAATCCGCACAGGGTCCTGGACTGAATAACAAGGGTAACTAGCCTCAATTGAGAAAGACAGGTAGAAATGTAAGTGCCACACTTAAAGGTATGGGAATTTCGTGGCCTCATATTTGGGCAGGAATGTGGACCCTCCCGTCTTTCCGACCCAAGCAAGCACCTGAGCAAGAGATTCACCCAGCCAGAGAAGGTTAACGCTGACGGGGTAAATCTTAAACGGATCTTAGCAAGCTTTTCTTCTCATAGGCTTGGAGATGTTTAAGTCATTTGCCTCATTTAACAGAGATAGTAGAAGTTTAGTTGGAGGAGCAAAAGAAAAAAAAAATTTGAATTTTTACCTTCAGGAGTGTTCCTTAATATTTTTAATTCGTTTTAATGCTGTCTATTGATATTAAAATATATTCATTATTTTCTCCCATTTTGCTGGAATCTGCAAGATGGATAAAATTCTATTCCCAGTCTCGTATAGATACTGAAATACAGTTCCCTGGGAGCATTCGCCGCTTTAGATGATAGCTGATTGCATCCTTGTCGTCCTGAATGTTTTCACTTTCTTTAAGATATGATAAATTAGGGAACAAAAGGAACTCTTTTCCACAACAGAAGCACTTTTGGGAGGCTGAACATGTACCTCTGATTCAAGGCTGAGTTATTATAAGAAAAACAGAAAAGGAAGGAAGAAGGTTTTACTTTCCCACTGTTGAAGACATTTTGTCAGGACGAGAGACAGACACACAGAACGTGCACAGACTTGCACTGCTGTTCAGCGATGAATAGGGAGGGCAAGGGTTTCACCCATGTTGTCTTTAAAAGCATTGCCTGGAATACAAAATGACATGGTGTTTCTGGAACACCATTCTGTTTGAAAGGCCAGGAAAAGGTGATAGGTTTTTAATGCACATTTGGGTGTCTTCAAGCTCTCTTTCTATAACTAGAATGGAGATGTTCCTGAAATGCTGTCTACAGAGGGAAAAAGCAAACTGGTTAAAATTCCATTATGTTTTTCTTTGGCTGGCATTGTATAATTGAAGATGTCTTCAAAACAGAAACAGACTATTGCTTCGTGTGTGTGTGTGTGTGTGTGTGTGTGTATGTGTGTGAGGCGGGGTTGGAGGAAAGCACACATCAGACTGCAGAGAAATAGAATCCCTGTAAGGAATACATCACTTTCACCAGCAAAGTTCCTGTGGCTCATGCTTCTTTCTAGTCCAGCTTTTTGTCTTTCTGCCACGTGAGCCATGTCCCTATATGGATCTGATTTTGTTTCTATCCTCAAAGCCCGTGCATTGCTTCTTTTTAGTCAAAAATTCAAATTTAGGCCTACGGTCTCCCCATCTCCCCTCCGTCTCTGATTGTCAGATCACTTTGCCCCAATAAGTCTCACTTAAAAACAAAACCAAAAATTCTACGGGTCCTTGACACAAGTCTTCTCTTTTGTCTGGACTGTTCTACCCATTCTTTCACAGTGCTTTCCATCCTTCAAGGTACAGTTCAGCTCCTAGATCTTCCAACAGTAAACCTGCCCTAATTACCCTGCATGCAGTGAATACGGTCATGCACTCAGGGCCAGCTGCATGGGTGTGTGACCTCTGCAGCCACACGGGGCTCCGTGCTCAGAAATGGCCTGCACCTGCTTGGAGGCTCGGCTGTTGCCATCTTGAAATTTGAACAAGGGGCTTAACAGTTTTGTTTTGTGCTGGGCCTGCAAATAACACACCTGGGCCTTCCTCCTAAAATTAACAGTTTCATGTCTCTGCTCTAACAGTTATTACGCACACTGCATTTTGAAGTTATATTGTGCATATCTACCCCCGTTAGAGAGGAAGCTCTAGGGACCATAGACCTCACATGTCAGGTTCCCACAAGCACCTGGAACAGCCATTTGCACAGAGGAAAGTCTTGAGGAGAAGAATACTGCTCAGAGTTCTTCAGGAAGGAAAAGAATAAAACCAACATCTACTGAAGATAAACAGTAGAAAAACTAAAAAGTTTTACAAACTTAATATGCACCAATCACTGTATTTTGCACTGCACACACAGCAAATCTAACCTAATCCCCCAAACTTGAGGAACAGGTGCTATTATGACTTCATTTTCCAGGTAAGGGATGAAGGGCTTAGAGAGGGAAGGTGTCAGGGGTCACAGAGTAAGTGGCAGAACCAAGAATCAGAGTCAGGTCTGGCTCATCCCAAATTGATGAGTCTTCGCTCTTAACTTGTACAGAGAACTGTGACATTTTCTTTCTGTCTTTCTTTTTTAAAGATTTTTTATTTACTTATTTGACAGAGAGAGACACAGTGAGAGAGGGAACACAAGCAGGGGGAGTGGGAGAGGGAGAAGCAGGCTTCCCGCTGAGCAGAGAGCCCGATGTGGGGCTCGATCCCAGGACCCTGGGATCATGACCTGAGCCGAAGGCAGACGCTTAACCGACTGAGCCACCCAGGCATCCCAGAACTCTGACATTTTTCAAGCAATAAAATACCTAACTATATTCTGACTGGAACGAAGGCCAAGGTAACAAAATTGGCCTCTGTCTAGCAGTCCCAGCCATGAGTTCTTAAAATCTGCCTATACACACCCAGACTTTTAAGGTGTCAAATTAGTTTCTAACAAAACATCATTTTTTAGGTTATATAAACATTTTGCTAGACCTGCCTGCAGCCCCCTGCCCATGTTTACCAAACATACTATCATTGTACTTTAAAGTTATTTTTTAGTCATAAAATTTTATGTGTAGGGAGAGAAAGTGCTTCAGATTATGAAAGACAGATGATCTAGGGAGAAAGGACTATTATGGACTTAGCTGAGCGAGTGAATATGGTGGGAAGTCAAGCCCGTGCCAGCTCCATGCCAGGGTCCTCGGACAGATCCATGAGGACGGTCATGGTCTTCCAATCCCTTCTAAGAACTCTAAAGCACACCAAATTCAGGAGACTGATGACCCAGGATTAGTATAAAAAGACATTATACTGAGTTACGTCCACTAGCAGTTTTTTATTCATTTATTGTTAAAATTACATTTTGTATAATGAAGAAAGCAGACCTTCTGTTTTGCTGCTTGATCGAAATACATACCACGATGAGATGCATACAATGCTTTGGATAAGATATTTTAAGAATTTGCACTAAACACATCAGAATATTTCCAAACACAACATACATCTGCCATAGCCCTGAATACGTTCTATTTTCTTTAGCATAAGAGAGATTTTTCAGTAAAAACCTCATGGGGGTCTGTCTTGCATGTTTTTAAGCTAATTAAGTGTTCAGAAGCTGGAATCTTTTTACAACTGCTTTCACCTCAATTTTCTTTTGGGGGAAAGATTCAGCTTTTGCTGCTTCCTTCTGGAGGAACCATTATTACCACATCCTTGAGTTTCCTGGAGCTTTGAGTTGTTTTCAACATTATTTTAAAAATTCTTAAATGAATCACTTCTCCTCCTCCCGACCCCAAAATAGCATAATAGGAAGATAGAAGAGGTTTGATTTTCTTCTTGGACAAAAAGGTGTACCCAGCACAGCATATGTCCCCTTCTGTGACGTTGCTCTAAGCTTTCTAGATGCATACTTAATTTCAACCCCTGACAACCAAAGCTCCCTTTAGGTAACTCTAGGGATAAGCTAACCTAGTGTCTCATGTTCCCCTCTGGTCCCAGTTCGATACATCTTTAATCTTAATTTTGGAGACATAAAACCATGTATCCGATGCCTGAGAATGGATAATGCTTATCAAGACATAATTCTTGTATTACATGAATGTTGATTTTGTTTGCAATAGAGAATATATAAGCATCCAATCTCTTTCATACCCAAGTCTTGTGTGTGGTGGCTTATAATTTTTCTAATTGGGTAATCATTTTGGAGTTCAAAACTTTTTCGCTACAAAATGAAATTTAGTTGGACTTCCACTTGAGATTGTCAACTGGTTACAAAGCATCCAGTAGAAACTGTCAGATGAAGAACAACTGTTGTATATATATTTATTAATGCCTAACCAGTTGTGATCCAATTTATATCTACAGTTTAAATGACAATAAGAAGTTCGTGTATGGTGATTAACATAACATAATAAAAAAAAAGAAAAAAGAACTAAAAAAAAAAATAAAATAAAATGTATAACCTTAAAAAAAAAAAAGAAGTTCAGAGATCTATTTCCCAGCCAGACACTGGGTAACCACTCTGACGTCTTGCCAATGTAGTATTTGAATGAAATCCACTGTAGCAAATGAGAATAAAACTTGGGATGCTTTGACCCAAAAGTGAAAAGAATTTTTTTAAAACCAGAAGAAGTATGTTGGTACTCCATACCATTCAGAGAGAGAAGGAGACTTGTATTTTATTCAACACCTACCTAGCATTCTTCTAGGTGCTGGAGATGTTAATTAATTTAACATTTACAGAACAAAAGGGCAGAAATTCTTAGTTCTCTTTGCAGAGGGAGAAACTGAGGATAATATTAAGTTACTTGCCCAAGATAGGACAGTAAATCTGGTTTATCTAATTCCAAAATTTAAGTTCTTTTCATCATAAATGGCAAAAATCATTTAGATATTAAAATTGCTTCAGGTTTTTTAGCATCTTGATCTTTACTTTCATAAGCAAATGAGGCACGCAATAGTCTATAGATGTCAGATAATAGATATAAAAATATATAATAATAAGGGGTCTGTATTCATTTGCCTATAAATTCCTCAGTGGCAAAATTTGTAATAATAATCAGGACAGAATGAGTGCTGACTTCTTTTAGTTCTCCCTACAAAAATTCAGACAAGGATTTCTCTTTCACTTCTGCATGCTTCATCCATAGGTGATACTTACAGTGAAGTTATCAGCAGATCATACTGGGAATCAGTTTGTGCCACAAGGCGAAATAAATCAATCATATTAGAAGAAAGGTTAATAGTCACCTTCGCTAACCCCAGCTTTTGAACCAGGTTTATTATCACCCTTGAAATAGAACCTGCGCTATCAATTTCAAATATCAGAGCATAACATACGCTCCACAGGGAACCCCGAAAGAAAGCAGAGGAGGCAATAGCTCTATGGTTAGAAAAAACCACAATTTTGATCGTGCTTGGAAAACATCAAATTAAACCCGGTACTCGGTATTGACTCAGCATTCCAGCTTCCCCCAGCATTCAGGCTGAAGTTTAATCTTCTGCTAACTGCCTGGAGGGAGGGCTTTACTCCTGTGGAACCCTCGCTGGCAACATAGAATTGAACAGGTGCTGTCTTCAGGGGAAGCTTACAATTTGCTTCTTCAAATGTCCAAAATAATGCTTATAAGGAAGTGCCTCATAAACAGCTTATAATATGAAAAGAACCAAGAGGAATGAGGTTTACAAAATTCCTTCTTTTCTACTAACTGATAATCAGGTTCAATGGAAGTTTGCTTTGGAAGGATTTTTTTTTTTCTATGTTCCCATCTTGGTCTTCAGTCCTCTGTCAAGGATTTGTGCTCATCGGCTTCTTTATCCCTTTCATTCTGCACAGCTCTGCGTTAGTCACGCCCAGACCTGCGTGGTCTACACACTGTTTCTCCTATATCTCCTACATCCGAGCTGAGAGCACGACAGAGTGCTCTCTGCATGCTGGAGGCGTAGAAGGTAATGTTGAAAGGGTCACAGTGGTCAGAGTGGGTTGGAGAAGGCAGTCAACTTACCTACCACTGACAGACCCCAGGGGTACTCTGGAATTCCAGAAGATGATATTCATTGCACAGGTGCCGAGAAATAGCACATTCGGATACCCCAGGAGTAGGCCAGCAAATTTGGGGGTCATTATTTCACCATGTGGTTGGCGCTAAGCATTTATATTTTAGGTGGATATGAGGATAATTCCGCAGGATGTGAGGACAGCAGACTTGTTGAATGAATGAATGAATGGGAAATCAATATGAATTCTATAGATGAATGCAGACTTTTACAGATAACACTGAGAATCTTCCAGCACTATGAAAGACAGCCTGACAACACATGAGCAACTAAGTGGAGCACTATATTCTAATTGGCTACTATGTGCTCGGCACCATGCCAAAGACTTTACATTTAGGATTTATTTAAATACCAACAACATTCCTACCAAGTATCTCTGTTAGCCAAACTAGAAGATGATGATCCCTGGTGATCCTCATTCCCTGATATTTGTGTCTTCATGCAACCCATGTAACTAGTAGGATATAGAAGTGATGGGGTGTGACTTCCCTGGCTAGATCATACGAGGCACACGGCTTCTGTCGTGCCTACTCTTGGATCACTCTTGGAGAGAAGCTGGCTGACGTGCCATTAGGACACCCAGGCAGTTCTATAAAGAGGAACACATGTGGAGGAACTGGGGCTTCCTGTCAACCACCTGTGCAAACTCTCGCCTCCAGTCAAGCCTCCAGATGATGCAGCTCTACCCAATTTATTGACTGCAACCTCATGAGAGACCTTGACTACTAGACCGGGGTACTAGTACTCAGCTAAGCCACTCCCAGGTTCCTGACCCATAACATATATACAAAATAGTAATTTTTTTAATTGTTTTATTGTTCGTTGATTTAGCCACTAAATTTTGGGGTCATGTATTCCACAGCAGTAGACAACTAATAAAGCTTTTATTAACCTCGTTTTACAGATGAAGAAATAAAATCCATGAGAACTAAAGTTACAAAATACTAAACTTCCCTTTGCTGAGCACCTACCCGTGAAGGCTTGGACCATGGGCACTGACCAAAACATGACAGGGGAGCCAAGGAGGAGAGCAGCCAGGAGTGGCTGAAGAGGCAGTGTTCATCTGTTCATTCATTCAACAGGTGGTCCCTGAGCATCTACGAGGTGCCAGGGGCCATTGTAGGGTGTGAAGATGCAGCAGTGACCAACGCATACAGATTCCCTTCCTTCTCGGAGCTTATGTTCTAGTGATGGGTGACTGATAATAAAAACACACAAAAAGCGGTGCCTGGGTGGCTCAGTCATTAAGCATCTGCCTTCGGCTCAGGTCATGATCTCGGGGTCCTGGGATCGAGCCCCGCATCGGGCTCCCTGCTCAGTGTGGGGTTTGCTTCTCCCTCTCCCTGCCGCTCTCCCTGCTTGTGCTCTCTCCCTCTCCCTCTGTCTCTCTCTGTCAAATAAATAAATAAAATCTTAAACACACACACACACACACAGGTATGCTATGAGATACAGTAGAAGTTGAAGGAGAAGCAGGGAGAGGGACGAGCAGGACCTTGGGACAGGCAGCATGCCCTTGCTTCCTTCCCGCGCGTGCATCCCTGTGACAAAGCCTTCAGCTCAGGCAGCTTCCGTGCCCCGTGTTGTCCTCAGACACGAAGCCTGGTCGGCGTGGATCTCTCTCTCTTTTGTACGTCATGGCTCCCATTTGCTTAGCATGTAGCCTGGCATGTGCTTAGTAAGTATTTATGGCGGTGACTTAAATTCTCGGAAGAATAAAATTTTTAGCGAAGTCAGCTGCCTAAGCAGTTAAATATTCTTCAGCTATTTTAACGTCCGCACGTTAAGACAGAGTGAATTCTGCCAGTGTAACTCCTTTTCCATTATCAAATAGAATAAAACTCATTGTGTAATAAATGTGATTTTCTTCTCAGTAGCCTGGCTCGACCTTAATTTGAGTCTGTGAGATTTTGCATTCTAAAACCAGTGTACTAAACATGCAGTGAAGATTCTAGGATCATCGTAGAATCAAAATACGAGATGTGGTTATAAGATAACAAAGCAGACATCCACGAGGCAAAGAAGGAATCAGTCTCACCAGACACACATGCATAAATACAGATTTCTTTGGTCTGCTTAGCTCTACTGAGGGTCTGTGGGAGCTACAAGGAGAGGACCTCCAACCCAGTATGGGGAAGACTAGAGGCTTAATGCTTCATGATCACGGCTACCCTGGGGGCACATGAGAGTCTTTTTTAAAACCTTATGCTCTCAAAAAAACAAATACTACCTTTATAAAAGGGAGAAATTAAGCACTATTTGTTGATCAAAAAGATTTATTACATTATAAAATATTAGTATCTAAGAAAACTTCAAGTATCAAGAGGTTCAATCTCCCATCCCCAAAGAAAATCCCAGAGAAATGAAATCACAAGCTAGTACTCATGCCAGATTTTATTTTATTGCTTTAAAGATATTACGTATTTATTAGAGACAGAGAGCAAAAGCATGAACATGGGGTAGGGGCAGAGGGAGAGGGGGAAGCAGACTCCCCACTGAGTGGGGAGCCCGACTCGGGGCTTGATCTGAGGACCGCGAGATCATGACCTGAGCCAAAGGCAGATGCTTAACCGACTAAGACACCAAGGTGCCCCTCTCATGCCCAGATTTTAGATGAACCCTTTTAAAGCTTCTTCTTGTATACATTGTGTTTCTTTGAATAATTCAGATACTGTCACTTATTGACTCCTGGGAGCTGGTTGGTTAATTACCAGGGGACTGTCATTTAGATGCCACAGAGGACAGTATTCCATAGCAATTTAGAACTTGGTTCTAGAAGCTGATGATCCCATCTCAAACACTGAATCTATCATTTTCTGGGAAAAGTTAATTGGACGATTTGAAAAGAATTACTTAATCTCTCTAAATTTCAGTTTAGTCATCTGTAACACAGAGGTAGAAACAGTACATATCTCATGGGGTTTTGTGAGGAGTAAAGGAAAGCTCATAGGCCAAGTGCTAGGATAGCTTCCGAGCACACAGAGAACCAGTTTTATTTGATAAACTATTATTACTGTTGGTGTAATCAAGATTCTCAGTATGGATAAGATGAAGAATATGGATGTTAACTAGACCTGTGATGACCATTTCACAATATATACAAAGATTGAGTCATTATGTCGTACAGCTGAAACAGATATGTTATATGTCAATTATATCTCAATAACATAATAATAATAGCTTCTCAATATTTTTAGAATGCCCTGAAGTCTAAGATACAAGATAAGGTGCTCCCCATGAATCAAAAGAGACTAGAAGCAGTTTAGTGCAATGGCCGGCACCTGGGGTTTATGATGGGGTAGGCAGAGACCGTACCAGGGAAGGAGGTTTCTTTGGCTGTAGCCTCTTTCCTAAGCCAATTCCAATAGTGGAAATAAAATAAATGTGCTTATTAAGCCAAATTCAGCATTAAAGCAGGTCCCTAAGCCCCCCTTTTCCTATGAGTCTGCCATTTCCAAGCTCCTTATAAGTCGAAATTCTCACCACCTGTCCCCAGAAGGAAGATTGGGAAAAGTGACGGGGTGCCCCCGTGGTGATATTTTATAGTTCAAACCAGGTATTAGCTTGAGAGAGTTGTCTTCATGGGGAACAAAGACCCAATTTCTGAGCTTAGGGGCAAGAAGGCATCAGTCTAGTTCTTAGAAAGGAAGGCAAGAAACCTTCACGTCCTGAAAAGTCCATCAGATCCCACGGCACAGAAGCTGACAGAAGTATGAGATTCTCAGAGTGAGAACCTACAATTGGGGCTGAACCAGGCTGCATGGTGTCTGCCTCCAGGGAAAGGTGGGTACTCACACTTTTCAAAGCGGGTATAACCATAACCTTCTTATCAGAATTAGGCATCACTGGGATTAAAATGGCTTCAGCCCAGGAAACAACATGGGAGTGGATTTAGCCACAGCAACTAAAAGCTCAGCCCTTGGAAATCAGGATGATAAAGCTTTCCCTCCATCAGACAGGACTGATGCAGAAACCTGATTAGGCATGTGGATGTGTGTCTGTAAGTGGGTTTGCGTGTGTGTGTGTGTAAATGTGATAATACGCCTGTGTTTTTTGGAACAGACGTTACTGACCAACCTCTCTTTAGAAAAAGTTGGAATAAGGCAAAAACTAGGGCAGTGAGGCAGAAGAGCTTATATTTACTCTTGTGCATGGAACATGTGACTTGTTTTATTGAGGGATATTTATCAGTATCACTATACATCTCTAATAAAAAGTGAGATTCCTTTGTATACCGTAGGTCACATATATGCTCAAATATGCATCATTTATAGATCTTTGAATCCGCCTACATGTAGGAGTAAAAATATTTGATCACTAAGCACTTACATTTGTAACTGTGTCACAGTGGGGTTTATCTGCTTGTGTTTGTGGCTGGCAGAACACTGGCCTCCAAAATATGACCCTGTCCTAATCCCTGCAAGCTTTGAATATGTTCAATTACATGGTAATGGGAATTAAGGTAGCAGATGACATCAAATTTGTTAATCTGCTGATCTTAATACCCTGGATTATGGAGGTGGGCCCATTGTAATCCCCAAGGTCCGTTAACTGCAGAGGAGGAAGGCAGGAGAGTCAGTGTCAGCGATAGGCTATGAGAAAGACACGATTGGCCGTCGCTGGCTTTGAAGATGGCAGGGAACTAGGAGCCAAGGAATAAGGACAGTTTCTAGAAACTGAAAAAAGCAAGGAAACGTTCTCTCCCCCTCCTGGAGCCTCCAGAAAAGAATGAAATCCTCCGACACCTTGACTTGAGCTCAGAGAGATCCAATTCAGACTTTGGACCTCTAGACGTGTAAGATATCAAATTCATATTGTTTCAACTACTAAATTTGTGGTGATGGTTTGCAGCAGCAATAGCAAACCAACATAGTGACGTGCATTTTTAAATTTTATGAAAACACAAACGACTTCCAAAAGTGAAACATTCAGGCGATGCTCCAGGACGCAGTCTGAGAAGCTCCATCTGGAAGTCAGAGCCCAGGAACAGTGCTTTTGACTCCGTCCAACACCGTCATAAATAATAGTTATGTTACCTCCTGTGTACTCTTTGACGCCTTGCAAAGCTGCACACCATGCCATAGATTTCCTGAACAGCAACATTTAGAGCAATCGTTTCCGTTTAAATGCTACTTTCTACAACCATTTGTTTCTTTTTTTCTTCCTTTAATGCATTTTAATTAAAGGTAAGGAGAGAATAAAAAAACTGATGGGAGTACTACGGCAGCTGGAACGTGTGTGTGAGATACTGCAGTCTGAAGCCTGATGCTCAGTTTGAAGGTAGGAAAACAGTGATTATAGATGTGTTTCTAAATGAAATTCTACACAAATCCTAGCTTTGAACATGAAACCTTAGGGAAGTCGAAAAAGACACTGGTTCTTTGTGAATACACACTGTTTTTTTTTTCTTGATGTTTAATTAATTCTGATGATGGTAGTCTCCGGCAGAAGTGCGCATTGAACAGAGAGCCCTCTTATTTAGCAACTATAAAAAAAATGCACCAAGAATTGTTGGGTAAATGCTTGCAGGTATTAAAAACAGTGCCAATTTGGAACAGAATATTTGGATGCACAGAATTACTTGCCCTCGCCTAAAAGTTGCAAAATCAAATAGTCGATGTGAGAAGTTATCCAAAGGATGGTCCGCCTAATACTGGCTTCCTTCGGGGACTCTCCGCTGTATTTAGACCAGCTGGAACGTGCCTAAGGAAAGCCAACTCATTTTAACATGAGCATAAGCAAAACAAGCCGACCTCAAAAACATTCCACTGTAAAGGGTCTGAGTCACCCTCCACCTCACGTAGACGTTGCTGTCTTTTAGTTATCATGAGTGATCATAATGCCTGTGGAACACATTTCTAGTAAAATGTAGAAGTCAACAACAGCAAAACCAGGTTACATGATGTCTTGTTGCCTACATCATTAGGCTAATACAAATCACTATTTGTGTGAATTGCAGTACTGCTGGTGTATTCGCATTCATTATTAATAGTAATAATTTTCTTGCCATATCACTGGTGGCTAGCCTTGTATTTTAAAATACGGTAAGTCCCATTGCCCCCCATCTTCCTCATAAACAATTCTACTTCCTGATGTCCCACTCCTCTTTCTATTGTAAATTCTACTTAAGCCTTTCAATATCTTTATGAAAATTAATACCTTACTGAATAGAGTTCAGGGAGGTATTTTTAATTTACATAATAAATATGTACACATACAAAGCTGAAGCAAACATACCCACTTCGTTAAATTATTTAACAGTCAAAGGGGAAATAATCAACTCTTAATACTTAATGTTAAGAGTTAAACTATTTAGAGAGAGACTTGAATTTAATCTTGTTCCACTCCACTCCTATCTAGTCATATGGTCTAGGGCAAGTTACATATTATATTTGAACCTCAGTTTTTTTTCTTGGTCAGATGGCCAAAATCATCATGTAGGTTTGTTGTCTTACATATGTTCCTCTAAACTAAATACGACGTATTGCCACCTCACGTTGTCCTATCCCTGACCCTCCTCTTCTTTCCCACCAGAACCCTGATTTGTTCCAGGTACTTTGATCTGAGCGTAAGTGGACCAAACGGCCATTCAAGAGGTAGACATGACCTCCACCGGGCAATGAGATTTAAGAGGAGGTTTCTAGGGCCTCCCTACAAGGAGGGAAGGAGACATGGAGACTCATTTTTCACGCTGTCAGCCTGCTTCCTGCCTTTGCACACAACTGCATGAGAACATGGTGCTTTAGGATTGCTCCCCCATCTAGTGACGGAGAAGGCAAGGTCAGGAGAGATCCCAGCAACTGCCTACTTCCAGAATTACTGTTTGGTGGGAAGAAACCCCTCTTGTTTCAGGACTATTGGTAGGGTATTCCAGTATTTTCGGCTGAACTCCGCATCTAGTCGGGATTCAGAGATTGTTAATGCACCATGAATTGTTAATTTTACTTTAATGACGTATGTCGCAAGAGCCATTGATAATATGTTTTGATAAGTTCCCAGATGGGACAGAGAATTCCAGTTGAGGTAATCATGGGAGACTTCATGGCAGAGAGATCAGTCCCACTGGACTCTGATGGGTATTCATTCTTTGAGCATGGAAAGGTTGGAAAGGGCATGTGACAGAATTCCATTCTGAGGGAATAAATCTTTGCCCATGGGTGACAGTAATAGTTCGAGGTTCAGTGTAAGTAGGAGGAGATCAAATGAGACATGTGAATATCTGGAGCTTCTCACTCAAGACTGCAGGCTTGCCTTCTCTTCCAAAGCTCTTCCAAGCATATTATCATTGGGTTACCTAGGACTTAGACCAAGTGAAGCATAGGTTTAGTCTAACTGGCTTAGTAGTTTTAATATATGTAATTTTGCTTCTGCCTAAATTTTCCTGTTTCATTATTTTTAAAGAAAAAAAAATACATATATATCGGTCAGGGTTTATTTTTTTGTCCAGCAAAGTATTATGATTTGTTAACCACAGCTGGTTGAACAACAACAATTCTTAGGGTTTGTGCTACTTGATTTCAACATCACCACTCTGCAACACATGGTGTAGATCTAAGAAAGGACAAAGGGGCAGGGAAGGAATGAAGTGTGCACGGTCCCATCTCTGATTATTCCGCAGCATAGGCTGCGCATGGCTGCTCGCTATGCATTGTGCCGCAGGCTCTGGCGGAGAGCATGCTCCATGGCTGATCCAGAATACTTGGGGCTGGGATGAGCCTCTCCCCACACCCAGTTGTAGGCTAGCCTAAAACTGCCTAGAACACACTTAGCTTCTCTCAGAAACAAAAGACATAGCAAAGAATCTTCAGGCCCAGGAACAGAGCTAGGAAGTATGAGATCACAGTAGCTACCGATTCCCTTATATTCGTTGGCTGGGCTGGAACAAAACCAGAAATAGAAAAGGTGGGATTTGCTCACTGTCACCTAGTATCTCATCATCATGTCATCTATTTTGGAGCATTTCAACTCTTCTTCAACCTTTTCTGAAGTCTTTATCTTTTTGGGTTTTTCCAATTGACACTTGTAGAATTTTTCTATTTTTTGTGGAAGTCTATTTTTGAAAGACCCATCTTTGATTACTTTGCGTAAGCAGAAATAAAAATAATATTGAAAAGAAATTACAGAGTACCTAAGAATAGACAAGGACTGTGACAGTTATTAAATATTCTTATGTTAGGTAGTATTATGATTTTGTTAGGTGGTGTTATGAGCTAATAATTTTGCAAATGGGTAATTCGCTCAGAGTAACATGCTAGTAAGAGGTGAAGTTAGGATATAACTCAGCCCTGCCCTTATATCATGCAATCTACTATAGCTCATACTTACCACATTGGGTGGGGGATAGAGAAAACAAAAACAGAGAAAGAAAGAAAAAAAAAGGGCTACAGTTTAAATTCAATCAAATTTCTGATTTTTAACAGAGAGAGTCCAAACTGATCAAGTACAGAGGAATTACTTGATTGTTATCAAAATAATTGATCGTTTTGTTTTGTTTTTCTTAAGGCTGTGCATTGTAAACACTCAGTGATAGGGAAATTAGTGACACACTGATATGAAAACAGCAAATGTACCCTATCTAATATATTTAACATTAAATAGAAAACACAATTCTTAGTTGCAGGTCTACCATGAACCAGGTGCATCATTACACATGAGGGTAAAGATACGGTGCTTGCCTTTACTTGAATATATTATGTCCCTGCGTTGTGAAGTATAATTGTTCACAGTAGTTTGAAACAGTTGAAATACGTATTAATTTAAGACCAGAAAAAAATATATCAGGGATCAATTCTTACTTTGTAACACTGACAATTAAGGCATGAGATAACTAATGACTTCAGAAGAATAATCAATGATTAGGTTAAAAGAGTTTTGAAATAAAGGCTATTTTAGGCTTTAAAAATTACTGTTGTTTAAATTTTTAAAAATTAAATGTGACATTTAAAAACAGTGCTATTTTCCTTCTAGTTTTGGATTATTTGAATGGCCCATTAACCAAAAATAAGTCTTAATTGATTTCAAATATTTGTCATAATTTTAAGAGCATTGAGTAAAATGCAGGTCATCAATTTTTAATAGCTTAGGTTCCAGGGTGCAGTGTGCACCTCAATTATATTCACCCATGATTTACTACATAAGTTTGATTAACTTAAGTGCATGGTAAGTTCTTTCTTGTTAATATAAATGGAACAAATCAGTGTTAGAAATAGAAGGGGAAATAAAGTAGAGGTAGCAACACAAATATTCTAGATTATCTGGGCTGTTTTTCAACGCTTTGTTTCTTCTCTTAATTAGGTTATATCTCCTGTGTATAATTGAGTTAAAATGGTTGTACCTGAATAATTAAATTTCCCCCAAACATGTTTCTTTGGAAACATCTAAATGTTACAGTGTAACATATATAGCCAAAAGGTGGTATGAAAGTTTTTTATTTTCTTTTTAATTTAAATTCAATTAGCCAACATATAGTACATCATTAGTTTCAGATGTAGGGTTCAGTAATTCACCAGATGCATATAACACCCAGTGCTCATCACATCACGTGCCCTCCTTATGCCCATTACCCAATTACCCCATCCAGTATGAAATGCTTTTTTTTTTTTATTCTTATGTTAATCCCCATACATTACGTCATTAGTTTTAGATGTAGTGTTCCATGATTCATTGTTTGTGCATAACACCCAGTGCTCCATGCAGAACGTGCCCTCCTCAATACCCATCACCAGGCTAACCCATCCTCCCACCCCCTCCCCTCTAGAACCCTCAGTTTGTTTCTCAGAGTCCATCGTCTCTCATGGTTTGTCTACCCCTCTGATTTCCCCTGCTTCATTCTTCCCCTCCTGCTACCTTCTTCTTCTTTTTTTTTCTTAACATATATTGCATTATTTGTTTCAGAGGTACAGATCTGAGATTCAACAGTCTTGCACAATTCACAGCGCTTACCAGAGCACATACCCTCCCCAGTGTCTATCAGCCAGTCACCCCATCCCTCCCACCCCACCCCCCACTCCAGCAACCCTCAGTTTGTTTCCTGTGATTAAGAATTCCTCATATCAGTGAGGTCATATGATACATGTCTTTCTCTTTTTGACTTATTTCGCTCAACATAATACCCTCCAGTTCCATCCACGTCGTTGCAAAGGGCAAGATCTCATTCCTTTTGATGGCTGCATAATATTCCATTGTGTATCTATCTATCTATATAAATATAACACATCTTCTTTATCCATTCATCTGTCGATGGACATCTTGGCTCTTTCCACAGTTTGGCTATTGTGGACATTGCTGCTATAAACATCAGGGTGCACGTACCCCTTCGGATCCCTACTTTTGTATCTTTGGGGTAAATACCCAGTAGTGCAATTGGTGGATCATATGGTAGCTCTATTTTCAACTTTTTGAGGAACCTCCATACTGTTTTCCAGAGTGGCTGCACCAGCTTGCATTCCCACCAACAGTGTAGGAGGGTTCCCCTTTCTCCACATCCCCGCCAACATCTGTCGTTTCCTGACTTGTTAATTTTAGCCATTCTGACTGGTGTGAGGTGGTATCTCATTGAGGTTTTGATTTGGATTTCCCTGATGCCGAGCGATATTGGGCACTTTTTCATGTGTCTGTTGGCCATTTGGATGTCTTCTTTGGAAAAATGTCTGTTCATGTCTTCTGCCCATTTCTTGATTGGATTCTTTGTTCTTTGGGTGTTGAGTTTGATGAGTTCTTTATAGATTTTGGATACTAGCCCTTTGTCTGATATGTCATTTGCAAATATCTTCTCCCATTCTGTCGGTTGTCTTTTGGTTTTGTTGACTGTTTCTTTTGCTTTCCAAAAGCTTTTTATCTTGATGAAGTCCCAATAGTTCATTTTTGCCCTTGTTTCCCTTGCCTTTGGCGATGTTTCTAGGAAGAAGTTACTTCGGCTGAGGTCAAAGAGGTTGCCGCCTGTGTTCTCCTCTAGGATTTTGATGGACTCCTGTCTCACATTGAGGTCTTTCAACCATTTGGAGTCTATTTTTGTGTGTGGTGTAAGGAAATGGTCCAGTTTCATTCTTCTGCATGTGGCTATCCAATTTTCCCAACACCATTTGTTGAAGAGACTGTCTTTTTTCCATTGGACATTCTTTCCTGCTTTGTCGAAGATGAGTTGACCATAGAGTTGAGGGTCCATTTCTGGGCTCTCTATTATGTTCCATTGATCAATGTGTCTGTTTTGTGCCAGTACCATACTGTCTTGATGATGACAGCTTTGTAATAGAGCTGGAAGTCCGGAATTGTGATGCCGCCAGCTTTGCTTTTCTTTTTCAACATGCCTCTGGCTATTCGTGGTCTTTTCTGGTTCCATACAAATTTTAGGATTATTTGTTCCATTTCTTTGAAAAAAGTGGATGGTATTTTGATGGGGATTGCATTGAATGTGTAGATTGCTCTAGGTAGCATTGACATCTTCACAATATTTGTTCTTCCAATCCATGAGCATGGAACGTTTATCCATTTCTTTGTGTCTTCCTCAATTTCTTTCATAAGTATTTTATAGTTTTCTGAGTACAGATCCTTTGTCTCTTTGGTTAGATTTATTCCTAGGTATCTTATGGTTTTGGGTGCAATTGTAAATGGGATGGACTCCTTAATTTCTCTTTCTTCTGTCTTGTTGTTGGTGTATAGGAATGCCACTGATTTCTGTGCATTGATTTTATATCCTGCCACTTGACTGAATTCCTGTATGAGTTCTAGCAGTTTTGGGGTGGAGTCTTTGGGGTTTTCCACATAAAGTATCATATCATCTGCAAAGAGTGAGAGTTTGACTTCTTCTTTGCCGATTTGGATGCCTTTGATTTCTTTTTGTTGTCTGATTGCTGTGGCTAGGACTTCCAATACTATGTTGAATAGCAGTGGTGATAGTGGACATCCCTGCCGCGTTCCTGACCTTAGGGGGAAAGCTCTCAGTTTTTCCCCATTGAGAATGATATTCGCTGTAGGTTTTTCATAGATGGCTTTTATGATATTGAGGTATGTACCCTCTATGCCTATACTCTGAAGAGTTTTGATCAAGAAAGGATGCTGTACTTTGTCAAAAGCTTTTTCTGCATCTATTGAGAGGAACATATGATTCTTGTTCTTTCTTTTGTTAATGTATTGTATCACGTTGATTGATTTGCAGATGTTGAACCAAACCTGCAGCCCAGGGATAAATCTCACTTGGTCGTGGTGAATAATCCTTTTAATGTACTGTTGGATCCTATTGGCTAGTATTTTGGTGAGAATTTTTGCATCCATGTTCATCAGGGATATTGGTCTGTAATTCTCCTTTTTGATGGGGTCTTTGTCTGGTTTGGGGATCAAGGTAATGCTGGCCTCATAAAATGAGTTTGGAAGTTTTCCTTCCATTTCTATTTTTTGGAACAGTTTCAGAAGAATAGGTATTAATTCTTCTTGAAATGTTTGGTAGAATTCCCCTGTGAAGCCATCTGGCCCTGGGCTTTTGTTTGTTGGGAGATTTTTGATGACTGCTTCAATTTCCTTAGTGGTTATAGGTCTGTTCAGGTTTTCTATTTCTTCCTGGTTCAGTTTTGGTAGTTGATACATCTCTAGGAATGCATCCATTTCTTCCAGGTTATCTAATTTGCTGACATAGAGTTGCTCATAATATGTTCTTATAATTGTTTGTATTTCTTTGGTGTTTGTTGTGATCTCTCCTCTTTCATTCATGATTTTGTTGATTTGGGTCATTTCTCTTTTCTTTTTGATAAGTCTGGCCAGGGGTTTATCAATCTTGTTAATTCTTTCAAAGAACCAGCTCCTAGTTTCGTTGATCTGTTCTACTGTTCTTTTAGTTTCTATTTCATTGATTTCTGCTCTGATCTTTATTATTTCTCTTCTCCTGCTGGGTTTAGGCTTTATTTGCTGTTCTTTCTCCAGCTCCTTTAGGTGGAGCTGAGTACTGGAGTTGTGTACTTGAGACCTTTCTTATTTCTTGAGAAAGGCTTGTATTGCTATATACTTTCCTCTTAGGACTGCCTTTGCTGCATCCCAAAGATTTTGAACAGTTGTGTTTTCATTTTCATTGGTTTCCATGTATTTTTTTAATTCTTCTTTAATTTCCTGGTTGACCCATTCATTCTTCAGTAGGATGCTCTTTAGCCTCCATGTATTTGAGTTCTTTCCGACTTTCCTCTTGTGATTGAGTTCTAGTTTCAAAGCATTGTGGTCTGAAAATAGGCAGGGAATGATTCCAATCTTTTGGTACTGGTTGAGACCTGATTTATGACCTAGGATGTGATCTATTCTGGAGAATGTTCCATGGGCACTCGAGAAGAATGTGTATTCCGTTGCTTTGGGATGGAATGTTCTGAATATGTCTGTGAAGTCCATTTGGTCCAGTGTGTCATTTAATGTCTTTATTTCCTTGTTGATCTTTTGCTTAGACGATCTGTCCATTTCAGTGAGGGGGGTGTTATAGTCCCCCACTATTATTGTATTGTTGTCGATGTGTTTCTTTGCTTTTGTTATTAATTGCCTTATATAATTGGCTGCTCCCATGTTAGGGGCATAGATATTTACAATTGTTAGATCTTCTTGTTGGGTAGACCCTTTAAGTAGGATATAATGTCCTTCCTCATCTCTTATTACAGTCTTTGGTTTAAAATCTAATTTGTCTGATATAAGGATTGCCACCCCACCTTTCTTTTGGTGTCCATTAGCATGGTAAATGGTTTTTGACCCCCTCACTCTCAATCTGGGGGTGTCTTTGGTTCTAAAATGAGTCTCTTGCAGACAGCATATCGATGGGTCTTGTTTTTTAATCCAGTCTGTTAGTCTATGTCTTTTGATTGGGGCATTGAGCCAATTTACATTCAGGGTAACTATGGAAAGATAGGAATTTAGTGCCATCGTATTGCCTGTAAGGTGACTGTTACTGTATATTGTCTGTGTTCCTTTCTGGTCTATGTTGCTTTTAGGGTCTCTCTTTGCTTAGAGGACCCCTTTCAAGATTTCTTGTAGGGCAGGTTTTGTGTTTGCAAATTCCTTTAGTTTTTGTTTGTCCTGGAAGCTTTTTATCTGTCCTTCAATTTTCAATGACAGCCTAGCTGGATAGAGTATTCTTGGCTGCATATTTTTCTCATTTAGTGCTCTGAATATATCCTGCCAGTCCTTTCTGGCCTGCCAGGTCTCTGTGGATAGGTCTGTTGCCAATCTAATGTTTCTACCATTGTAGGTTACATATCTCTTCTCCCAAGCTGCTCTCAGGATTTTCTCTTTGTCTCTGAGACTTGTAAGTTTTACTATTAGATGTCGGGGTGTTGACCTATTTTTATTGATTTTGAGGGGGGTTCTTTGTGCTTCCTGGATTTTTATGCCTGTTTCCTTCCCCAAATTAGGGAAGTTCTCTGCTATAATTTGCTCCATTATACCTTCTGCCCCTCTCTCTCTTTCTTCTTCTTCTGGGATCCCAATTATTCTAATATTGTTTTGTCTTATGGTATCGCTTATCTCTCGAATTCTGCCCTCGTGATCCAGTAGTTGTTTATCTCTCTTTTTCTCAGCTTCTTTATTTTCCATCATTTGGTCTTCTATATTACTGATTCTCTCGTCTGCCTCATTTATCCTAGCAGTTAGTGCCCCCATTTTTGATTGCACCTCATTAATAGCCTTTTTGATTTCTACTTGGTTAGATTTTAGCTCCTTTACTTCTCCAGAAAGGGTTTCTCTAATAACTTCCATATTTTTTCCAAGCCCAGCTAGTATCTTTAAAGTGATGATTCTGAACTCTAGATCTGACATCGTACTAATGTCCGTATTGAGTAGGTCCCTGGCAGTCAGTACTACCTCTTGTTCTTTTTGTTGAGGTGATTTTTTCCGTCTTGTCATTTTGTGCAGAGGAGAATAGATTAATGAGAGAACAAAATGCTAGCAGAGTAACCACGTCCCCAGAAAATATACTCTAAACAAATCAGAAAAGACCTTCCAGAAAGTGGTCGCTTTTCTGTTGAGAGTTGTTGCTCTTCTTTTCTTTGATCTCCTGTTGAGTTTGTAGGTGTTCAGAATGGTTTGATCCCTATCCAGCTGAATTCCTGAGAGGAGACGAAATCCAGGTCTCCTACTCCTCCACCATCTTGCTCCGCCCCCCCCCCCAGTATGAAATTCTTTTAAAGGAAGTAGAATTGTATGCTTTTAGTCCCCACCTTCATCCCGTCAGATTTATTTGTTACAATATAAAAATTGAATTTCAGATTATGCTCATTTGTTTTACACTGTGTTTTTTCTACTTTTGGAGGATGAGATCATCTAATTTTTATTTTGTTTTATTTTTTTTTGCACTCCCTGAATATTTCAAACACCAAAATATACACATTATTTATAATCAGAAAACAAAGCTGTTTTATTTTTAAAATAATCATTTTATTACTGAAACCTTATCAGAGTGAGGGAGAATCCTTACCATTTTTAATGCTGTAGACACATTATTCATTAGGGATGACTTGTTAGAAAAATGAAGTGCATGGTCCTCTAGGGTTAACTACAGTATCGTGCTGAGTGGGTTAGCGGATAAACTCATAGACCCTGACATGGAAGGACTGAAGTTGAGATCCCAGCTCAGTTGTTTGTTATCTGTTTTACCTGGGGTGAAACAGATAATGTCTTTTCTCCTCTGCTTCTTCTTCTGTAAAGGGTTGTAAAAATAAATAGTAGCTACCTTATAGAGTTGGTGTGTGCATTCGACATGTTAATCTGCACAAAGCCCTTAGAACAATAGCTGACACACATAACTGCCTCACTGGGCATTTACAAAGATTAAATGTGATCATCATTCATATTAGGAGCCATAGTAGAATATGAAACATTGTAGAAGAAATAAGTTAAAAAAAGGAAAGTACAGAAACATTAAAAACAACTCCAAACATCCACTGGTATTCCCCCCGGCTCTTTTCTCTGTGGGATTACACTGCTCCAGATAAGAGGGAAATTGAGCCTTTTGCCTAGAGAGAGAGGTGAATGATGCCAGCAGATCTGTGAGCACTGGACACAGATAATTTAGGGAAAAGAAAATACAAATGGCCAATTAACAATGAAACGTTTCCAACCTTACTAATAATCAAGGAATTGCAAATTAAGTATAAGCTGTGGTTCACTCATCAAATTAGCAGAGATTATCAAATAAAGGTGAAAGCCCGAGGCTTCCAGGGTCAGAAGCACATTTTTACACACTGCAGATGGAAATGGAAATTAGTCAAACCTTTTTTTTTTTTTTTTTTTTTAAAGATTTTATTTATTTATTCATGAGAGACAGAGAGAAACAGAGGGAGAAGCAGGCTCCCAAGGAGCGGGAAGCCCAATGCGGGACTCGATCCCAGGACCCTGGGATCATGACCTGAGCCGAAGGCAGACGCTTAACCATCTGAGCCACCCAGGCGCCCTAGTCAAACCTTTTGAAAGCGATTCAGCTATATACAGAGAAAACATGTAAATGCTCATGACCTTTGAGTTACTAACTCTCCTTTTGGGGAGTTATGCTAAAGAAATAAAGAGACATTCATGGCAGAAGTATTTATAACACTAAAATTTTGAAATAACCCAAGTTTCCAACAAGAGGAGATGAGTTTAATAAATTAGAGCACAACACATTATGATGGATATTATAAAAAATGACAGTGATACTCATAAGCAGTTTCTAATGACTGACATTTGACAGGATCTACTACTGATTAGTGCTGATTAGGTTCCCTTCAGGTGCAGGGAAGTCCATGGGCAGTACTCCCAGTCTTATGTTTCCTTATCACTCATATTGCCCCTTACATGGCTGGTAAATCTGGTGTGGAAAACTGGACAAGATCTGCTATATCCATCTTCCCTTTGGGAATCTAGCTGCTTGCAGGGAGCTTATGAACTCTGCTTCTCCCAGCAACAAAACCTTTCTCCAGAGCCACATACTTTCCACCCACATGAGAAAGCCTGTTCCATCTAGTGCTGCCCAAGAAAGGGTTCTACGTCTCCTTACTTCTGAGATTCAGTTAAAAAGTTTATTTGAGATCACACTAAGCCAATTACTGAAGCTTACCTTTTATTAATAAAAGTGGTATATTCATTTCCATCTCCTTGGTCTGTTTTATATCTCTTTTTCAAAAACCGGGTGGGAAAGAAGAGTGTTCTATTCTAGAGGACTCTCCAGACAGGTCGACATTTGAAACTGCCCATTAATAAAAGCTACATAACAATTTCCTCCAAAATGTGGAAGTGATTTTAAATCAATAAACATTTTTTAACTCACAGTTTGTGTGGATCAGAAATCTAGGCATGGCTTAGCTGAGTGCCACTACCTCAAGGTCTGTCACATTTGGGCTAGGGCTGTGGTCTCATCCGGTGGCTTGAACAGGGAGAATTCCTTTCCAAGCCCATTCATGTTGTCAGAATTCAGTTCCTTTCTGGCTTTTAGTCCCCTGAAGGTTGGAGGTCTCCCTCAGCTCCTTGCCATGTGAGCCTTTTCATAGGAGAGCTGACAACATGGCAGCTGGCTTCCCTCACAGTGAGTAAGGGAGCAAGAGATGGTGAGTAAGGCAGAAGCCACAGTGTCTTTGTAACCAATTCTCAGAAGTGGCATCCCTATTAGTTTTGCCATATTCTGTTCTCTAGCAGCGAATCACTAGGTCCAGTCCACACCCAAAGGGATGAGGTCACACAAGGGTATGAACGCTAGGATGTTGGGATCTCTGGGGAGCATTTAGAGGCCATACATCCCCCAAACTAACATTTACCACAAGGCACATACACATAGATGATCACGTTTAATCTTTGTAAATGCCCAATGAAGCAGTTATGTGATTCTCCTATTTTTAAAATCAGGAACCTGAGGCTCAAAGATGGTAAACATCTGCGTTAAGAGCTCACAAGACAATAAGTGGTTGATCAGGTATCAGAACTGTGGCTGTCTGCTCTCAGATTGTGTCCATTTAACTGCTGGGAAAATATCAAGGGAATAGTGAATTGCAGATATGTGAACACATTTTAGGACCTTAGTTATGTTCAAAAAAATACATAGAAAAAGGTGGAAGAAAATATGTTAAAACATTAAAAAACATTTAAATCTTTGTGTGAAAAGATTATGGACGGATACCTTTTTCTATTTCTTTATATGTTCATATTTATTTTTCCAAATACACTGACCTTTCATTTGTCTCATATGGGAAGAAGCCGTGAACGAAACAGAAGAGATCTCTGTTCTCATGGAGCATATACTAGTGCACTAAGGGTGTGACAGAGGGAGGGGTCCACCCTGAATGCAGACAATAAAGGGGAGATTATGGAGAACTAAAAGGAAATAACAAACCTACCAAATGTCAGTCATCTTTTAAATATCACTCCATTTTATCTTTCTAAAGATTTTATTTATTTGACAGAGAGAGAGAGAGAGAGCACAGCAGGGGGAGCAGCAAGCAGAGGGAGAGGGAGAAGCAGACTCCCCACGGAGCGAGGAGCCTGATGCGGGGCTCGATCCTGGGACCCTGGGATCATGACCTGAGCTGAAGGCAGACGCTTAACCGACTGAGCCACCCAAGTGCCCCAAATATCACTCAATTTTAAACAATGTCAGTGGTAAAATACTCTTTGCTCCCACCATCCCCTCCCTTTCACTCTGGTTAGTCTGGAGACATAGAAAATGAACAGACCCATGCACACACACATACAGACTATTTTTATATGTACATAAATATATATAAATAAAAGTATTATTTATTTACATATATAAATAAAATTATGTCAGATAATGCTAAATTCTATAAAAAATAAAGCAGACTCTAGGAGATGGTGCATGATAGGAAGGGGTACTTTTTAACTGCAGCAATGATGTATAAACAGAGACCTGAATAAATTGAGGAAGCATGTGTTGTTTCTATAATCAGAGAAACAGAGACAAAACTTAGAGCCTGGGCGTCCCATTGGAGCCTATGATCCATGAATATTTTACCATTCTTTCCTTTCTATATCCAGTTTTTTAATCATTCAATTAATCCAATTTTATTGTCTACTCTGTGGCAAGCCCTCTGCTAGGCACTGGGAATTTAAGAGTGAGAAAAATAGACGAAGTGTCTTCTGCTATTAGTTTTCAAACAGAATGGGCAACACAGTGTTAATCGGCAGAGGACTGAGATACATAACTGTGAACTGTGACAGGTACTAGGAGGAAAATATATGAGCTGCTTCCCTTGTA
The DNA here is from genome assembly GCF_002201575.2 of Neomonachus schauinslandi. Classification (NCBI taxonomy): domain Eukaryota; kingdom Metazoa; phylum Chordata; class Mammalia; order Carnivora; family Phocidae; genus Neomonachus; species Neomonachus schauinslandi. The sequence goes on from NC_058404.1 coordinate 17,869,292, forward strand.
GAGAAGAAAACATCCACGGGGGTCAATGAGCAGTCTGCCACAGAGGTTACTGAAATTGCAGTCACAAATGACAGCCATTTGTGAAAGATTATATAACAAAAAGAGAATCGGGTTAAGGAAAGCACCTTGATGAGTTCCAAAAAATTAACGGTTAAGTACAGAGAATGAGCTGCAAGGTTCACTGAGAGGAGCAGCTAGAGAGGTAGAAGGAAAATCAAGTGGACATCAAGGGAAGAAAGCTTGTCCAGATGAAGGGGGAGGCGGGGCAAGAGTGTTGAATGACGTGAAAGGTCAGGTGGGTAAGGACTGAAAAATACTTCAGTATTTAGTGACCCAGGTATTAGTAAGCCAAGGAACAGCCTTTGCAAATTGGAGAGGACTGACAAATTAAAGGATGAAAAGGAAACAGAGACCACAAGTGTAAGTAAATTTTAAAAGATATTTGGCTATAAAGAAAAAAAAATGTAATACGTCGGTAGCTGAAAAAATAAAGCCAAGGAAAGGTTTTCTTTTTTTAAATATGGGAAAGACTATGATTATCGACATATAATGATTGTGATTTTATAGAGAGAAAGGAGGACGGCTGACAGTGGGGCTTGTCTGAGGAGGAGGTTGGGCAAAGAACCCACATAAGTCAGGAAAAGAATGAGTCTCCTTTAAGGACCTGTTGAAAGTCCCATTCCTGTGGCTCTACTCTCTCTTTCAAGCAAACAAAGGGAATCTTTAAAATATTTAAGAATGTAGATGCTTAGAATTTGGGAGCCATGAAGTGCAAACATCATGCCCAAAGATATTTTCATTACTCATCTCACTTTTTAAAGTACTTTTGTATGAATTCATTATTTCGATCCCCACGACAACCTGATGAGGCTGTCAGGACACATGCCGATCAATTCATGTGACTTATCTATGGCAACCCAGTGTCAATCTTGCTATTTATAAAGTATCAAGAGTCCCAGATCTCTTGACTGTCATGCTAGTGCAATTTTAAAAAACTGTGCCACCTCTGCCTAGTCTTCTAAATCCATTAAGTATAGTCACAAAGTTCAGAGCTTGAAAATTGAAGTTGAAGACAATGAAGGCAACACCAAAGAGAAGGTTTGGCTCCTTCACATCTTGAGATCCAGTTAAAGGTTTTCTTTACTCTTATTGGAAGGAAACCATTCAAACACCATATACACAGTATGCTCATGAAACACACACACCATGTCCTCCTCATGATGTGCAGCATGCTGTCAGGAACTGTCTGCTGTTGTACTTTTTCAAAGGTTTGTCTTCTTAGCACAGTTCACCTGAACCAACCCTGGGGACAGAAGCTCCTGGAAAGCCAAGTCTCTCAGGCACTGAAAAACGTCTGAGCCCCTCTGTGCTTCTTGTTTAGTAAGATGAGCAACAATGAATGGAGACTGCCTTTGCAGTTTGATGATATTTGGATATTTCTTCACTGGATTTGTGTGTATGTGGGAACATTCAAAAAAAAAAAAAAGCTAAGCAATACGGAGGTAAGTAATAACCTGGGTAAAAGTAAATATCTTAAAATTAAATACCTTACTGAATACCTACTATTTCCTATTTGTAAGAGGTTAAGAGCATCTCAACCTAAACCCAGTGTTTTATTATTATTCCATTTCTAATGCTTGATCGAGAACACAGCATTAATCCAATTATCCAACAAACACCTTGGCTGGTCCATATATGTAGAACCGGATGGGGTTCCTTGGAGGCACAGATGTAAATCATAACTAACTTTTTGGAGCCAGGCTACAACTTTTTCCAACATGTGATAATGGTCCTAGAAAAATACTGATGTTTCCAGCTCATCATTTTGCTCTAAGACACATTCAGGGATATAATCAGTTCTTGCCCATCCTCTTCTTCAGCCATGCTGAATGTGCCATGCTCTCTTTTAACTACTGGCATTTATAAATCCTGTTCTGCTCCTTGGAATGCTCTTCAGCTCTGCTCTTACCTCCAAACCCCATATTCACCCCCCTTAGGTTAATTTCAATTCACCCTCGGTCTTTCTCTGTATTGTTTCCTCTGACCACTTCCCCCAACTCCGTCTGCATGAAGAGTCATGACACTCTCTGTCTTTGTACCACCCCTCAGCCAGGTGCCAAAGAACTAGAAGCTTCTTGAGGACAAAGTTATGCCTTGGTCACTGTTGAATATCCAGAGCCTAGCACAGTGCCAGATACATTTACCATTTGAATCCAGGACTGTTGTTGGGCCTTTGGCCATTGTTTGCTCCTTCTTACACTAATTCCATTTCTTTTAAGATAAACTAACAGTATCTACTTTGCAAGGTACTCTAAAAATTAATGTTCATTGAGCACCAATTTATCATCATTTCATTTGGAAATTATTTTACTTTAGACCAGTGGTTCTCAACCAAGACAGGGGCCATTTGCCAATTCCTGAAGACATTTTTGATTGTCATAACTGGGGGCTACTTGGCATCTAGTGGGTGAAGGCCCAGGATACTGCTAACCATCCTACAATGCACAAAACAACCGGCCACAACAAAAAAAATGATCTGACCCAAAATGTTAATAGCGTGGAGATTGAAGAACTCTGCTTTAAGAGTATTCTCAGCCTTTTCTATGTGAGCCTATCATTTCTTCACTGTAACTCAGCTGCTCTTTATGGTATGCACTGTCCTTTTCTCATACTGCGACTATATGACTCGCTAGGGTAACAGGTCAAGTGTGGTTGGCAATGGGATTCAATGCATAAGAATAATCCTTTCAGAACTTTGAACTGAGACTGTAGAATCAGACATTTATTATAGATGGAGTAATTGCCAAACATTAATATTCTAAAATAACCCCATTCAAAGTGTTCTGAAAATTTAGTGAAATAAATTGATTATCTGTAAGGGTTACGCTAATTCTTTTCAGTTACCTTGGATTGTGTAGAAGACAGAGAAACAGCAGAAGTAATGAGATGCAGTTTATTCCTTCTTTCTCTGCGGGTTGTAGGGCTGGGATTTACTTCAGAATGCAGCTGCTGTGCTAAATTTTCCAAACAAGCATGAGGATTTGTGCTCAAACTTCTCAAAGCACTTGAAAAATATATTTTGTTTGACTTCAAGTCATTTAAGGAGTTTGGCAACGCACTTGAGGAAAGGTCATCCTATAGTAGATATGTTTAAATCATGCCTTAACAAGATTTGACTCCTAATCATCTTGTAGTGATTTTACAGTTATTTTCAATTTTTTTTTCTGCTCAATTCTATAAATTGTATAGAAATTCTTTTTTTGCAGAAGGCAACATTCTACCTACAAGGGCTGGTTATTCCCCTTCAGTTTCCTCCTCAGTACTCATGTAATATTTTCTTTGCTCCTTGATTGTTTCTTCTTCTACAACTAAATATCTTATAAGGGAATGCCTGGTAGTTTAAACCAGGTTGAGGGTTTACCTGATGCCCAAACTACCGGTGGTTTGGTTAATTCCCCCAGATAACTCTACTGTCTGAGTGTACAGATTATAATTAATCTCATTTAAGTGACTGGTCATATTAGTCAAAACAGCAGATTTATTAGCCAGTGCATACAGAGGAATAAATGAAATACAAATCTTAAAATCTGGATTCAGTGTCTTATTTTCACACTCATGATTAATTGCTTCTAGATATAAATAATGGGGAAAAGGGAGAAAACCACGATAAGGGAGAGTTTGGCTGTAATGGAAAGCCTATGTAAGGCTCAGCTTCAGCAACTCATCTTTGTGTATGAAATAACCGGTTCTTCCCATCTCTCTTCTTTGCCTCCCATGGTATTCGTTTTTTCCTAAGACTGGCTTACTCCATGAGAGCAAAAATGCTACAGTTCCAGACTTTGATCAGAACATTACACAGACTAGAAGAGAAAATATTTCTTTTGGTGGATCTAAAAGAATGTGAAAGTTTCATTTCCTGAAGTCACTGCAAAACTTTCTATGTGTCTCATTGGCTCTTAAACATGTCCTATGCCCTTTTCTACAACAATGTCTGACCAGGGCAATGCCAAAACTGATGGACTTAGGCCCAGATCATGGAATCCATTTTAAGAACAGGAGGATGGCATTACCCTGACTGGTTTGAGCAGTCAGTTTTTACCCCTGGGAGTGGGGGTGTACATCTTTATCCATGTCCTATTACAGCTGTCTATTTTGTGTATCTATCTAACCAGGATGTGAATTCTTAAGATCAGGGCCTCTGACTTATTTTTCTCCCTCTTTCCAGATCACAGTACATTTCCTTTCACATCATAGCCACTCAAAATATTTGTTCAACATGAACAAAATAGCAACTTTCCAATATAAGCTGCTACTAAGCTTGTTCCTTTCCATCAGTTCTGATATCACTCACTTAGCACCTGCTTTATGCCACTGTATGGTGGTCCCTGGGAATAAACAGGTGAACAATGATCCAGTCCCTGCTTTTCAGGAATGTGTAATCTTATAAGAGAGACAAAGGCAAGTATATAAACAATTTCAAAAAAAAATGCAGCAACACTATGGCCGATTTCACAGATGAGTCACGTGCTGGACGTTTTTTGGAGATGAGGAGGCATCCCAGAGGAAGTCATGTCTAAGTGGACATCTGGAACACTTGTGGAAGTTCTCAATGAGAAGAGGGAGGAGGGGAGGGGCAGGAAGAAGAATGGTTCACTGTGGAGAGGGCTAGGATAAGACCTGTTATGATGTCTCCAATTTACTTTACAAAACACCAATGGATACAGGGTGATTTCACCTGTGTTCCATGGGAGTGGCCTGGAATACACATCTCTGCATCCCTCCATTATACTCTCTTTCTTTTCCTTAGGACCAAGCCAATCCTTCTGAAAGACACCTCTCCACCCACTGTGTCTCCTGTGGTCACGCCAGATCCAGACAGCTGGGGTTGAGATCCAGGGTCCATTGCTCTAAATCAGGACCACACACCTCTGGGGTATTCAGCTAGTGTGTAATAAGGAAGACAATTCTGCAAAAGCAGCTACTACAAGCGTTTCAGCTTTATTATCTTGCATCAACACCAAAAGGGCTTGTTACTTAGCATAAAATTAACCTTAGAAATGAGTTTTCCATGGGTAAATTAGAGGTTTGTAGGTTAACATAATGGATGTTAGAAATAAGCTTGCACTGGTGAGCAGTGGTGTTCAGAACATGCGGATTGGCAAAAAAAACATTTTGGAGACGTTCCCATCCTCGTAAGAACACGGTGAAAATATGACGCCATCCATATGACCTGATCCTTTAGGGATGGTGCCTGAGGCCTGACCTATTAATGATTCTGTGTCCGATTATTATTTAAGCAGATGCCAACTATAATATGGGCTGGATCTTAGCTGTAACATGTGGTTTCTTTGCCTCCGGTGACCCTCTCCTGAGAGGTAGGATCTCAGCAGGCAGGTTGGGATTCTGGGACTGCACACTAGCTGACATGAGGCAGAGTGAGGTTGTTTTCAGCCTGCCTTCTCACTCACCGATCTCTGTCTATTGGCAATTATTATTATTAATCAGAGTAATAATAATTAAAAAAAAACCCAACATATTTTGTGAACCTGTTGACTTAGAACATCTTCGAGGAGCCCGAAGTCAAGGAAGAACAGGTCTAATCAGATACACTAGCAGTTCAGATAAAGGAACACACACCTATGAGTGGGGAGAAACTGAGTCTGGCATGGCACGAAAGCCAAGGAGAGGGGGGACATTCCAACGATGTGAGGCACCTGGCCGAGAATGTCAACTGCTGCAAAGTCTGATAACGGAAAGACTGAAACGTGTGTGTTAGATTTTGGCATGTGAGGATCTCTGATGACCTGAATGAGTGAGGGCAGCGAGGTAACTAGAAATAATAGTTCACAGTAGGTAACTAATACTTGCTGTTGTCTGTGTGTGTGCCCCTGGTCTAAGTGCTTTGGCTGCATCAACTCCCTGACCAAGAGAAGTAGGACTACATTCCCTAGTTTTCAGAGGAAGAAACGGAGGCACAGAAGGGATGAGTCACTTGTATAAGGCCACAGAGATAGAAGCAACAGACCCTGGATCTCAACTCCAGCTGTCTGGTTCCAGAGCAACGGCAGGAGGGACTGTGGGTGGAGAGGTGTCCTTTAGAAAGGCTGGCTTGGTCCTAAGGAAAAGAAAGAGTATAATGAAAGGACACAGGGGCACCTGGGTGGCTCAGTCGGTTAAGCGTCTGCCCTTGGCTCAGGTATGATCCCAGGACTCTGGGACCCAGCCCCACTTTAGGCTCCCTGCTCAGTGGGGAGTCTGCTTCTTCCTCTCCCTCTGCCTCTCCCCACCCTGCTGGTGCTCTCTCTCTCTCTCTCTCACTCTCAAATAAATAAAATAAAATCTTCAAAAAAAAAAAAGGGTACAGAGAGCCAAGGGACACTTCATCCTCTAATTAGAGAAATTTGGGAATGCTTATCAGTGAATGAAGAGTAACTAGTACATATACAGAAAGAAAAGAGTTGAACATAAGTTTCAAAAGGGCAGAAGGTGAACTCCAGGTGAGGAGAGTGAAGGAGGGACTGAAATAAGAGGTTTGAGGAGAATAAAGCTTTGAAAATTAAGTCTCAAGCAGAAGATGGATAATGAAACTACAAAGGATTTTCTGGTAGATGTGGGGTCCCAGGTGAATTTAGACAATATACTAGAAAGGCCTGACCTTTAGTGAGTGTTACTGATATTTTATTTGTGGTTGAAAGAATGAATGGAAGTAATGTACTGTATGTCGTTTACTTATTTCCAACTTCCTTGACAGAACCGAGTTGATTCAGGTAGATGAGATGTATTGACACAAATCCAGATGGGCTGTGCCTGAGAAAGTGATCACATTGGGAAAACCTTCACTACCCTCTGACTTCTCGGCAGAATGACTGCACCAACAGGTTTCTGAATCCAGTCCTCTGCTGTGATTTTTCCACTCGGGCTCAGTCACATAAAACTGCCTGTTAAGGGCGCCTGGGTGGCTCAGTTGGTTAAGCGACTGCCTTCGGCTCAGGTCATGATCCTGGAGTCCCTGGATCGAGTCCCGCATCGGGCTCCCTGCTCGGCGGGGAGTCTGCTTCTCCCTCTGACCCTCTTCCCTCTCATGCTCTCTGTCTCTCTTTCTCTCAAATAAATAAATAAAAGCTTTAAAAAAAAAACAAAAAAAACCAAAAAAAACCTGCCTGTTAAACTTATTTTTTCTTAACTTGCCCTTCAGCGTGATTTTTCCTCTTGGGAGAAATAAAATGGTAATAAATGAATACAAAGTATCACGTGAAAGTTATCAATGATAAAACCTGAAAAGGGGGGCTCTAATTGGTTCCCTTAATTCAGTTTCTGAACTTTGAGAAATAAGTTTAAACCAGCCACCAAATTGGCTACCAAGATTTTACTTCCCTCCCTGGATCTATGACATTCTAGATCTGTGGCACTAATTCAGTGTCCTGGGTTATTACGACCCTTTCGATCTATCTCCATCTCCAGATTCATGGCCCTAACTCAGCATCCTGTTATTGCAACACCCCCTAAAGGGCCCCCTTCCTCTGGCCTACCTCCCCTCCCTTGTACCCTCGACACTGCTTCCAAATTCAGCTTTCCAAAGCAGAGAACCAATCATGTGATTCTCTCTTGGTGGCACTTCATTCCTAGAATATAGTCCACCTATCTCTGAGAGGCATCGAAGCTCTTCAGTCTGACCCCTGTCCACATTTCCACTCCTCACGTCTGGATGAGTTTCCTATTGAGGCTGTAACAAAGCCCCACAAACTTAGTGGCTTCAACACAAATTTCTTAGCTTGCAGTTAAGGAGGTTGGAAGTGTGATATGGATCACACCGGGCTAAAATCAAGGTGTCATCAGAACTGCATTACATTCTGAAGGCTGGAGAAAGAGCCCAGGTCCTAGTCTTTTCCAGCCTCTAGAGGCTTCCTGCATTGCTTGGCTTGTGGTAGCTTCCTCTGTCTTCAAGGCAGCAGTGCAGGTCACATGCTTCTCACACTGCATCACTCTGAGGTCTTCCTCCCTCTTCCCCTTGTAAGATCCTTCTGAGTATATGAGGCCCACCCAGATAATGCCTGAGAATCTCCCTGTGTTAAGGTCAGTGGATTAGCAACCTTAATTCCCCTTTGCCATGAAATGTGCCATATTCACAGCTTCCAGGTATAAGGATGTTGGCATTCCTGGGGTGGGGGGGGGGCAATATTCTGCCTAGCACAATGATGCCTCTTACTACCATGTACTTCATGCTCTAGTCAAACACTTGCTGTGACTGGAAGAGTCATTCACATTTACACGTCTGTGTTGCCAACGTTGTGTCTATGTTTTCTATGTCTCTCTGAATTAAACTTTCCTCCCATTCTCTATATATTCTTGAAGTCTCCACTCAACTGTTATCTTCTCCAAAGCCTTTTCCGAGTGCCCCAGGCAGAACCAAAGCTTCTTCTATGCTCCCACACCACTTTGCTCTACCACCCATTGCAGGTTGATGTAGTTTCCCAGATTTTGGTCTATGTATAAAAAGAAGCAGAAATGTTGCTGAGACGCTGCGCAACTGTTGATTAATTCACATTCAAAGGGAAGAGCAGGAATCTCATGTGAATTTTATCATTTATCACTGTATAACTATGGCTTTTTTCCTGGCTAGGTCTCCAACCTGGCTAAAAAGACATATGATGTAGAGGTACGTGAAGGGAGGCCTGCTGTGCTAATTAGTAGATCCTCTTTTCAGTAAGTGGACAAGGAGCTAGCTTTCAGAGTGCAAATCCCCCCAAGAGCAGAATAAAGGAAGATTTATTCTGGAATGTCAACATCCATGTTGGGAGCATCAGATTTCCCCAAATGTTTGCCTCAATTTCTTTGGAGAAGAACTTCTAGGGTTTGGCACTTAGGTATCATCAGCCATTATTCACTTTTCATCCGGGATAGGGACTGAGGGATATAAGTGCTGATGGAATGAATCTCTTTCTCTCTTTGGCTGCAGGCCACCACCTAAGCCCTCAGCAGCACTTGCTGGCCGGAGCCCGGTACCCTGCAGAGCCTCACAGACCTGCTCTGGAGCTTCTCTGCAGCATAGTGGTAGAGAAGGCTGTGTGCGCCCCTACCCCTCACTGCCTTTCACAAATCTGTTGAGGTTACTCATCATTGTGGAAACTTCATCTGCATCATCGTCTTTCATAATTTAGTTTTATTCTTCATTGGACTTCTGGGCTTTGGTGTCATTGAGACCCTACTCTTAGAAGTAGACCTCTAACTGCCCCTCATAACTTGGTCTTCCATTGACTCTCCAGCACACGTACAAACTTCCGTTTCTTCAGTCAATCCTGAACGGCCTTCTGAAGTGCACATCTTTGACTCAGTTTTTTTTTGTAGTCCTGGATGACCCTTCTTCCCCCTTTGTTCCTCTGTGCTCATGAATAACCCCCATCAAGGCCAAACGAGTTCCAATTTCCTTCGTCAACGTGAATCTACCTAATTGTGGCTTTTCCCCTTCTTCGAACTATAACTGAACTATTATCACATGATAAAGATGTGTTTCTGTATAAGACAATGTGACACTAAATACGCTTTTTATTGTGTAATTATTTATATGGCCTCATTAGTTAACTAACACCCTACTTGCCTCTAGAAGTTATTTGAGGCATGCCATATATAGCCTCACCGTGATTAGATTTAATTTGCTAAACTCAGTGTCTCTTTCAGGTTGTAGCATGGTGCTGGAGAGAGAAATGGCAAAAAATATCAATACAAACATTACAATTTATTGATTACATAAAATTTACCCTGCAACTGTCTCCTCTGTCTCTCTCCCACACACACTTTCTCTTTAATTATCTTGCTTATCCTTTTTTTCTTTTCTAAATCTTCCAGGGGAAATTGCTGAAGAAGTCAAACAAATCAGAAGAGAATTAAAAGAAAGTAGAAGCAGAATTTAAAAAGGTTGATAGTTGATTCCCAGTTGGCCCCTCTCCTCTTCCTGATTATTTTCATGAGTTGTGTTTATCTTTATTTATGCAACAATGAACATTAGCATTCAATGGTTGGTTGGTACGCGATAGTTGAATGAGCATTCTCTTAATATTTAGGCAATTTCACAGCGTGTCCTGTTAAATTAACGTAACTTTAATGAGCTTTACAATTTGAACCTGTTCTATGCACTATTTTTTTTTTAATTTTATTTTATCTTTATAACCAAGAATGGTTTGCTGAGAAAGTGAAGTAAAACTCCTTTCACTGTAATGACTAGGAAAAGAAGTAAGAGTAGTATCTCCTCTGTTAGACAGAATATGTCTCTGGCCAGACACCATAGGACATGGAAGGGACTGACAGACTGTTGCATTATTCAAGTCAAGCTCTGTCCTGGTAGCACGCACCATTACAACAATAATCTCTGGAGGGAAACCCTTCCTCTTGTTTTGATTGGAAGCACCCCTGTGATACTGAAACTAGTATTTTGTTAGTCAGAAGCTCCCTGGGCAGCCAGCAGCGTTCCCTTCTGGTGTTTGAGCCCTGACCCTGAGCAGTTTGGGTGACATATTATTTAAGAATCATTAAAGGCAGGGTGCCTGGGTGGCTTAGTCATTAAGCGTCTGCCTTCGGCTTAGGTCACAATCCCAGGGTCCTGGGATCGAGCCCCGCATCGGGCTCCCTGCTCCGCGGGAAGCCTGCTTCTCCCTCTCCCCCTCCCCCTGCTTGTGTTCCCTCTCTCTGTCAAATAAAAAAAATCTTAAAAAAAAAAAAAGAATCGTTAAAGGCATGCTTTGATCATGTTTCTTATCTAGCATTCATTTTAAAACCAAAGGCTAGAAAGTATCAATGACAGGAAGGGGGGATTTAAATTAGGGCCAAAATGGACCCCTTTCCACTGGTTAATAGCTTATTTTCCATTAGCAAAGATTATTTGGTGTCAGTGTTCACAGTCTTCTTTTTTCCAGAGTACGGATTCAAACTTTGCATAAAAACGAATGTACACCTGGAATTAACATACAGAAAGGTAAAGGACTAATTAAAAATTTTTATATATAATTTTTAAGACATGGAATGCTACCACATAAGTTATGTATACTTTATCCTTCTATCCTTCTATCCAGAAGGATAGAAAAGGATAGAAGGAAAAGAAAAGAAAAAGAAGGATATCCTTCTATCCACCTAGCATTCGTCAATAACATGAGTGAAAAGAGACCATATGTGATGCTCACATGTTACTATTTTAGGTACCAGGCAATTTAAAATTAGATCTGGATATTTGCAGAAGGCTAACTAAATCCCTAATTGAAATGAACACTTGGGGCACCTGGGTGGCTCAGCAGGTTGGGCATCTGCCTTCGGCTCAGGTCATGGTCCTGGGATCGAGCCCCTCATCAGGCTCCCTGTTCGGCGGGAAGCGTGCTTCTCCCTCTCCCTCTGCCTGTCGCTCCCCCCTGCTGGTGCTCTCTCACTCTCTCTCTCTCAAATAAATAAAGAAAATTAAAAAAAGAAAGAAAGAAAGAAATGAACACTCTATTAGCAATGTAACTAAGGATTATCACTCTATGGCTGGGTATGTGATAGAAAGCAAGCAAATTATTAAAATAAGTGGAAAAGGCAATGGAAAGTATAGCTACTAGGTGTAAATGAACTGATTGAGAATTTAGTTAAACCAGAACTGAAGCAACAGAAGAAATTTGGTGTAGGACATCTGGATATTCAGTGTTTTATGCAAAAACATTTAAATCCTTTAATTTCCCTTTTCTTTTGGCCTTTGTTGTACAGAGTAATAAAATCTTATCTTTGGAATACATGAGTGGACCACATTCATTTTCTTCTTAAATAATCTATTTTTTTTCAAATTTAAATTCTAACATTTAATGCTATAGACTAGCACTAACAGAACTTTCTGCAATGATAAACATCCATTATATCTGCAATGTCTAATAAGGTAACCACAAGCTACATGTGGTTACTGAATATAAAAAATGTGGTTAGTGTGACTGAGAAAGTGAATTTTCATTTCTATTTAGTTTTAATTCATTTACATTTAATAGTCACATGTGGTTAACAGCTACCATATTAGTCTAGTAATAGACAATTCAAAGTATCAATTTGCCAATGTTTCAGACTAGTTGAAGTGTAAGATGTTTCTTAATTATACAAGGACAGTTTTTTTTTGGAAAAAAAATCCAGTACACACACACACACACACCAGAAAGAAACAGTAAGACTTGGTTATATAGCAATAACTAAAAAAGTTTATATAAAGTTACATGGCTAAAAAACACATGTTGTCAGTGAATATTGGTATATGTGTAGCAATAAAACACAACATATTTATTTTTAAATAAGTCCCAGAATACATGCAATACCAAAAAGTATAGGTGGGACCACATTTCAATGAATCTTGCTAACTAAAAAGTAAGGCAATATAAAATAAATCTGATTGAATTCCTCTTAAGAGAACCATAATTTGGGGTATCTGGGGGGCTCAGTCAGTTAAGCGTCTGCCTTCAGCTCAGGTGATCTCAGGGTCCTGGGATCGAGCCCGATGTCAGGCTCCCTGCTTGGCAGGGAGTCTGCTTCTCCCTCTCCCTCTGCCTCTCTCTGTGCCCCGCTTGTGTGCATGCTCTTTCTCTCAAATAAATAAAGTAAAATCTTTAAAAAGAAAAGACAACCATAATTCATGAGGACAATCCATTAGAAAGCAATAGTAAGTATACATAAAGTAGTGACTTTTGAAGAAAACTCAATGTCATGCTCTGGCACTCAGAAAAGTAAATACATCATTGATTATTATTATGTAACTATTAACAGGCAAACAAGAGTAATAACTGACTTTTAATTATGGTAGCTGTATATTTTAATCTCAAATGTTAATAACTCAAATTTTATCTTTGATCAGCCCTGTAAAATAAGATTTGTTGTTTAGTTTTAAGACAATAAAATGACTAATAATTAGCTCTGATATTCCTGTCTTTGCTGTGATCATATGTTGTAATTCTTGCCATCACTGACCTCTCCACCCTTCCTCTTTGATACTGAGCTTTCCAATATTAATATTTGCACCTTCGATACATTAATTTGGAGAAAAACAGATCTTATTTCATGGACAAATATATTAATGTATATATTTCCACACATATCTGATACACCAGTCTAGATCTTACTGTAGGTTTGTACGTGATGTGTGTAAAGGGTACATCTGGGAAAAGGGAGGTAGAAAATGTTTATTTGCTAGAGTCATGAGTGAAATGATACAGGTCTGAATCTAGTTACAAGCAATGTTATAATAATGAGCAAAACCCAAGACAATGTGATAGGTTATTCTTAAATATTTATTGGACCAAGCAGAATCTACACTGGAACAGTGAGATGCTAGTCCCTGTAGCTCTGAATATACTTTGTGATTGTAGCTAAATCTATAACTAGAGTTTAAAAGGATGATAAAGAATTTTGTGTTTGTTCTTTCAACCATTAATTTGAAATTCCCTTTGCAAGAATGTGCATTGGAAAGGAGCACAAAACAAGTATTCAGTAGGCTTCCCCTTTTTCTTTCTGTGATCTACACCAAATAATGTCATTGGATCTGTTGCCTTATCCATAAAATGAGAAAATTATATAGATGTTCTCTATGACATATTCGGTTAAAAAACAAAACAAAACAAACTTTATCCGGAATACAAAAGACAGAGCACTGTACAAGTAGTAATTGTTCCCGAAAACTCATCTGTATTAGTTTGCAAGGACCGCTGTAACAAATAACCACAAACTGCGTGGTTTAAAATAATAGAAATTTATCATCTCACACAGTTCTAAAGGCTAAAAATTGGAAATAAAGGTGGAGGCAGGGCCACACTTTCTCTGAAGGTTTTAGGGAAGGATCCTTTCTTGCTTCTCCCTAATCCTGATAGCTGGCAGCAATCCTTGGTGTTTTTTGGCTTTTAGATATATCACTCCAATCTCTGTTTCTGTGTTCATGCGATCTTTTCCCCTGTGTATCAGTGTCTCTATGTCCCAATTTCCCTCTTGTTCTAAGGACAACACCCTAATCCATTATGACCTCACCTTAAATTGATTACATCTGCAAACACCGTATTTGCAAATGAGGTTGCATTCACAGCTATTAGGGGTTAAGACTTGAATATATCTTTTTGGGAGACACAATTCAACCCACAAGAATGCCTAAAGGCACAGTCTATTTCTGCTGAAGAAGCCACAAGTCTCCAAGAAATTATTGGCATTGTCCTGAAATCTAGACGGAGAAGAAAAACAGACACACAATCTGAATATATTTTATATATTTTTGACACATAGGCACAGACATAAACTAGCATTCATGATGAAAGCTAGAAATATGAATTACAACAAACAGAAAACCCGGTTTTAGTTTTAAATAAAGTCAACTCATTTGTTTGAAGGCATGACAGAAGTCTCAACAGGAGAGATCCATTTGAAGAGCCCAAGAGCCTTCAGAAGATTATCTGAAACGGATTGACCACAGGATCCTATATGCACTCAGCCTTGAATTCTCCAAGACGGAGATCTTACTAGTATTGCAGAATTGCCAGCCTTCCTGTGCACTCTCAGATTAGCATAGTTCAGAAGACATGAACACAGCAGAGTATCCCTGTTGATTTCTAGCGATGCGCCTCACAGCCCAGCTGACCAGAACCCACAGTAGTTGGTCAGATAGGCTCCCCCCTATGGTAAGCTCTGTGGCAGCCAGATGCATGTTCTGCAAATATTTAAGGACATTGGATTTTGCTCGTCAGATGCATCTACACAATAAGCACAATAGGGAGCTATTTGTGGAGTGGTCTAGATACTGGAATCAGCCTCACCTCCCTTGGGAAAATTCAATGATTTGAACAAAATTAACCATGGAGAATGTAATTTCAGCATTAGAATAAACATTTTTTTCCTCAATGACTTCTGAAATAATATCTATGGGAGAGAGAGAGTAAGTGAGTTTGGGGGGTAGGGATAAATAAATTATTTCAAAGACCCTGACAGGGGGACCAAGACCAAACACACACATCTTTATTCTCCACAGTTGATGTACATTCAATTCTTCCCTCAATGAATGCCAGAGAGACAAGGATCCCTGAGGTTAGTAGAATATGCTTGCATGTATGTATATATCTATTTATACATTTGAACAATCAATCCTAATTACTCATCGGTTCAATATTTGCAAATCTACCTACTCACTAACATGTATTTGTAATCCCGAAATCGATACTTGTGATGCTTTCATGGCCATTTGTGGACAGGCACAGAGAAGCAAAACATTTGAACTGAAGTAGTACGAGGAGATTCTCTGCCTTCGTATTTCTACTCTCATCCTGTAAATAAGTGTCCTTTTCATGGTGTACTTACTGCCACTTTGATGTGTTTTGTTGGTGATTTTACTGCTTAAAATGGCTCCCAAACAGGGAATGCTGAAGTACTGTCCAGTACTCCCAAGTGCAAGGTTGTGATATATATATATTTTTAAAGATTTTATTTATTTATTTGACAGCAAGAGACACAGTGAGAGAGGGAACACAGCAGGGGGGAGTGGGAGAGGGAG
This sequence comes from Neomonachus schauinslandi, assembly GCF_002201575.2. Classification (NCBI taxonomy): domain Eukaryota; kingdom Metazoa; phylum Chordata; class Mammalia; order Carnivora; family Phocidae; genus Neomonachus; species Neomonachus schauinslandi. The sequence goes on from NC_058404.1 coordinate 17,884,809, forward strand.
AAGCAGGCCTCCCGAGGAGCAGGGAGCCTGATGCGGGGCTCCATCCCAGGACCCTGGGATCATGACCTGAGCCGAAGGCAGACGCTTAACGACTGAGCCACCCAGGTGCCCCAGGTTGTGATATATTACAGAGAAAATAGATGTGTTAGATAAGCTTTGTTCAGGCCTGAGTTAGAGTGCTGTTGGCTGTGAGCTCAATGTTAATAAATCAGTAATGCACATTGACTAGGATGTCTTTAAACATAAACACACATAAAATAAGGTTATGTATTGACTGGTTGATAAAAATGTGACCAGGGGTTTGCAATAGACTAACTTTATATTTCCTCTGGAGCAATGGTTCAGTATTTCCTAATTCAGTGTTCACAATGACTGTACAGAACATAATTACCGTGAATAATGAGAATCAGTGGTGTACGCATATGTAAATTTTTATATATACCTTATATATATATACATGTAACTTCTCTATACACATATCTTCTATATATCCACATACAAAAGAATGAAGCTGGACCTTTACCTTATACCACAGACAAAAATTAACTCAAAATGCATCAAAAAACTAAATGGAATAGCTAAAACTATAAAACTCTTGTTAGAAAACTTAGGGAAAAAGCTTCCTGACATTGAATTTGGCCCTGGATTTCTTGGATAAGACACCAAACATACAGGCCACAAAAGAAAAAAATAGATAATTGGACTACATCAAAATTTAAAAACTTCTGTGTATCAAAGAACACAATCAACAGAGTGAAAAGGCAACATATAGGATGAGAAAAATATATGCAAATCATATATTTGATAAAGGTTTAGTATCCAGAATATATAGGGAACTCCTACAACTCAACAACTAAACATAAACTAAAAATAAACAGCCTGAATAAAAAATTGGCAAAGGACCTGAATAGACATTTCTCAGAAAAAAATATATAAATGACCAATTTGCACATGGAAAGATGTTCAACTTTACCAATCATTAGAGAAATGTAATCAAAATCTCAATGACATAATGACATACCACCTCATGCCCCATTAGGATGGTTATATTAATAATAAATAATCCAAAACTGTAAGTGTTGATGAAGATATGGAGATATTTGAATGTTTGTTTACTCTTGATGGGAATGCAAAATGGTATAGCCACTGTGGAAAACAGTATGGCAGTTCCTCAAAAAATTAAACATAGAATTACCACATGATGGAGCAATTCTACTTCTGGGTATATGCCTAAAAGAACTGAAAGCAGGATCTCAAAGAGATATTTGTACATCAATGTTTAGAGCAACATTATACACAATAGCCAAATGAAAAAACAAAGCAAGTATCCATGAATGAATGAATAAATGAATATAATGCAATGCATACATACAATGGACTATTATTCAGCCTTAAAAATAAAGTCTGACATATGCCACAACATGGATGAACCTTAAGGACATTATGCTAAGTGAAATAAGCCAGAAAAGACCAACCTTGTGTAAGTACCTAGAGTACCTAGAGTAGTAATGGAGACAGAAAGCAGAGTGGTGGTTTCTAGGGGCTGGAGGTATGGGGGATGAGGAGCCATTGTGTAATAGGTACAGTTTAAGTTTTGAAAGATGAAAAGAGTTCTGGAGATGCATAGTGGTGACTAAGTACAATGTGAATATATTTAATACTACTTAACTGTTCAGTTAAAAATGGTTAAGATGGCAAATTTTGTTGTGTGTGTTTTGCCATAATTAAAAAAATACATGGCTTAATATAGTGGAATTTAACACTCTAAAACATTCTTCTCCTGTCATTTTAACCAATAAAATTGCCCAGTTTTACCAGCATGTAACTAATAAGAACATGAAAAGGAAAATAGAAAGAAAACCTATAAAATCTAATGTTTGATATAAATGTTTTTCAGAAGCCAATGAGTTATGTTAAAGGAAAAACAAAAAGAAATTAAGAAATGACAACTTAGTCCTAATACACTGGATTTGAGAATAAGATTCAGTGTTTCAGGAACACTTAGGTGTTGGAGAAAAAATTCCTGCTGTAATCCGCCATTCATAGAGAATTTTAAGAAAGGTAATACACTCCTTCCTTCAAAGCACATGAATAAAATATTCATGCACACATTAAGAGCGGCTGTAAAATTCTTGGAACTTGAAAAGATGAAACATGAATGTCCTCATGTTGCCTTTGCACAGTTCATGCCTGTTCAGCCTTGATTTGCATTTGTAATTGCAAATAACTTTTCTAAAAAAACTTTGTTATGCTCAGCTATTTATTTTGCATATTTCAGCTCATATTGGGCATGCCCAGCAGTGGTTCATGGGACGTGACTGTTACTCAGGTGCCAACATTTGCAAGTCTTACCTTTTCACATGAATGGCCCTTTGGTCCGCTGGTTACCATTCGGCTGGGCCAGAAAACCCTGGCAACAGTGAAAGAGTGGGCTCTGTGGGTTTAGTTAAGACTGGTGTGGTGTATGGAATGCTCCCTTATCTTCAGTGATGGCAGGTGAAGTGCCTCTGGGAAGTCTTTTTCTCAGGTTACAGAGTGCAATGATCTGAGGTGTGTAAGAAGAAAGCAAGCCAGAGCCTCTGTAACTGTATTTATTCTAATGCACTACTTCATAGCTTCAACATGAGGCCCCAGAAGCACTTTTTCAGCAAGTAGAGCATAGTGGAAAGAACAGAGGCTTTGGTGAACAACACCTCGAATTTTGAATTTGGCTCCTTGTTGAAGAATTTTGACCTTAGTTCAGTTAATTAACCTCACTGATCTTTAGGCTCCTTATCTTTATCTTATTTATTTATTTATTTATTTATTTATTTGAGAGTGAGTGAGCAAGAGAGTGAGCACGAGTTGGGGGAGGGGCAGCAGGAGAGAGAGAAGCAGACTCCCCACTGAGCCGGGAGCCCAACGCAGGGCTCCATCCCCTGACTCCAGGATCATGACCTGAGCCGAAGGCAGACACTTAACCGACTGAGCCACCCAGGTGCCCCAGGCTCTTTCCCTTTAAGTTAGAAATAACAAGACCTCTAATTAGGAGATTATGGTGTGAATTAAAGGGGATGATGCATGAAAAACTGCTGAAAGGCTCAGCATTTAGTATGTGCTCAGTAAATGATGGCTGACACGGCCATGTTGATTTTATTCTGATTGAGTTTGAGACGGATGTCTAGGGAAGGGAAGATGTTCTCTGAGTTCAAAAAGGACCCCTCACCCTTAAAAGAGAGAACCTCAAATACAACATTGCCTCTTTAGTCTCTATAGAAGCGAGTAGCTGAACAGGGATTTGATTGATTTGGAGCTTTTAATGACAATCTGATAGTTTGAGCAGCATGCTGAAAGCAAGATGGAAAAGATTCGGAGATCATTTTCTGAAACTGAGTTTATCTCAGAGATAAAGTACAAATTCCTGGAGGGCAGACTGAGGTTGTTGGTATTACTATTGTTATTCTTATTATTCACAACTTTACTTTTTCACAACTTTTTACTTTACTTAACAATGCACCCTGTTAATTGAACAGAATTTAATTCCTGGGAAACCTCAGAATGAATTACTTATGCTTCTGCTACTAGAGTTGCATGAGATATAAACTTCCTACTTTACATGAAATCTGCTAGAGAGATTTAAAATTTATCAATCCTCTTAGCTTTGCTGCTTTTAAGACCACAAAAAAAAAAAAATGGCCTGTCTCAGAGAAGCCTTGCATATTACAATTCAGTTTTTAAACATGGCAGGAGCTCATTCACGGTGGAATTTATTTCACATTACATTTGGGGCATGCATGAGATTTAAAAGCAATGCTTTTTCTCTAAAGTACTCTCTACAAAAGATATATCACACATACTCAGGCTATTTAAAACTTCAGCAAGGGGAATATCAACAGATTTTTTTTTTTCCAAGTGTGCTCTCTGATCAACTGGGGAAATAAAATCTTTCTTATGAAAAGCAACAAATTGAAACAATTCTGGTGCTTAAGGCCTAGGGGTACCTGTCCTATTTGGTTAGAATTTTTGGCAGCTTCAAATATAGAAGTAGTGTTTATATAGGTGTATGTGTATATGAGTGTTGTTTTTGCCCTTACGAATGGTTTTCTGACTTCAACACCTTCAGTGCTTTAAAGAATATTTATGAAAGAATAAAACATCAGTAATTTTTTTTTAGCTTGGGTTACATATGTATCAATCCAGAATCCCTCAACTGTAAGTAGCAGAAATAAAACTATGCTGTTTTTCTTAAAAAGGAAATGCTCTTCAACTAGGACATTCAAGGGGTGACTAGTTTCTGACATGGTAAGATCTGAATGAAAATTATTAAGGATATTTTTTCTTGAGGGAAACCTTGTACATTGTTGGTGGTACGGCCACTATGGAAAACAGTACGGTAACTCCTCAAAACAATTGAAAATTGAACTACCATGTAATTCAGTAATCTCTCATCTGGGTATATATCCAAAGAAAGTATGAAGGATATTGAAGAGATATCTGTACTTCTGTGTTAATTTCAGCATTAGTCACAGTAGCCAAGACATGGAAACAACCTCAATGTCTGTCAATGGATGAATGGATAAAGACAATCTGGTAGACATATGCAATGGAGTATCATTCAGCCACGAGGAAGAAGGAAATCCTGACGTTTGTGTCAACACAGATAGACACTGAGAGTATTATGCTAAATGAAATAAACCAAACAGAGAAAGATAAATACTGCATGGTATCACTTAAACATAGAATCTAAAAAAAAAAAAAAGTCAAAATCATATAAACAGTAGAAAAGTGGTTTTCAGGGGCAGGAAGTTGGGGGAAATAGGGAGAGGTTGATAAGAGGGTACAAACTTTCAGCTATAAGATGAATAAGGTCTGAGGATCTAATCTAAAATGTGGTAAATATAGTTGATAACACTGCATTGTATCATGGAAATTTGGTAAGAAAGTGAAATTTAAATGTTCTCACACACACACAAAAAAGATAAATATGTCAAGTAGATGGGAGGATTTCCACAATGTATACATACATCAAATCACCATGATGTATACTTTAAATATCTTACAATTTTACAAGTCAATTATATATACTTCAATAAAGTTGAAAAAAAAGAATGCTTTTTTCCCTCTCTCTATCCTTTTGTTTTTGTTTCTCTAGACAGAGCCAAGAGTGGAAAAAAATATATATTTATGTATATTAAATTTATTTATATTATTTAAATATATTTTATATATTTATTTATATTATTTACTATATTAATTATATTATATTTATCATATTATATTATGTAATATATTATTATATATTATATTCTATTAATTATATTATATTAATATATTATATATAATAAATATATTTATATTATTTAAATATATTTATAAATATATTAAATATATATATATTTCACTATTCCTTTCTTTGCTGATGTTCTACTTTCTGCTTGTCTTTCCTTTTATCTTGGTAATGCCTATATAACTCTCAAAACTTCTCTAAAAAGCCTTTGCTGATTTGCTGGTCTTAATCTGATTTGTGTTTCCACTATACCCTGTGTGTGCCCCTGTTATGCCCTTTTGCTGTTGTCAACTCTGATTGCCCCCCTGGTCCCAGCTGCAGGGTAGGGACAGGCTAACTCCAATGCACAGCGAAGCCCTGACCTTTAATGATGATGATTATTATTTTATGTTTGGATGAGGGAATGAATGGAAATAATGTACAGTATGTTGTTTATTTATTCCCAAATTCCTTGAAGGAACCAAGTTGATTCAGGTAGATGAGATGTATCACTGTATTGACACAAATCCAATGGGCTGTGCCTCAAAAAATGATCACATTGGGAAAACCTTCACTACCCTCTGAGTTCTCGGCAGAATGACTGCACCAACAGGTTTCTGAATCCAGTCCTCTGCTGTGATTTTTCCACTCAGGGGCTCAGTCACACAAAATTGCCTGTTAAACCTATTTATTCTTAACTTGCCCTTCAGCGTGATTTTTCCTCTTGGGAGAAATAAAACAAAATGGTAATAAATGAATACAAAGTATCACGTGAAAGTTATCAATGATAAAACCTGAAAAGGGGGGCTCTAATTGGTTCCCTTAATTCAGTTTCTGAACTTTGAGAAATAAGTTTAAACCAGCCACCAAATTGGCTACCAAGATTTTACTTCCCTCCCTGGATCTATGACATTCTAGATCTGTGGCACTAATTCAGTGTCCTGGGTTATTACGACCCTTTCGATCTATCTCCATCTCCAGATTCATGGCCCTAACTCAGCATCCTGTTATTGCAACACCCCCTAAAGGGCCCCCTTCCTCTGGCCTACCTCCCCTCCCTTGTACCCTCGACACTGCTTCCAAATTCAGCTTTCCAAAGCAGAGAACCAATCATGTGATTCTCTCTTGGTGGCACTTCATTCCTAGAATATAGTCCACCTATCTCTGAGAGGCATCGAAGCTCTTCAGTCTGACCCCTGTCCACATTTCCACTCCTCACGTCTGGATGAGTTTCCTATTGAGGCTGTAACAAAGCCCCACAAACTTAGTGGCTTCAACACAAATTTCTTAGCTTGCAGTTAAGGAGGTTGGAAGTGTGATATGGATCACACTGGGCTAAAATCAAGGTGTCATCAGAACTGCATTACATTCTGAAGGCTGGAGAAAGAGCCCAGGTCCTAGTCTTTTCCAGCCTCTAGAGGCTTCCTGCATTGCTTGGCTTGTGGTAGCTTCCTCTGTCTTCAAGGCAGCAGTGCAGGTCACATGCTTCTCACACTGCATCACTCTGAGGTCTTCCTCCCTCTTCCCCTTGTAAGATCCTTCTGAGTATATGAGGCCCACCCAGATAATGCCTGAGAATCTCCCTGTGTTAAGGTCAGTGGATTAGCAACCTTAATTCCCCTTTGCCATGAAATGTGCCATATTCACAGCTTCCAGGTATAAGGATGTTGGCATTCCTGGGGTGGGGGGGGGGCAATATTCTGCCTAGCACAATGATGCCTCTTACTACCATGTACTTCATGCTCTAGTCAAACACTTGCTGTGACTGGAAGAGTCATTCACATTTACACGTCTGTGTTGCCAACGTTGTGTCTATGTTTTCTATGTCTCTCTGAATTAAACTTTCCTCCCATTCTCTATATATTCTTGAAGTCTCCACTCAACTGTTATCTTCTCCAAAGCCTTTTCCGAGTGCCCCAGGCAGAACCAAAGCTTCTTCTATGCTCCCACACCACTTTGCTCTACCACCCATTGCAGGTTGCCTGCTTTGTATTGATAGGTTAACTTTCCCCTCACAGGTTAGTTCCCTGAAGTGACCATAGTTAGTCATTCTTGCATCTTCTTTAATGTCTACCAAAAATTGTAAGCACAGGGGAAGCTCAAAAATATGTGCTCATTGGGATGGATTTCTAAACTTATGAAGTATCTGGGAGGGAATTATGATCTTGAGGTAAATAGTTAAGCCCATTAGGTGGTGACTTTTATTTATTGTTCAGAAGTGCTATGTATCAGACAATTACATAAATTGATGCCACTTGTGGGGAACCACAGAAAGTAAGAGAAGTTTTAGGCACATTTTTCGGTCACTGAAAGATAAGACTCCATGTCAACTGAAAGGTCTTGGCATTTCTTTTTCATTGCCTCTGGGTTTCAACTGTACTTGAATACTGATACAATTACTTTTCTTATTTAGGAGAACATTCTCAATTATAGAGCAATGCATTTATTCTTTTCACACTAGCCTGTGTGTTGCAGATTTCCAAGAGGAATTTTAAAATTACTCCGACATAACTGGCACATATTCTTAAATGAAGATGTAAGAAGCAGACCCTTATATTAATAATTGTGAACACCTTTTGTTAAATAAATTTTTGATATCTAAGGATGATTTTTCAAAGATGGGATATTTTTCCACTTCTCAAAAATATGAAACATTAAATAAAGATTATGTCTACTGGTGCCAAGTTTTTAAATACACCAGTTCATTTAAACATCCACTACCCTTCACTGGAGAGATGAGAACGATTCTCAGGACATTTGAAGGTCCTTCCTTAGTCTCAGAACTGGTTAGCTGGGATTCACGCTCAGGTCTTTCTAGCTCTAAAATACCTGCTATTTTAGGTATAAGAGTCTTATGTTCTAACATCATACTGCTGGAAAGACAATTCATTTACTTCTAAAATTAATACTTCTGTATAGACATATTAAAAATTATGATGTGACAAAGTACAAAAACATGCTGAGTATTTGGAACATAGAGTTACTGAGGTCTGAGCAAGTCAGTTAACCTCTCTGAATTCCAATTTATTATAAAAATACAAATAGCAAAGCCTACCTCATCTTTTTGTAAAGATTAAATGAAATAAATAAAGTTGGTTTATTTTATTATGTTTAATTCCCTACAAGAGTTTGAGTGAATGGGAGACTCTGGTGCCGAAAAACCTAACACTCAGAGGTACCACTCCCATGAATTACAAATGAGAATTTCTCTTGAGTTGAACACCAGATGTCCTTTAGGATACAAACATCTGCTGACTGGAGGATTAAAGATTATTTTTCACATTCTCATGGGCAAAGTATTTTTATCACATGAACACGTAACTGGCAGAGGATCTCTGAATGGAACGTTTTCTAATGAAAAAGGAGGGGAGGGGAACCATCGGCGGGGAGTCCTGGTGATAGGGGAAACAGATTTCCTTGGAACTGGCATCTGGGGGTTTTGTACTGAGTGAGAGAGAGAGAGAGGAGATTTCATAGAGGAAGCCGGGCAGGATCAGGAAAGAGCTTTGCCTACATTGCATCTGTCTAGGACTTGGGTGCACTCACACCTGTGGCATGCTGCCCAGGGTGCCCCCTCTCTGCACAGTAGCCAGCATCTGGTTGGCATGGCTCGTCAGTCCCTCTTGGCCCATGAGTCTTTATATGTGGATAGTGTTCATCTTACAGTTGGCCTGTATTCTAGGAATATGATTCTAAGTCAGTTTTCTAAAACTGATGAGAATCCCTGCTGTCTTGGTGCTTACTTGCAGAACTGCCAAGGGTCCTCCCTCCCCACGTGAACACACATAATTTTGGAGGAACAGGGTTATCTCGTCTTCTGATAAGCACATCATACACGAGTATCGGAAGCTTAGGAATCTCAATCGCAAATAATAGCACTGGTTCTTTGTGGAAACAGATTTTTCCATGAAACTAAGCTGAGGAGCTTCAAGAAATCTGACATTAAATTCTTGTGGCTCTTTTACCTTTGTTCTCCTAAAAAAACCCAAAAAACCCAAAAAACTCCTTACCCCATCTCTCGTTCTCAGGAGAGCGCTATTTTGGGTCTAAGCAGAAGGTAACTGGTCTAAATGTCTTTCTCACCTGGTCTCTGTGACACCTCAGTCATGGGATTGGCAAAACCTAGGGACCTGTTGGCAGTGAGAAGGGGAAGGACGCATGATGAGAGGTTGCACCCAAAACCCTCCTTGCTCCTGTTCTATTTTGGTTTTTGTTGTCTTGGCTGAAGTGCCCTCAGAAAGGAAGCCAGATTCCATGTGATTAGAACATTTGCTTTGTCTTGTTCCTACAGCCATAGCAGTTTTGCCCAGAGAACTCAAGTTCAACTCCCCACTTTACTGAGAGGGAAACTCTCTCCGCCACGGAACGATGTGAATGGTTCCGGACAGATCAGGGCCACAGCGAAGACCTGTTGTCTGTTCTCACATGCCATGCTGCCGGTGACCTTCCCACGTAACTCCACTCAGTCGGTGGAGCTCCGGGTCCAGTAGCTCGTGTGCTGTAAAAATGGCCAGGTTGCATGTGCTGAAACTCTATTTCAAGTTCAATTTGGCAACAGTCTTGAAGACCTTAACCAAAATAGTACTATTAAGCGAGGCTCAACTCTCGCCATCCATCACATTTGAAGCTTTTTCATTATGGCTACTACTGAACTTTCTTTATTCAGGAAGCCTAATCAGCAATAAAGAACCTTCATATTCAGTGGAATATGAATTTTACTGCTGTGTGGAGACATGGTTTTATTGTGCCGTCAGGGAAAATGAGATCTAATTGGGGAATGAGTGACTTATAATCCTCTCTGCATCATTCCTGCTGTCCATTAAGGCACCAAGCCAAAGACTGCTTCCTCTTAGACTCAGTCTGATTTTGAAACATTTCCTGGATTTCTTGTTTCCCTTAGATCCTAGATCCGACATAAACCTAATGCATCTAGCATACTTTTTGGCTCCCTAACAGTTCCTGAAAAATTCCACTCTATTTTTTTTGGGTGAAGGTTGTGAAAAGACAAAAAAAAAAAAGGAAAAGAAAAAGAAAAGAAGGAAAGAAAGTACATCTAGATTGCCAATTCAGATTGCTAGGCTGGAAGCATGCACATGGAAGGGAGACATGAATCAGTAATTCAATGTTAACAATGTAATTTTACTTCAATTATGTGATTATTTTAGCTGGAGCAGATCTGGCTCACAGATGATGACCCCAGCTTCTCCTTGTCCTGAGAGCCTGAAGGTTGTTGCCTGAGCCTCCACTCGCTCTGTACACAAGGCATTGGTGCCGAAGCTGTGAACGGAGTGGTGGGAAACTGATGGTCCTTTTCCAGCACTCTTCTGTGCTCTCATATCAAAGCAGATGTGCTCCTGGGAAGGATAGGATTATCAGAACATCCCCTTCTCTGATGGCTTCTTTTGCACTTCATCCAAGTCCACTTACTCTCACACCAGTGGGTCAGAAATTCAGGCTCATTTCTTTTGGAGCCGGTGGTTTCCCACTGCGTTGACATATGGTATGTTACACTGCATTTTGCATCAAGATATTTCTAATGACGGGTACCCTCAGTCATAGGTTTATTTGTCGCAAAAGTAGAGCGGCTGCATCATATTGATGGAAATCATTGCTGAGATGGACGAAACTTGATTTCAAATTTTGAAAGATAAATTTGACCATCTAAAGAGCCTCAGTCAATGCAAAAATCTTTGGCTAGGAGAGTAGTGTTTTTCTTCTGATCTGGAGCAGCAGGTTTTTTAAAATCAAATGGGAACAAGAGAGAAAGGAGCAACTTCCAAGTGTGGCTGGAGAAGCAGATTTGTTTCACACGATCAGACTTCAAGGAGAACCTCCAAGAACAGACATGATCACCCCCAGGGATTTTGAAGTTACCTGACGCCAAATGAAAAACAAGGCCCTTCTTATTTGGGACATGTACTTAAACATCTTCTAATGTAATAAACAGGCAGGGACATTTTAGCTTTTTTACCAAAGAACAGTAAATAAATATAACCGTACCCAACTCTGTAAACTGAGCTGATTTTCCAATCTGAAGTTTACCCTTGGAAATGGCAAAGGGACCCCCACAAAATGTGGGTAATGAGAGTGAAATCCAAATGAAATAGCAAGTCTGGGAAAACAAATGCAAGCACTGAGACATTCAGCGAATGGAAAGTGCTTCATGCATATCTTTCGTGAAATTAGAATTGCCGACTAAAATTAGAGTCGGATGGAGCTAAACCACATGCTTTGTATGATTTTTTAATATCATGTGATTTCTCTGTGTGTGGCTATAAAAACAGCAATCAAAGCAATAAAAAACCATTCCCCTCCTGTAGAATCACACTAGATGTTTTAAAAAATAAAAACTGTACAATCAAACTAAACAAAGCCACAAGGCTTGAGAAATTTCATCTTAGGGGTTAGAATTTTTAAACTGGAAATTAGTAGTAGAGTATAAACTGGAAAATAAGGCAACTCCTGTTGAAAAATCCTTTCAGGGGTTAGAAGAATTTAGCTCCAGCTCTGCTCAATAAGTTATTTCACAATCTTTGTCACATCATTTAATCTTTTTAAGTCCAAGGTTGTTTTTTTCTATCTATGAAATGAGGGCATTGGACCTAGTGCCTTCCAGCTCTAGTATTTCTATAATTTTTGAGATGTTACATCAGACAAATATTGGCTCAAATTTAGGGAAACTGAGAGAAAAACTTTTTAGGAGGATGAGGCAGGAAGGTTGGCCTAAATTAGTCAGAAATCTGCCCTAATATTATACATAGTTTTTTTTTTTAAAGATTTTATTTATTTATTTGACAGAGAGAGAGAGAGCGAGAGCAGGAACACAAGCAGGGGGAGTGGGAGAGGGAGAAGCAGGCTTCCCGCTGCGCAGGGAGCCCGATGCGGGGCTTGATCCCAGGACCTTGGGATCATGACCTGAGCCGAAGGCAGATGCTTAACAACTGAGCCACCCAGGCGCCCCTATTATACATAGTTTTTAAAGTGTAAGCTAAAAACTCATTTAAGAGTTAAGATGTTGTTAGATTAAGTTTAATTAACAAATTAAATGTATATTTATGAATTAACTTTTTGTGTCCTGGTATAAGTGGACTATCAGTTGATCAAATAATACTCCACACTTTTATAAATATTAAATGGTCAAACTACTGCCCTCAAACATACTAAAGAAGAATCAAAAGAACATCTAAAGCTAAGTAAACAATATTGTCAGTTCCCCTGGGTCTCAATCTTCATACACAACTGAGCGTTCAGGGTGAAAAGGAATTTCAGTTTCTGTTGTGAAGTATGTTTCTTGAAAGATATCTTAATTTAAAGCAAATTTTACAAAAGAGATGAAAGGAAGCAAAAAGCAAGCATGGGATTTTGTTTTTTTAAGGACAGTAAATGTGTCCCAATTATTAACTTCTCTGACACTGACTGATATTATTTCAAACCCTTAATTTCAATATTTGCTCTATTAGCGTATATGAGAAACACTGATGTTAAATGATTTTCCACCTGAGGGTTTTCACCTTCCCTCTTTAGTGAACTGGATTGGAAATATGGGACTTTTGGTAGCCTTTTGTTTCTTCCTTAAACTCAGCGAATAAATTTTAACATTAGATGTGTCCTTACACGTTTTTCTTAAGCATATGGAAAACTTCCTGGCATCATATTCTGTCCAGGAGAAGCACACTTTCTTCACTTCTGGTGTTTTGGGTTGTTGATTTTTGTTTTTCCCATGTGCAAGGCAGATCCATAGCTGTAGCAATGCTGGAGTTTCTCTACTGTTGGTGGAGTAACTGATCTGACTGGTGACTTTGGAGAGATCTAGGCTTTTCCTCTTCATTTTCTCTTAACCGTAAGCTTGGATAGAGAAGGCAGATATGTATCTCTGGTCCTTCAAGCTTCCAGTGTTATGGGAACGGCCAGTGCCTGGATAGAGAAGTCTGTTCAAAACTGGGATTCAATTTTGGGTGCCTGGGTGGCTCAGTCGGTTAAGTGTCTGCCTTCAGCTCAGGTCATGATCCCGGGGTCCTGGGATCGAGCCCCGCATTGGGCTCCCTGCTCAGTGGGGAGTCTACTTCTCCCTCTGACCCTCCCCCCTCTCATGCTCTCTCTCTCTATCTCTCTCATTCTCTCTCTCTCTCTCAAATAAATAAATAAAAATCTTTAAAAAAAAAACCTGGGATTCAATTTTAGGAGGCCCACTTTCCTTCAGATTTAAGCCATAGCCTTCAGTCTAAAGTTGGTCCATAATAAAGACAATAATTGGGCTCTCCTCTACCTTACTCTTTTGTCTTATTTCTTAGTTGGTTACGAAGACAGTAGAGATTTTTAAAATATTGGACCCTCTTAAGGATTCCTTAAAATGTCTACATGCTCCTTCATGAAAAATAGGAAAATAGGAAAGATGAAAAAGTCTTATTAGATATCCAATTGTGTAATCTTCATGGCCGTACTGGGAGTACATAATTAGTCCTTCAGGATATAAATCATTAAATGATATGTTTTCAAGGACCAGGAAAGGACATTTGCCTCTCTATTGATTGTCCTCATATAATGCAATTTAGAAAATATGAGTTATGGGATCAGCAGACTTGAGTTTAAATCCTGACTCTATTACTTACTAACTATGCTGTTGGAGATTTCTCTTAATCTGAACTTCAGTTTTCAACAGCAAAAGAGCGGTAACTGATCCATTATTAAAAAAATGCATATGAAGAGCTCAAAAAGCATTCATCTACCCTCCTCCTCCATGCACTCCTTTTCATCAAGTAAACTGTATAAAATTTATTTATGAACTGTTGATCCTATTTTGGCAAACAATTTCTAATGGAAACATTCTTGGGAATGGTATATAATATGGCAAAATATATAGACAGGAAAATATTTACATGATGTGTATATGTATAGAAAACAGGTTTGTCTAGATTAATTGAAGGAGTTATTCTACTTTTCCTAATAAAATTGCAAACAGTACAAACAAAAGTCATCTCCAAACTTAATTCTTACAGAAAAAGTTGGTTGGAATTCTGCTTTCAAGTGCAGAATATGATGTTCAAAGACCCCTTACAATTAAAGAATGTCTTTTCTGTGACCATCTTGTTCATTAGAACACTTTGAAGGACTTGAGGTTCCCTGAAGGGACCACTGAGATGATCTAAACTAATCTTCAAAAATCCCTAGTCCTCTAACCCTTAGAAAAGCTAGTTTCTTGTGGGAACTGATCCTTTCTATTTGCCTAAATTCAGAGGTGTTCAACTTTGCTGTTGAACAGATATTTCTTTAAAATACATACCACCAGGGATTCTGTTTCAGACATTCTGGGGTAGGCTACATGTATGGGTAATTTAAAAAAAAATTCTCTACAGGTAATTCTGAGAAATAAATATTGAGAGCCACTGCTGGGAAGTTTTCAATCCTTATTGGGTGGGTTCAAGCGAGTTCAGGGGAATCACACAGTGATCATCAAATAGCATCCTGAATTCTTGGAGGAACGCAGAATGAATCTTATTTGACTGATTTCTAGAAGGTATTCTCTAAGGCTCCCTGCCATCTCTGCATATGACGGGGCACACTGGGCTACATTTTCCCTATCTCGTGTCCAAGAGGCTACTTCAGAACTTTTTTTAAAAATTTTTCTGGTGTGTAAAGAGTAACATAATTATAACTTGACTTGATTCACTTCTTTTATTCTACTGGTCACCATTGCTTAAAATCTTTTTTCCTGAAATTTAGCAAAACATTAAATGGGAACTCAAGAATTCCATAAATGTTCTTCAACTCCATTAATAACCATTCTTTCCTTCATGAACACGGCTTAGTGTCTCTTATGCCCACCCAGTCTACTTTGCAACTGGGTAAAGTTTGGCTGGGGGTGGTGGAGGTTTTCAAAGTCTTTCTCTAGATTCGATTTGTATCCTATACAATCCTATAGGATTTAGACCTACAAGGAATTCATCCAACGGAAAAAACAAGTAATGGGACAACACATTTGGTGATCTCAGGGAAGGGATTTGATGCTGACTGGTGGTTGGATTGAGGCAAGATACTGAGGCTTCACTTTTCAGGGGAGGATGTGGTTGCCTATCCTGCTGCCGAATGTATTCTGAAAGACACCCTTCTAGGTGGTGGTTTCTTTTTTCTGATTAACTGAGCAAGATTGTTCTCTGTTGTGGTTTTGGAAGAACAACTGGGTAAGGTCACTGTGTTTAAAGAGCACATTTGTTTCGTCTAAATACCAGTGTCTGTCTATAACCAGACCCACAGTTTAGATCAGTAATTTATTTAATTTCTGATTTAGACTCACGCTCTGACTCTTAGAGAAAGCTATGCCCGGGAAGCAGAAAATACCGGAGCATCCACCATTCCCAAAAAACTTTCAGCAACAGAGGACTTCTACTTCCTTAGCACATGACTTTAGAGAAACCACAAAGCTTAAAAATACTAATTTTTTCATTAAAGTACCAGAAAATCCAAACCAAGAGTTTTAAACAGTGGTTTTTATATACTATTAATAGCTCTAAAATAAGCAACTTTTGGAATCAGGATGAAAGCTAATTATAGAACTTCTCTGCCATAGCTGTTTCTATTTACATCTTCAAAACCACAGAAGCAAATACTGTAGACTTTCCTAACACATCAGCATCTTGTCCTTCTCTTAAGTTTCTGAATTATTTGAAGCTACTCTTAAAGCTTTTCCTTGAAAACACATTGTGGTTGAATATTCCCAGTTGAAGGACAAATACAGTTTATAGTTTTTAGTCCAAGGGAAGTATTCTTTTCTTAAAATACTGAATCTCAAGACACTTACACTCAAAGCAGACAAAAGATCAAAGCTGTTGTACACAGGGTGCATATTATCCAGCCTGTTTTGTATGCATTTAATCCTTTTGTGATTGTTTTCTTCATCAACAGCAACACAACACAGAAGAAACACAGCCAAGAATGTGAAATATCAGCTAGGTAGTGATCTTTTCTACCACCAAAAGTACAAGTGTAACATTTGGGCTGATTTTTTTTTTTTTTTGGCATGTATTTTTTTTTTTTTTTAATGTATTTCAGTTCAGACTACCAAAGTCATTAAAATGCATTCAGAATTCCTCAATGTACATTTTGTTCTCCCAACTTCCTCCAACTAGAATATTTGTCCATGGTCATGAGAGAAAGTTTTAATTCTGGGAAAAAAAATATCTTTTACATTAAAATCCAATGAACTTTAATTTTAAAAAGTGAGGTTCTTTCTAATCTTTATATATAATATCGTCTGATTTTTAAGAAAAAGAACTTGAAAGTGAAAGTAACTGTCCAGAGCAGAAATTTTAAGATATTGCAAAGTCTAGCAGAATTGGATGTTTTGTTTTCAGTCTTAGTCAGAAGTCTTTACAGCCTTCTGGTAGCCAGTTTACATGGTGGCAATTGACTCTGTTGGCCTGGAGAGTCGGCTGATCATGAAAGTCATTCTCTCCAGTACCTGGCCCCACAGACACACCCAAGTGACCCTGAATTAATCAGTACCCACCTACACCAGTCTTGGCTGCACATTAGAATCACCTGGGGAGCTTTTAACAATTCCCTATGCCAGGTAATTAAATCAGACCAATTAAATTACCATCTCTGGGGGTGTGGCCCAGTCGTGAGCAGCTTTTAAAATTTCCCAGGTGATTACAATGGGCAGCCAGAGTTGTAATACTGAAACTCCCTATCTAGAGCACATCCATGAGGTTCCGATTACTTTGGCGTTTCTATTTTTTATTTTACCCAGAATGGCATAATAGGCAGCCTAGTATTCCCAGAACATTTTCCATTTTTAAAAATATAGAAAATGAGCAAAAGACAAAACATAACATGTCTATCAAAGACTGGTAATCTCATACTTAATCTCATAAGTGATTAAAGTGCATTTTTCTAAAAGGAAAATCTTTATGTACCTACAATATTATAGCAATGATTATAAAGAACTTAATTCCCAGTGCCTTTGGGATTATGGGAGAAAAGATATTCTTCTATATTTCTGGGGGAGTGAAAATTGGCAAACTTTAAAATAACAAAGACTAGGGGCACCTGGGTGGTTCAGTCTTAAGCGCCTGCCTTTGGTTCAGGTCATGATCCCGGGGTCATGGGATAGAGTCCCGCATAGGGCTCCCTGCTCATGGCGGGGGGGCGGGGGGGTTGTCGGCTTCTCCCTCTCCCTCTGTCCCTTAACCCCCCAACCCCTCCTCGTGCTCTCTTTCTCTCTCTCAAATAAATAAAATCTTTAAAATACAACAACAAAAACTACAACTACTAAAGAAAACAGCTGAGATTTAATGAGTGGTAATGATGAGCCAGGAGTTGTTCTAAGTACTCCTAATTCATCTGATCCTCATGATAACCAAGTGAGATAATATTATGATTATCCCCATTTTCAGCAAGGGGATTAAGGCACAGAAGCATTAGGTCACACATCTAATGAGGGGATGGAACAGGGATGCATCTATCAGTAGTCTAGATCTAGAGCCTGTATTCTTTGGTACTCACAGAAAGGGAAATTTGATACTCTGTGTCCAAGTATTAAATAGGACCCAATATACCAAAATTCCTCTTTTGAGACCTTGTTTTAAGAAAATAATCAGATATATGTTTAAGTGTGTTCATTAGAAGTAAAATAAAATATTAAAAAAATAAGAGACAAGTTGAGAATCCACTAATAGGCAATTGGTTAAGTTCACCATATTATAGCCATATAACGAGAAGATATGTTCCCATTAAAAACCTTGTTGTAAAGTGCTTCTTCCCAACCCTTTTCACATTATGACACATGAAGAAAATGACAGTATTTTTATATCACACTAGGGCAAATAGTCAAGGTGCTGGAGGTGACTGGTTCTGGAAGCTGGTAGCACATGTCTACCCAGCCACTGCAAGAGGAGATGGAATCATCCATCATCTTGGTATGCCTATGGTGCATCACCAAAGATTAGTTGCATGTATAAAGTTCTCATTTATAGGAACATATTATGCTACAAGAAAATGTTTACTAGTTTTTGCTAAGTGGAGTAAACCCAAACTATAAGGAATTATTATATATTCCAGGCTAATTAACTCCACCAGTACATATTGATACAGATGGCCATATACCCATACTAGTTGTCATACTATTAAAGGACTTCTCTATCAGTTGGTAAATAGCTAGTGCACCAGCAACCCCACCAAAACCACTACCACCACCACACATGGCTTCCCCAAAATATGGCAAATCTGGACCTCTTCTAGATAAAGAAGCTATGAAGCAAAGTCTGAAAAGGGAGCTTGGAAGGGAGGTTTAAGATCTTTCTCCATTGTCAGCCAGAACTTTTTTTCTGATTTGTTGGTGCCTAAACTTCTGCAGGTCGTTCAGTATTTTGAATATTACCTCTGCCTATTAAAAAAAAAACTAGATGCGGAAGAGTTTTTATAAGAAAACATATCACAGGTATTAATGTTTATTCTCTCTGTACTTCCCTGGATTTTCTACTCAACTGCTTTAAACAATTATATGTTTATAAATAGGAAAAATAAAGACCAATAAATAATACTTTTAGAAGTAATCCTGTGATTATGCTTGAATCTTGAGTTCTTAAATCTGTATATTTACAAAAGTATCTTTGGACTTTGAAGCAACAGAAAGCTCTTAAGATGGCTACTAGAAAAGTAGCCATCCAAGAGGAGACTGGATCTCACCATGGTAACCTAAAGATAAGAGAGTCCTTTCACTAATTTCTGGATACTACAAAACATTTCTAGGTACCATAAAACATTTTCATATTCTTGTGGAACCCAGAGAAGGGGAGAGGCTCCCAGTATTAACTGAGATGGAGTTTCAAAGACAAAATATTTTGATTTAAAAGCAATAAAGTGGTATGGTCTATCTTGTAATTCTGGGTTTGTGGACCAAAGTTTCATAAAAACACATTGCTAAGGAGAGTTCTCTCCACCGTTCAAATCAAACGACTCTTCCAACCTCTGATGGGGCGGGTGCTGCTGTGAACCGAGTCCACCACAATTTATGCCAGAGAAGGTCACCACTGCCTGAGTGACACATTTCATATCTCAGGGTGGCCTCCAATCTGAAAACATCTCTTCTGCTTGGCCAACTAAACACAACCATCTCCTTTGTACTTTCCAATTCCTATTACAGCTTCAATGTGACTACAAAGGGGATCCTTTAGTGTGGCCATCAGCCCTTAATTCTAAATTCACACACACAAAAACATCTAGCTTTTTCTGATCATTTAAATAACATGTGCAAACAGAAACCCTACTAACCCCCTCTCCCACAACACAGCAGGGAATCTTCTCTTATTCTTCCTAGCTGCTGGGGCTGTCCCCCACTTCCACCTCACTAGTTCGTCCTATGCTAAAGGATCTCAGGCTTTTGGAACTACAAATCCAGGAAAGAAATCTCTTTAACCATTCCTGCTTTGCACCTGGAACCCTTCCCTGTGACAAGAGAGAGAACAATGAGACCCACTTGGTCTTCACAGGGAAAGAAATATGCAAAGAGAGCTAAAGAAAATCTGCATCTCAATAAATACTCTTTCACATACTTTCAGATATGAGCTGCTTTTGAAAAACATTCAACATTCATTGAATGAATGATGTCCAAGGATATATTTGAACAAGCAAAGTATTATCACAGCACCTCACTAATTTGGAAGTTGTCTGTCAGACAACTGAACCATCTAGAACATAGCTAAATACTGGGAAGAAAACAAAACAGAAGTCTTAGAACACTTCAACACTGGGCAATATTTACAAAAGCATCATTTTAGTTTGTTTACCCTAATGTTACTTATAGTTCAAGTCAGTCAGGTTTTCAGGTGTCTTTGATGAAAGGCCTTGAATTTTGGAGCTGGAAGGACTTGGGCTTGAATTCAAGTAAATTAACCCTTTTCTTAATCTGTAAAGTAGAAAGGATACCATTTAACCATAACGTCATACTACAAGAATTAAAGAAGCTAACATATGAGAAGAATCTAATGAAATCTTATAGATAAAAAAGTAATCAATAGTTATTCAATAGTTATTTCTTTTTTCTCCTTTTCCCAGACCAACACAGATAGGAAGCAGAAAAGGAGGAGGTTTCAAAGATGGGGAGACAACAATAACAAGAAATAACAGGCCCAGTCTGACCATAGGAGATAGTAAGTAGAAAAAGTAACTCAAAACACTATGATCCTTCTTCACTTCTGAAGCCATTACTGAGTCCCAGTAACCAAGAAAATGTGAAAGGCTACCAGTATCTTTCTCAGATGTTTGTGAGACATGACAGGGACTGTAGACTACTTCTCCCCAAAATAAATAAGATAGAAAGAGAGTGCTTGGGGAAAACAAAGGGACACTTTGCTCAGGGTAGAGGAAAGCTGAGGTGCTCACATTACAAAAAATGGATATATTTGGAGAGCTTAGGTTAAACTCCACCCATGAAGCAGGGGTCAACAAAGTCTTTTAGTAAAAGGGCCAAATAGTAAATATTTTCAGCTTTGTGAGCCACAGAAGGCCTCAGTCACATATTCTTCTTCCGTGTGTGCATGTTTGTTTCTTTTGCCACACTTTAAAAATGTAAAAAACATTCACATGCTGTATAGAAGCAAGCCACAGACTGGATTTGGCCCACAGGCGATAGTTTGCTGACAATGATGTACTCTAGAGGGTATCAGTTGGATGCCTTTTAAAATATATTACAAATCTTTGTGTCTTCCTCAATTTCTTTCACGAGTGTTCTATAGTTTTCTGAGTACAGATCCTTTGCCTCTTTGGTTAGGTTTATTGCTAGGTATCTTATGGTTTTGGGTGTAATTGTAAATGGGATCGACTCCTTAATTTCTCTTTCTTGTCTCAGTGTAGAGAAATGCAACTGATTTCTGTGCATTGATTTTATATCTTGTCATTTTGCCGAATTCCTGTATGAGTTCTAGCAATTTTGGGGTGGAACTTTTGGGGTTTCCACATAGAGTATCATGTCATCTGCAAAGAGTGAGAGTTTGACTTCTTCTTTGCCAATTCAGATGCCTTTTATTTCTTTTTGTTGTCTGATTGCTGTGGCTAGGACTTCTAGTACTATGTTGAATAGCAGTGGTGATAGTGGACATCCCTGTCGTGTTCCTGACCTTAGGGGGAAAGCTCTCAGTCTTTCCCCATTGAGAATGATCTTTTTTTTTTTTTTTTTTTTTTTAAAGATTTTATTTATTTACTTGAGAGAGAGAGA
This sequence comes from Neomonachus schauinslandi, assembly GCF_002201575.2. NCBI lineage: Eukaryota > Metazoa > Chordata > Mammalia > Carnivora > Phocidae > Neomonachus > Neomonachus schauinslandi. The sequence continues at coordinate 17,906,264 of NC_058404.1, forward strand.
ATGAGAGACAGAGAGCATGAGAGGGAGGAGGGTCAGAGGGAGAAGCAGACTCCCTGCCGAGCAGGGAGCCCGATGCGGGACTCGATCCCGGGACTCCAGGATCATGACCCGAGCCGAAGGCAGTCGCCCAACCAACTGAGCCACCCAGGCGCCCGAGAATGATCTTTGCTGTGAGCTTTTCAAAGATGGCTTTTATGATATTGGGGTATATTCCTTCTTTCCTTACATTGTGAAAAGTTTCAATCAGGGAAGGATGCTGTACTTTGTCAAATGCTTTTTCTGCATCTATTGAGAGGATCATATGGTTCTTTTCCTTTCTCTTGTTTATGTCATTGAATCACATTTACTGATTTATAGATGTTGAACCACCCTTGAAGCCCAGGAATAAATCCCATTTGGTCGTGATGAATAATCCTTTTAATGTACTGTTGGATCCTATTGGCTAGTATTTTGGTGAGACTTTTTGCACCCATGTTCATCAGGGATATTGGTCTGTAATTCTCCTTTTTGGTGGGGTCTTTATCTGGTTTGGGGATCAAGGTAATGCTGACCTCAGAGAAAGAGTTTGGAAGTTTTCCTTCCATTTCTAATTTTTGAAACAGCTTCAGAAGAACAGGTACTAATTCTTCTTTAAGTGTTTGATAGAATTCCCCCGGAGGCCATCTGGCTCTGGACTCTTGTGTGTTGGGAGACTTTTGATGACTGTTTCCATTTCCTAGCTGATTATGGATTTCTTCAGGTTTTCTATTTCTTCCTGTTTTGGTTTTGGTAGTTTATACATCTCTAGGAATGCATCCATTTCTTCCAGATTGCCTAATTTGTTGGCATCTAGTTGCTCATAATATGTTCTTATAATTGTATTTCTTTGGTGTTTGTTGTGATCTCTCCTCTTTCATTCATGATTTTATTTATTTGGGTCCTTTTTCTTTTCTTTTTGATGTCTGGCCAGGGGTGTATCAATCTTATTAATTCTTTCAAAGAACCAGCTCCTACTTTTATTACCTGTTCTACTGTTCTTTTGGTTTCTATTTCATTGATTTCTGCTCTAATCTTTATTATTTCCCTTCTCCTGCTGGGTTTAGGCTTTATTTGCTGTTCTTTCTCCGGCTCCTTTAGGTCTAAGGTTAGGTTGCATATTTGAGACCTTTCTTGTTTCTTGAGAAAGGCTTACATTTCTATATACTTCCCTCTTAGGACCTCCTTTGCTGCATCCCAAAGGTTTTGAACAGTTGTGTTTTCATTTTCATTTGTTTCCATGAATTTTTTTAATTCTTCTTTAATATCCTGGTTGACCCATTCATTCTTTAGTAGGATGCTCTTTAGCCTCCATGTATTTGAGTTCTTTCCAAATTTCCTCTTGTGATTGAATTCCAGCTTCAAAGCATTGTGGTCCAAAAATATGCAGGGAATGATCCCATTCTTTTGGTACTGGTTGAGATCTGATCTGTGACCCAGTATGTGATCTATTCTGGAGAATGTTCCATGTGCACTCGAGAAGAATGTGTATTCTGTTGCTTTAGGACGGAATGTTCTGAATATATCTGTGAAGTCTATATGGTCCAGTGTGTCATTCAAAGCCCTTGTTTCCTTGTTGATCTTCTGCGTAGATGATCTGTCCATTTCAGTGAGGGGGGTGTTAAAGTCTCCTACTATTATTGTATTGTTGTTGATGTGTTTCTTTAATTTTCTTATTAATTGGCTTATATAATTGGCTGCTCCCATGTTAGGGGCATCAGTATTTACAATTGTTAGATCTTGTTGGATAGACACTTTAATTATGATATAGCATCCTTCCTCATCTCTTATTACAGTCTTTGGTTTAAAATCTAATGTGTCTGATATAAGGATTGCCATCCCAGCTTTCTTTTGCAGCCCATTAGCATGATAAATGGTTTTTGACCCCCTCACTTTCAATCTGGAGGTGTCTTTGGGTCTAAAATGAGTCTCTTGCAGACAGCATATCAGTGGGTCTTGCTTTTTTATCCAATCTGATACCCTGTGTTTTTTTTTTTTTTTTTTTGATTGGGGCACTTAGCCCACTTACATTCAGAATAACTATTGAAAGATATGAATTTCGTGCCATTGTATTATCTATAAAGTCACTGTTTCTGTATATTGTCTCTGTTCCTTTCTGGTCTATGTTACTTTTGGGCTCTCTCTCCACATAAAGGATCCCTTTTAATATTTCTTACAGAGCTGGTTTGGTGGTCACGAATATTCCATGCTCATGGATTGGAAGAACAAATATTGTTAAAATGCCTATGCTACCTAGAGCAATCTACACTACACATTCAATGCAATCTCTATCAAAATATCATCAACTTTTTTCACAGAGCTGGAACAAATAATCCTAAAATTTGTATGGAACCTGAAAAGACCCTGAATAGCCAGAGGAATGTTGACAAAGCAAGGCAAAGCTGGTGGCGTCACAATTCTGGACTTCCAGCTCTATTACAAAGCTGCTATCATTAAGACAGTATGGTACTAGCACAAAAACAGACACACAGTTCAGTGGAACAGGATAGAGAACCCAGAAATGGACCCTCAACTCTATGGTCAACTAATCTTTGACAAAGCAGGAAAGAATGTCCAATGGAAAAAAGACAGTCTCTTCAACGAATGGTGTTGGGAAAATTGGATAGCCACATGCAAAAGAATGAAACTGGACCATTTTCTTACACCATACACAAAAATAGACTGAAAATGGATGGAAGACCTAAATGTGATACTGGAATCCATCAAAATCCTAGAGGAGAACACAGGCAGCAACCTCTGTGATCTTGGCCCCAGAAACTTCTTGGTAGACACGTCTCCAAAGGCAAGGGCAACAAAGGCAAAAATGAACTATCGGGACTTCATCAACATAAAAAGCTTTTGCCCAGCAAGGAAACAGTCAATAAAACCAAAAGACAACCTACAGAATGGGAGAAGATATTTACAAATGACATATCAGATAAAGGGCTAGTATCGAAAATCTGTAAAGAACTTATCAAACTCAATACCCAAAGAACAAATAATCCAATCAAGAAATGGGCAGAAGATATGAACAGACATTTCTCCAAAGAAGACATCCAAATGCCCAACAGACACATGAGAAAATGCTCCACATCACTCAGGATCAGGGAAATATAAATCAAAACCACAATGAGATACCACCTCACACCAGTCAGAACAGCACAAATAACAAGTCAAGAAATGACATATGTTGGCAAGGATGCAGAAAAAGGGGAACCCTCTTACACTGTTGGTGGGAATGCAAGCTGGTGCAGCCACTCTGGAAAAGAGTGTGGAGGTTCCTCAAAAATTAAAAATAGAGCTATCTTATGACCCAGCAATTGCATTACTGGGTATTTACCCCAAAGACACAGATGTAGTGAAAAGAAGAGCCATGTGCATCCCAATGTTCATAGCAACAATGTCCACAATAGCCGAACTATGGAAAGAGCCCAGATGTCCATCGACAGATGAATGGATAAAGATGATGAGGTATACAATGGAATACTACTCAGCCATAAAAAAAAAAAAATGAAATCTTGCCATTAGTAACGATGTGGATGGAACTAGAGGGGATTATGTTAAGTGAAATAAGTCAATCAGAGAAAGACAATTATCATATGATCTCACTTATATGTGGAATTTAAGAAACAAAACAGATGATCATAGGGGAAGAGAGGAAAAAATAAAACAAGATGAAATCATAGAGGGACACAAACCATAGGAGACTCTTAATCCTAGGAAACAAACTGAGGGTTGCTGGAGGGGAGGGAGGTGGGGGGTTAGGGTAACTGGATGATGGACATTAAGGAGGGCAAGTGATCTAATGAGCACTGGGTATTATATAAGACTGATGATGAATCACTGACCTCTACCTCAGAAACCAATAATACATTATATGTTAATTAATTGAATTTAAATTTAAAAAGAAAAAATAAAATACATCACATAAAAGAGTGGGTAAAGTGTCTATGTCTGCATTTAAGTCATCTCGGTAGAATGAAACTTCATTCCCTGTCACTTTAATTAAATGCATGAATTGGGGTTTACTTATGTAAATGTGCTCCTGCTTATAAACTGTAATTTTAACCAACCAAAACAATAACTATTGAAACTAAGACTCATATACACGTCTGTGAGGAAAGTAAAACTATCACATCATAAGAGCTCGTATTTATTATGAAGTTACTATGTGTCTGACACTGTATATATGACTTGTTATGGACTGAATTGGGTCCCCACAAAATTCATGTGTTGAAGCCCTAATCCCCAGTGTGACTGTATTTGGAGATAGGATCTTTCAAGAGGTAATTATGGTTAAGTAAGGGCATAAGGAGTCCTTATGCAATAGGGCTAATTCGATAGGACTGGTGTCCTTCTAAGAAGAATGCACACCAAGGGTGTGTGCCCACAGAAAATGGGCCGTATGAGACCCCAACAAGAAGATGGTCATCTGCAAGGCAGGGAGAGAGCCCTTACCAGGAACCAAGTGTGCCAGCACATTCATCTTAGATTTCTGGGATCAATGTCTGCTGTATAAGCCACCAAGTCTGGAGGATTCTGTTGGGGCAGCCTGAGGAGACTAATATAGTATTATTTAAGTTAAATCCTAATATAGTACTATTTAAGTTAAAACCTAAATCCTTACATGGAAGGTGTTATTATCCCTAGAGGAAAATCTAGAGGCAGAGAAAAGTCAAGTAACATAACCAATCTTGCCTAGCCAGTAAGTAGCAGAATTGGGATTTGAACCCAGGCAACCTAATTCAGGGTTTATGTTCTTGACCTATAGCACAGTGTCCTTCAACCCAGGTGAATAGTTTGCATTGACATTTTTCTCTGGTTTATGGTAAGGATGGTTTCCCACTTAATTAAACAGCACATGTAAGAAGAGCTAATTAACATATAATAATGGTACTTGAAATGCACATGACCACCTGAAGACTGCTCTAAATCTCAATCATACAAATTTTGCTACTTCCAAGAGGAGGTAAACAAAGCAGAGATTGGATGGTTTATTGCTTGGCAGGGTGGATGTTGGAATTTGCCCAAGGGAAGAAATATGAGCTGGATTTTATTTCACTCCTTATGCCTCATATAATATATAAGCACTTATGAGGTATGCCATGGCAACTTTTGTATAGACATTTTTATATAAACCATTTTTTTTTTTTGCCAAATGTGATGTATACTCAAGGAAAGATTAATTCCCCAAATAAACTGGTCTTCTAGATTTTATAGATGTGAAGGCGATGAAGTAGACATACCCTTGCGAACCAACCTTTATTCTGGCAGTCCTCTTTTACGCTCTTTCTCTCCTGTGTTGCTCCTGATCTCTGAACTCGGAATCCCGCATTGGCTAATCCCCAGCAGTTTTACACTAGAGAAATGCTCAGGCCTGGATTTAGAGATTAATCCTGAACTGAATTAAATTCTGACTGATTACACAGTTGAAGATTGTTGCAGAGATAGGAAAACCATGGCTAACACGGTCAGAGAATTATCATTAAATGGTCCCCAGGTTGTCAACTCTTGTGCTTACCTGGTCTGCAGTTTAATAACAAACATGTAACCTACATGGTTTTGAAGGGGCTCATCTGAATATTCTGAATGAAAAATGACAATCCAGGAGGCCATGAAAAGACCCCACACTGCGAACTGGTTTTCTTTGCACCAGTGTTAGATAAAACGATTTATTTCATAGAGTCTGTAATTTTAGTAGTATAGAAATGACTTTGTGAAATGTCTAAGTAGGTTTTTTTTTTTTAATTTCTTTTCTGGAAAGCATGCCCTGAATACCTGTTATAAATATTCAGTTGGATTATGGTGGAAACAGCCTGAAATGCAGATATGAGACTTCATAATTTACTAGAAAAGGAGATTCTTTTTTTGAGAAATATTTATTACAAATGACTTATTGACCAACCTAATACAAAGATAATAAAGGTAATTATCATTTTTTTTCACCCACTCTTACTTTATATGGTTGGTATTCAAAATGTTAAATCTGTGACTGGAGTGGTTTATTTGATGTTGGAGAAAATATGGAGCTGTGTGATTGTTGTGTATGTGTGTAAAAGGCAAGAGTAGCTTGTGTTATTGATAGTGTTAACATGAGAGTTAACATTTTTTGTGTTCAACCATCAATATTTAAGAAGCACCCACAATGTGTCAAGCACTCTTCTAGCTACTTCGGATATACTACCTGTGAATAAAACAAAGATCTGTGCCCCTGGAAAGCTCACATTCTAACAGGTGGAAAATAAACAATAAGCAATGAGCATGACAAATAAGTAAATCATTGTATGAGGAGTTTGAAGGGAGACTCCAGACCATTGAAAATGCCCTGTGGCAGGGTTCAGTGTTTGGAGGAAAAAATAAAGTGGCCAGCCTGAGGCTGGAGTGCTTGAGCAAGTGTAAGTGGCAGGAAATGAAATAGAAGATGGGATTGAAGAGGTGGCAGGATAAATCAAGCAGCACCTTGTAAGAGGAGATATGGCATGGGATTTGATTTGATTTATGTCGTGTGTTATGGAAGAAAGCTATTGGAGGGTGCTCACTGAAAAGGGATGTAATGTAACTTACATTTTAACTGGATCACTCTGGCTTCTTTGTGAGGGAGACTCTAAAGGGGCAATGGAGTAAAAAGCAAGACTTAGGGGTTTTGCTGGGATCCAGGTGAGATCCGATCATGGTTTGGACAGGACTGGTGGTGGTGGAGACGATGAGGGATGGTCAGTTGGAAAATAATTTGGAGGGAAGCCAACAGGATTTTCTAATATGTGAGGAGTGAAAGCAAAAAAGAAGTCTAACTTAGTTTTGCGTTAAATGGTACCATGATAATATTGGGCCCAGGATCTCTTCATCTGTACCAGGCCAACTAGCCATTTGGAACTGGCCAAAGTAGCTGTAGTCAGGCACCTTTTAGCAAGCCACAACCAGTGGTCACGTGGAGGCAGATGCGCTGGAGCATGACACCGAATGGTTTGCAACAAGCATCAACAAATAGAAAAGAAGTAGAATATAAAGTATCCAAGAACATCACATACAATAAAGAAAATATGCATATATATTTGCATGCATTTAAATACACACACACACATATATAAAGGAAACCATGTTTACATATATATGGGTCAGGATTAAAAATTATTCTTTTTTTTTTTTTTAAAGATTTTATTTATTTATTCATGAGAGACAGAGAGAGAGAGAGAGAGGCAGAGGGAGAAGCAGGCTCCCAAGGAGCAGGGAGCCCGACGCGGGGCTCGGTCCCAGGACCCCGGGATCACGACCCGAGCCGAAGGCAGCCGCTTAACGACTGCGCCACCCAGGCGCCCCTAAAAATTATTCTTATTATGGATTTAGGTCAACAACATTTGAAAGCACCTGACCCATTATGCTTCCCAGAGCCCAGCACATTGCAGATGATTCAATGGTTTCATTGAATTAAAATGAAAACAGGAGAAAAAATATGAATTTATCTGTAATAAAACATCTCTTCTCCTTGGCCTAGGGAAGGGTCACGGGGAGAGAAACGCGGTCATCCTCCTGCCCCCCCCACCCATGTTAGTTATGACCACATACCTAGGGAAGTATATATACTATGCATACACAAAATCTTTTGAGCAGCACTTCATTGTTGTGCAATTTCCAGGGACAGCACTGTCCTTTTCAACCCTCAATGAAACAGACTGAAAGGGCAGAGTGACCGGTGGCAACCAGTTTTGCCTTTTTCAAGAGTAATTAAAGTTTTGAATCTTCAACCAAGGGATTGCTTTGGTTGATATGGGCCTGGAGCCCTTATTCAGGCTTACAAGTCCATGTTCTTTTAACATGATCACTACCCTAAAAGTATATTATCTTGAACACATGCCATCTTTGGTGAATGGAAAATAGTTTGTTGTGTTTGGTGTAGTTGGGGGAGTGGCACAAACCAAACTGGAAAGGCCAGTGGTAATTGTGGGCCACGCAGTCTAAATGCCAGGAACGTGAGGGGCTCACTGGAGGGTTTAAACAGGGGCATAACACTGGTGTAGAACAATCCTTCCTACTAAAGTAACAGATGAAATATTTACATCCATGCCTTTCTAAACTGCTTTTGTAAGTGACCTCCTACCTCCTGGATGAACAGAGCTAGCCAACTGCCTGCCACAGAAGAGTTCAGATTACTACGGGAGAAAGGCAGAGTAGGGGGAGGAGGGGAAAGTGGGGGGCAGAGGGGAGAGGGGGAAAGAAAAAAAAACTGGTGTTTCTTTTTCTCCAAAATAGTTTTTTGAAGCTCACTCCCCCTTCCATTGTGATTGGCGCCACATTCTCTGAAATTAATGGGTTAAAATACTCATAGGCCTTTTGATACAGAGTGTGGAATTTTTGAGGGATTAGTGGTGATGCGGAAGGGAATATTTCCACTCCCCTAGCACCTGTGGGTGAGTCAGGACGGTGGTGGGAACTCAGCACCCACCCCCTCCACAGCCCCCGGGTTCCCTTTGGGCTGCGGGGCTGAAGAAGAGGGAGCCTGGAGAGAGGGAGAGCAATGGGGAGTCTGGTGAAGATGTAGGGGAGGCCTGAACCAAATTACAGGGACACTGGAGAGGCCACATTTTCAGAAAAACACGTTTCTGACTTGTAGTTTACCAATTTCATGAATTTTATTTTGAAGATTTTAAAACCTAGGCTGCTTTCCTTACTGTCTGTGTAATATGAAATAGCTTTCTCATTGGCATGGGAATTAAAAAAAAAATTAGTCTAAGCAAAACATAATTAGAAAGATAAACATACTTCCTTCTTAAGCATATGATATATGCATTAGCCTAATAGAAAATATTTTACGGTCTTTGTATTGTCTGTGTGACAGCTCCCCGTTCCCACCCCTCCCTCTGAGGCCCATTAGAGCAGATAATTATGAGCTGACTTGATATAGGGACGCGCCAAATTAAGCAGTGATGTAACCAGTGGGAGCCATGCTAATTCTTTCCATCCCACTCAGCTAATTCTCTCCATCTGATTCTTTGATAGGCCCTTTATCAGGCTGGTGGTTGGACAAGTTTTAGAAATGCAGTCACCATTCAGTGCTGTGAACCTAGGCAACAACTTAGCCTCGGTAGAGATCACCAACAGCCTCCTCTCTTCCTTTCTTCTTCTTCTCTCCCTCTATCTTTCTGCCTTGGGAGTTTGGCACTGCATCGGGATGCCTGGCATTCTGATTCCAGTTTTAATTTCTGAGATATTCCAAATGGCCCATCGCCAGCATAATAGAAAATCTCATATTGTATGAAGGAAATGTAAGGCTTCACTGTAGGACATCAATGTACTGTTTTCTTGTCCCTTGACAGTATTTGGGTTGTATTCACAATGGTTTCCTTATATAATACATTGCTCTCTCTTTATTTGTGTAAATGTGCAAAAAGTCCCCTTAGGGGTTTTCTAGTGCAAAAATTAGAGAAGGCATGAGTAAAACTTCTAGATACATTCTTAAGGTTTCTATGATAAATCTTTTTTAAAGTGATGATTTTAGGCATATTTAAGCCAACTTAAATTATATTTTCACTCAAGGAGATTTATACACAAAAGCATTCTATGGCCCATTAACAAAAATGACATGGCTGGGTCACTGTCAACAAGACCTACATTTAAAATTATTTTCTAGGACTGGGAATGAATGTATGTCGGTCCCACCCTTATTCCCTGCCAGATCCCGCTTGTTGCAAAACTTCCATCTCTAAGTCTGTTGGTTGAGAATAGGGGAGCTGTAGTTGAAGATCTGAGAAGAGAAAAGAACTTCGCTTACATTAGCATAATGTTTTGTCCTCGTGTTTTGTCCAGTTGAACCTAATGACTCCATCAACAGTGTACGTAGCCTACCATGGTTTTATTCATTTAATAAATAGTGAAGCATTTGAAACCAACCTGACTCCCCAGCAATTGACTGGTTAAATAAATTATGAAGTTATAAAGAGACATAAACATGCTATAATATTAGAAATGGAACAGAAAGCACATAAAAACTGTGTATCTGTATTTATAAGTACTAAAAAATGATGAAAACGTATATCCATAGAAAAAAGAAACTCGTCATGAAGATGGCAGAATGGTTATGAAATTATTTCTGTAAGACAGCTTTATTTGTGTGCCTCCCGATATGATGCACTGAAGATAGAGCATCACTGGTGTTAGCACCCCTGTGAAAAATGCATGGACTAGATCCAATTGTGAGAAACATCCCACGAATCCAAGATAAAGGCCAGTCTATAAGATAACTGGCCTCTACTCTTCGAAAAGCTCAAATCCATGAAAGAAAAAAAAAAAAAAAAAAAAAGAATGCTGCCCTTTTCTAGATTAAAAAAAAAAACTAAAGAGACATTAAAAACTAAAAGCAATGTATGATTCTGGGCTAGAAAAGAATCTATAATAGATCCTATTAGGACTGGTATACATTTGCTGATTTCAAAGAAAACTCATTAATCTTAATAAAAAATGATTGCAATTTTAGCTTATGGCCATTTCTCACAAAATGTTCAGGTAGAAAATAATTCCGTAAATGATCACGTACTTTATTTTATTTATAAAATATAATTTTATTTATAATATAAATATATATATTATATAATATAAAATATTATTTATTTATAAAAATATAAAATAATTTATTATTATTTATTTATATAAATATAAAATAATTTATTATATATTTATTTATATATTTATTATATGTAATTTATTATATATATTTATTATATACATAATTTATTATATATAAATAAATTATATATAATTTATTTATGTATTTATTATTATTTATTTATAAAAATAAATATAAATATTTATAAATATAAAAAATAAAAATATTATTTATTTATAAAAATTCCGTATCTAAATATAATATGTAAATTTCGTTGGTAAAAATGTAAAGCTTTGAATTTCAATGAGTATTTTATTGACCATTTTTATTATAATATTTTAAGTTTTCTTTAACATTTTTATATTTTTTCCTTTGCCTTTCCAATATTTTATAACAAAATTTCTTGAAATGAATCAGTTGCTCTTGTATGTTGCATTTGTTTAACAGAAAGTTTAATTATCTTTAATGTCCCTGTCAACATTCCAGGAAAAGACAGAACAGTAGTAGTCTAGCAAGGACAAATACTTGGTCATTAGATGGCTTTTTTCTTGGCTTAGTGAAACTAAGTTTGAAACATATTAAGCTTACAATGACAACAAAGGATGTTCTTCTTTCTTAATAAAAATTATCCCTTAAGAAATGAAGGGATATTCTTCATTCTTAAAAACCAGAATTTAATGTTTTCAGGTTATTTGATGAGAAAAACCCATTTGCAGTTTAACTAAAAACAGAACAAAGAAACAACAACAACGAAAACAAAGGAAACACATTCCACCATAATTATACTGTGACATAGAGGCAAAGAGAGTAAGACTATATTGTAACTCTCTTCTTGCATTGAAATTTTCTACATAAATTGGGTTTAGGATCCAATTCTGCGATTCTTTATTTTGTCTAATAGGTAATAATGTAACTGCCATTTTCATTTTGCATATGACACTGGGATCTGTTTTATTTACCTGTGCAGCAAATCTAATGGGTCAGAATAGATTCTAATAAAGATGTCACTTTGCTCTGGTGGATGAATTTTCAGTTCAGCTGCAACAAAGAAAAATCCCATCCTAGCACCTTACTTAAAAGATTATTAATGTTTTCGTTCTTTTGGATTAGCTGTAATTCAGAAAAGAAGTCTTCATAGCCCAGAATGACAACTGTTACAGCTGTGATTGTTTCTCCTGTCCTAATGACAGGTTTAATTTAAAACTGCTCCCTCTTCTCACTCAGATCATTGTGAGACCAACAACTCTGAATTGCTGTTTGGAGTTAAGAGCTGGCCATGGTATAGAGTGAAGATAATTTGATCTCCGCAGGAATTCAGATTCTAATCTGAACCTCACTAATCAGTGTTCTAATCAGCGAAACTAATGAACTATATACACTGTAAGCTTATCTATTAGAAAGCCTTGGATTTTTCCCAGAGCTAGAGCCAAATATTTCAAATGGCAACAAAGTTTGCTTTGTCATTGCTCATACTTGATCATGAGAAAATCATGTCTATATTTAAAAAAAAAGAAAACTTTGATTCCATGTGTATGCCTGTCATTTGCCCACTAAATGCAAATGGATCCCACAGAGTTATGCCACACTGACCTCCTCCACCACACTGTAAAGTGCAAAATTTCCCTAAAGTCCTTGTCTTTATTTTTTATGCTTACATTTGCATTTGTTCAAGGTAGCATGAAGAAATTTAGTACTACTGATATTTACACATAATTTGGTATTTTAAAACTTAAAAATTATTACTAGGTTTATTGCTGGGGGATATTTGACTCTTCTACTCAACGTCTGTTTATTAAGAAGCTATTTTGTGCCAGACACTGTGCCAGATATTAGAAGATAGTATATGGGGAAATGGGACAAAGTGGAAGATTTCAGAGGAAAGAGGAATAACTCTGTACTCAACATGTATTATATTGATTTATCTTGAAGGGTGTATAGGTATAATAGATCTGAACTGTAACCATCAAGAGACAACAAATAGATACATACATTTTTTTTATTTTTACTACTTAGCACTTGAAAATAAAGTACTGAAGCTTTCCTTTCTCTCTTGGTTCACAGAGCCCACTCTGTAAGACGGGTTGAAACTGTAAGAAGGTACCAAGTAAGCCCCCCCACCCCCCGTATGAGTATTCCTACAAGAAAATATAGTTCATGGACTTACATCTGTACATTTACTCAGAGGACTAGAATTATCTTGTTAGAGGTAAAAAGCAAAGGAAATTGTGGGCTGAATGAGGCCAGAAATAGAAGGCAAATCAGATTTCACAGTAAAAATTGAGGTTTTTGCATTAAGACCTTGGAAGAGACTATTATAGACAAAGCAGACAAATCTTTGCTCTTCCAGATTTCACATTTAAGATTTAATATTACAATCTGTCTTTGCCATGAGACAGGGAGTGGTTTTGCAAATTGTTTGATATTCAACAATACAATGGAAAAATAATATAAAACTTCTGCAAAGTGAGAGGGTGAATATTGTAAAAGATGCAGTATTTCATGCAGTCAATAACAGTGATATGAAAGGACTGCTCAGGTCACAACAAACTCAATGACAAATGAAAGTCTAGTAGTCTAGACCAGCTAATAATGGAAGAAAAGGAAAGGAAACAAAGTTGATGAAAATAGTAAGTAAAGCAGAATGACTTAATCACCAAAAAATTAAGAAAGATTATGGGAAAAAAAAAAAAAAACTAAGAATTCTTTTAAAAATGATAAATGTTTTAATTTTGCTTTAAACTCAAACTGAAGTAGGAAATCCAATACCTCCACAATATAATATCACGAGAAAAAATAAAAGCCCAATCCATTAACTAGTATTTTATTAATTTTTATTCTTAGAACACAATCATAACTCTAGTTTTATTAAAAATGAAATAAACTTATTTTATAATTTACAATTCACTGAATTTTATGGAGGAGATCTCAGTAAAGCCTTGGCCCACCCCACCCCCCAATATTTACTATAACATCCGTCTCTTTTAGATGGATCTACTTTAAGAAGCTTTTATCAAATACCAGTGATCAAGAGTCTTCTTTATCTATGTGTGAACAGCTTTCTCTGCCTTCTAATTTTGAGGTCCATCTAGGTCAAGCAATTCATTTTCATTTTGGATCAGCAAATTGTGTAACTCTCTACGGTTCCTATTAACATATTCTTTTCCCTGAATCATAAGAATATCTTAGCCATTCTCTATGCTAAAAAATTAAATAATTAAAATCCCTCAAGCTTTAGTCTCATTCATTTATCACATCTATGTAAGCATTATCATATATGCAATCTCTATCATTACATAAAATCATCATAAACTTAGCAACTTAGCACAGCATACATTTATTATTTCAGTTTCTGTGATTCAGAAGTCTGGGCACAGCTTGCTTGAGTCCTTTGCTCAGAGTTTCAAGGACTTGGCTGGGCTGCATTGTCATCTGGAGGCTTAACTGGGGAATATCTGCTTCCAAGTTCATTCAGATTATTGGCATAATTCATTTTCTTGAGGCTATATGACTGATTGACATTCCTTGACTTTTCACTGGTTGTCAGGTAGAGGGTACCCTCAAGTCCTAGATGCTGCCTACAGTTCCTTGCCATGAGGCTTCTCTAAAATAGACACTTATTTCATCAAGCCCCCAAAGATGAACTCCGGCCCAGTCTGCAAAGACAGAGTCTTATATAATATAACATAATCATGGAAATGATATCCATCACCATTGCTATATTTTATTGGTTAGAAGCAAGTCACAGTCCTACCCACACTCAATGAGAGGGATTACCTGAAGGTATGAATATCAGTGAGTAGAAACCATTAGGGGTCATGTGAGGAGTTGATATCTCCAATCTCCCACCATCAAAAACAAGAATATGTGACTATGGAAATTGAATTCCAAGGTTACATAAATTGGGTTAGTGCCCAGTTATATCATCTTTGCATATTCAGAACAATCATATGAAGTTTATTAAATGTAAGGAATGTGTCTTAGATTTTTAAAATTCTTAGTATTATGTTAAACTAATTTTTCAAATTGCAGTCCTACATAAATTGCTTGAAGACTGGATGTGTTTACTAGTGACCTAAAACTGTAGAATGTTGCAGACTTCCAGAGAAGATGGCAGAGTAGTAGATCCCTAAGCTCACCTCATCCCATGAATGCAAGTAAATAACATTCACATCAGTGCAAATAACCCAGAAAATGAGCCAAAGACTGGCAGAACAAACTCCAACGATTAAATATAGAGAAAAGGTCACACTGAAGTGGGTAGAAAGGGTGGAGTGGAGGAAGCTAAATGGACCTGCACTCTGTCCACCAGAGGGAGAAACAGACCCAGAGGCCAAGACTGGTGAGAGAAACAGACTGTCACACCAGAAGCCCACACAGGGAATACAAATCCCATAACAGTTGGCTTTGAAAACCAGAGGAGATGAATTGTGTAAGTTCTTACAACCAGTGGGACTTAAAGCCTGGAACTTGAAAAAATCAGCAAGTTTGTCTCTGGCTCTGGGAGAGCTGGGAGAGTGATAGGAAATTGAATCCCCTCCTCCAAAAAGATAGCATAACAAACAGCCCCCAGAGATATATAGCATGGAAAGAGTAGTTTGAAATGTGCTGGAAGCATACTGGAGGGAGAGTTATATACTAAACCCAGAGCATGTACAAGGACAGAGATCCCTGGGAGACTCCTCCAAAAACAAAGGAGATGGCAAGTGCCATTTTCTTCCCCGTCCCTGACAAAAACACACAATCACCTGTGGGATCCAGTGTGGTTCAAGCATTTACTACTTAACTTGCTTACACTGTGCTCTGCACCCTCCAGCCTGATCTGCCTCAGTTCTGGCACTGCAGATCCCTTCCCCTAGAACACTGGCACAAACCTTACCAACATTTTATCTCTCAGCTGTGCACTTTGTGGTACCTGTCTCCATGGTGGTGGTAGCAGCCTCCCACCGGAGGACACATGAACCTTTTTAAAACTATGCACCCCACCCTCACACATTTTGTGGAGTGGCCTCTGCCTTCCTGGTCATGCTAGTGGAGGCACGTCCCTTCTGGCAGAGGGCCAGTGCCACCTTGTTAAAAGTGTGTACCCCACTCACTATTTCAAAAACAGGAGACATAACTGCTTTTCCTAACACAGAAACAGACACAGAGAGCTAGACAAAATGAGGAGACAGAGGATATGTCCCAGATGAAAGAACAGGACAAAATTATAGCAAGAGACCTAAGCAAAATAGAGACAAGTAATATGCCCAATAAGGAATTTAAACTAATGATCATAAAGATACTGATTGGATTTGAGAAAAGAATGGAGATAATGAGACTTCTACGAAAGAGATAAAAAAGAACCAATCAGAGATTAAGAACACAATGAGTGAAATTAAAAATAAACTAAAAATAAACTAGATGGAATAAATAGCAGACTAGAGGTAGCAGAAAAATGAATCAGTGACCTGGAGAACAGAATAATGAAAAGTAATCAGCTGAGCAGGTAGAAAAAAAAAAATTATGCAAAATGAGAAGAGACTTAGGGAACTCAGTGACTCCCTTAATCATAGTATTTGCATTATGGGGATCCCAGAAGGAGAAGAAAGAGAAAAAGGGGGCAAAAAATTTGAAAAAAATAATAACAGAAAACTTTCTAAATCTGGGGAAGGAAATAGAAATTCAGATCCAGGAGGTACAAGGAGCCCACAAAGTCAACCCAAGGAGGTCCACGCCAAGACACATAGTAATTAGAATGGCAAAACGTAGTGATAAAGAGAGAATTTTAAAAATAGCAAGAGAAAGGAAAAGTTACACACAAGGGAAACCCTATAAGGCCACCTGATTTTTCAGCACAAATTTTGCAAACCAGAAGAGAGTGGCATCATAGATTCAAAGTGCTGAAAGGAGAAAAATCAGCTAAGAATACTCTTTCCAGCAAGGGTTATCATTCAGAATAGAAGGAGAGACAAAGAATTTCTCAGACAAACAAAAACTAAAGGAGTTCATGACCACTAAATCAGCCTTATAAGAAATACTAAAGGAGACTGTTTGAGTGGAAAAGAAAAACCATAGTAAGAGTATGAAAAGTAGGAATCACAAAAACAGTAAAAATAAGTATATCTGTAAAAATCAATCTAGGGACTCACAAAATAAAAGTATGTGAAGTATAACACCATATACCTAAACTATGGGGAAGAAAGGAGTAAAGGATGAGTAAAAACTTAAATGACCATCAACTTAATATAGACTGCTATATGCAGAAGATGTTATATACAAATTTAATGGTAACCAAAAATCAAAAGCCAGTAATAGATAGGCAAAAAAAAAAATAAAGAGAAAGGAATCCAAGTGTTTCACTAAAGAAAACCAATTTATGGTGAAAGTAGAGAGCAAGGGAAGAAAGGAACAGAGAATCTACAAAAACAACCACATAATAAATAACAAAATAGCAACAGATACATACATATCAATAATTACTTTGAATGTAAAGTCTAAGACTAAGTCCTCCAATCAAATGACATAGGGTAATGGAGTAGGTAAAAACAAACAAACAAACAAACAAACAAACAAACAAACAAGATTCATCTATAGGCTGCCTACAAGAGACTCATTTCATACCTAGAGATAGCTGCAGATTGAAAGTGAGGATATGGAGAAACATTTATCATGCAAATGAATGTCAAAAGAAAGCTGAGGTAGCCATATTATATCAGACAAAAGAGACTTTAAAACAAGAGACAAAGAAGGACACTATCTAATAATAATGGGAACAACCCAATAAAAAGATATAACAATTGTAAATATTTATGCACCCAACTTGGGAGCACCCAAATACATAAAAAAGTTAATAACAAATATAAAGGAACTAATTGAAAGTAATTCAATAATAGTAGGAGACTTTAATACCCCACTCACATCAGTGGACATATCATCTAAACAGAAAATCAGTAAGGAAACAATGGCTTTGAATGACACACTGGATCAGATGGACTTAACAGATATATTCAGAACATTCCATCCTAAAACATGGGAAGGATACACATTGTTTTCAAGTACACATGGAACATTCTCTAGAATAGATCACATATTAGGCCACAAAACAAGTCTCAACAAATTCAAGAAGATCAAAGTCTTACCATGCATCTTTCTGACCACAATGCAATAAAACTAGAAATCAACCACAAGAAAAAAATCTGGAAAGAACACAAATACATGGAAGTTAAATAACATGCTACTAAACAATGAATGGGTCAACCAGGAAATGAAAGAGGAAATTAAAAAAATACATGGAGACAAATAAAAATGAAAACACAATGATCCAAAATCTTTGGGATGCAGCAAAGCTGTTTGAAGAGGGAGGTTTATAGCAATACAAGCCTCCCTCAAGAAGCAAGAAAAATCTCAAATAAATAATCTACACTTACACCTAAAGAAATTAGAAAAAGAACAAACAAAACCTAAAGCCAGCAGAAGGGAGGAAATAATAAAATTAGAACAGAAATAAAAGATCTAGAAACTGAAAAAAAACAATAAAACAGATCAATGAAACCAGGAGGTGGTTCTTTGAAAAGATCAACTAAATTGATAAACCTCTACCCAGACTCATCCAAAAAAAAAGGAGGGAACTCAAATAAAATCAGAAATGAAAGAGGAGAAATAACAACACCACAAAAATGCAAACAATTTAAGAGAGTATTATGAAAAATTATATGCTAACAAACTGGATAACCTAGAAGAAATGGCTAAATTCTTAGAAACATATAACCTCCCAAAACTGAAACAGGAAGAAATAGAAAATTTGAACAAACTGATAATCAGCAATGAAATTTAATCAGTAATCAAAAAAAACTCCCAACAGAAAAAAGTCCAGGACTAGACAGCTTTTACAAGTGAATTCTAACAAACATTTAAAGAAGAGTTAATACCTATTCTTCTAAAACGTTTCCAAAAAATAGAAGAGGAACTAAAACTTCCAAATTCATTCTATGAGACCAGCATTACTGTGATACCAAACCAGATAAAGAGCACAAAAAAGAGAACTACAGGTCAATATTTCTGATGAGCTTAAATGCAAAAATCCTCAATAAAATACTATCAAACCGAATCCAACAATACAAAAAAAAATTCACCACAATCAAGTGGGATTTACTCCCAGGATGCAGAATGTTTCAATATTTGCAAATTGATGTACATCACACCAATAAGAGAAAGGATAAAAACCATATGATCATTTCAAGATACAGAAAAAGCATTTGACAAAGTACAATATACATTTATGATAAAAACCTTCTACAACATAGGTTTAGAAGGAACATATCTGTACATAATAAAGATCATATATAAAAAGTCCACAGCAAACATCATACTCAATGGGAAACCCTGAAAACTTTACTCTTAATGTGAGGAACAAGACAAGGATGCCCATTGTCACCACTTTTATTCAACATAGTGTAGGAAGTCCTAGCCACAGCAATCAGACAACAAAAAGGAATAAAAGACATTCAAATTGGTAAGGAACAAGTAAAAGTTTCACTATTTGCAGATGACATGATATTATATATAGAAAACCCAAAAGCCTCCACCAAAAAACTACTAGAAGTAATAAAGGAATTCTGTAAGGTTTCAGGATACAAAACCAATGTACAAAAATCCATCACATATCTATACACTAATACTGAAGCAGGAGAAATAAATTAAGAAGCAATCCCATTTACAATTGGACCAAAAATAAGAAGATATTTAGGAATAAATTTAACTAAGGAGGTGAAAGACCTGTACTCTGAAAACTATAAAACACTGTTGAAAGAAATCGAAGATGACACAAACAAATGGAAAGACATTCCATGCTCATGGATTAGAAGAACAAATATTGTTAAAATGTCTATTCTACCCAAAGCAATCTACAGATTTAATGCAATCTCTATCAAAATACCAACTGCATTTTTCACAGAAGTAAAACAAACAATCCTATAATTTGTATGGAACCACAATAAGATCCTGAATAACCAAAGCAATCTTGGAAATGAACAAACAAACAAACAAACAAAAAACAAAGCTAGAGGTATCACAATTCTAGATTTGAAGTTATATTACAAAGCTATAGTAAACAAAACAGTATAGTATTGGCACAAAAACAGATGTATAGATCAGTGGAACAGAACAGAAAGCCCAGAAATAAACCCATGATTATATGGTCAATTAATATTCAGTGAAGGAGGCAAAAGGATGTAATAGGGAAAAGATAGTCTCTTCAACAAATGATGTTGGGAAAACTGGAAAGCTACATGCAAATGAATGAAACTAGACCACTTTCTTATAGCAAACCAAAATAAACTCAAAATGGATGAAAGATGTAAATGTGAGATCTGAAAGCATAAAAATCTTAGAAGAGAGCACAGGCAGTAATTTCTCTGACATTGGCCATAGTGACATCTTTCTAAATATGTGGGAAGCAAAAGCAAAAATAAATTATTGGGACTACATCAAAATAAAAAGCTTATGCACAGCAAAAGAAACAATCAATAAAACAAAAAATAATCTACTGAATGGGACAAGATATTTGCAAATGATATGTTTGACAAAGAGTTAATATCCAAAATGTTTAAAGAATTTATACAACTCAATACCCAAAAAACAAATAATCCAATTAAAAATGGGCAGAATATATAGATATTTTTCCAAAGAAGACATATAGAAAGCTAACAGACACATGAAAAAATGCTCAACATCACTCATCACCAGGGAAATGCAAATCAAAACCACAATGAAATATCACCTCACACCTTTCAAAATGACTAAAATCAAAAACACAAGAAACAACAGGTGTTGGTGTGGATGTGGAGAAAAAGGAACCCTTGTGCACTGTTGGTGGGAATGCAAACTGGTGTAGCCACTGTGGAAGACAGAATGGGGGTTCCTCAAAAAATTAAAAATAGAACTACCTTATGATCCAGAGATTGTACTATTGGGTATTTACCCAAAGGATACAAAAACACTAATTTGAAGGGATATATGCACCACCCTGTGTTTATTGCAGCCAAGTGTCCACTGATAGATGATGGATAAAGAAGGTATAGTGTATATGCACAATGGAATATTATTGCTATTTGCAATGACATGGATGGAGCTAGAGAGTATACTGCTAAGTGAAATAAGCCAGTCATTGCAAGCAAACACCATATGATTTCACTCATATGTGGAATTTGAGAAACAAAACAAAGAAGGAATAAAAAGAGATAAAAAAAAAAAAAAAAGGACTCCTAACTTTAGAGAACAAACTGATGGTTCCCAGAGCAGCAGAGGTGGGTGGGGGGATGAGTGAAATAGGTGAAGGGCATTAAGACTCCACTTCTCTTGATGAGCACTGAGTAATATATGGAATTGTTGAATCACTACATTGTACAACTGAAACTAATATAACATTGCATGTTAACTATAGTGAAATTAAAACAAAATTTAAAATAAATAAATAAACCTGCAGAATGTCACTGTTTCCTAAATCTTCAAATAATCCTAAACCAAGGGGAATAGAGATGAACATTTTATAGAAATCACTGAGATTAACTATTTCAATTTAGCTGTTGATTATATCTTTCAAATATAAAACTTAAGTTAATGGACTTCACTAAATTTATCATTTTAAAACGTATAAAAATATCAACCCCTATGATGTACACCTGAAACTAATAGAATATTGTGTATCAATTATACTTCAATTAAAAAAACAAGAGTATGACATTAGCATGGAAGCAGATAAACTGACCAGCTGAATAAAGGACTGTATACAGCAAATCTTTTATGTATGAGACTTTGGTATATAGTTGAGCTGGCATAAAAAAAAAATCAATGATAAAGAATAGAATATTTCTTAAATCCTATTAGAAAAACTAGTTCACTATGTAGAGAAAAATGAGCCTACCTCATATCATATTACAGAATACACTCCAGATGGTCTGTTGAGCTAATATTAAAAGCAAATCTATAATGCTAATGAGAGATATGCCTTTATATTTATCAATTCTTATAAAAAGATTTCTAAAAATATCATTGGTGTCATAAAATCCAAACTCTGTATTATTCTAGCTCTTCTCAGTATATTTACATCCAAGAGGAGGATAGTTTCAAAGAGAGGGTGTCCGACCGTATACAAGTAAGAAACATAGGTTTCGAAGAGGCCATCAGATTTGGGATCCAGTAACTTTTTTGAAAGCTTGGAGAAAGGAGTTTCACTAGCCAGCGAGGGGGCACACTCTTAAAAGCACCCAAGCATTTTGGACATTCTATAGATATGGACTCAGCTTCACCAAACATTTGGCAACAAACAAGCATTTCTCGTCAAGCCATTGAGAAATACAGAAATGCTGTTTATTTTAATTTTATTTGGAGATGCAGACATGTTCCTGCAGCCAAAACAAAAACTTGGAACCGTTTTGGATTTTGGTCGCTGAGCTTAAGTTTACTTTTTTGTTTAATAAAAGAGTCAACAGTACTTTTGACAATCAGCGGTTTTCCCCCAAGTCCTAACTAACATTTTCTCCCTTCATAAAAACAGGCTCTTACAGCCGGCCTGTGGTGAACAGTTCCTGAAAGCATAATAACCACTGCCCTCCTACCTCCTTAATTATGGCATCGCCATCTTCCCAGCTCATGTTGTAAACATTCTGGAAGGAAGGCTCCATAAACCCAAGCTATTGGGTTCCATAAGGGAACATGTCATTAAAAAAAAAAAAAAAAAGAGGTTTATAAAGGCATTATGTTTTTGCCAAGATAATTGAATGTATTCTTTTCTCTCCTCATGATTCATTCTTAATGGTAAGAGTTTTATTTTCAGGAAGTTTTTAGAGGTCTTTGGAATTTAGTAGTAAATACACAAAATAATCCATCCAATATTCCAAATAATGGGCTGGAGAGTAGGAAGCATTTTGTGTGTGTGTGTGTCATCCCATAGAGAGAAACCTGCAGTTAATTTATACAAGGAGAATAGAGTTTGTCCTTCTAGCAGAAGAGGATTTTCATATTGCCTGACTGCTTTTGGGAGCAGTCCTCTCGGAGAGAAAAATTTAAAGGCAAGAGAAGGTAACATTTCTACTTAACATGTGAAAAATAAATTTCTAGCTGTGAGGATTTTCAGAAGAAGAGTGGACTCTCTTTAGAAACAGTGAGTTCCATGTGACTAGATATTCAAGCAGGGGTTGGGTAGTTGTAAAAAAAAAAGAAAGAAAAACCAAACTGTAAAAACATTTAGAAGGCCCAAGTGACTCTCCAGGGCTGGGAGTCTCTATTTCTGAAAATTCATTTGGGGGCTCCGGTTGGATCCATCCTTGTCATGTGTGTGTCATTCTCTGGCCTCAAGGGCCAATGGGTTGGACTAAAAGCAGCCAAGTCGGTGGGGACAGGTGGAGGCTCTCATATTTTCCTGGACTCCAGAGTGCACTGTCAAGGAGTCGGGGTTAGAAATGAAAGGCATAAATATTTCAGTGAGCATCGCCGGTGTGGGAAACTTTTGCAGTCTCCCCTCCATGAGAAACACGCAGCACAAGCAAACAATAATCCCTGTCAGGTCTTTGTCAGTATTTGTGTGTGTATGGGTCTTGTTTGAATTCTTTTCCCCCCACTCTAGTGCTATGCATGGAAATTCATGTTTTCCTGTCCCAAATCAAATGGAACTTCCCCCATAAAACAATTTCCTGATTCATAAGATAAAATAAACATAATAATTCCCTGATACATGCTTCCCAGACATCTTTTCACATTTCACTAAAACACTTAGCAGGTACTTCTCTTGTAACCTTTAGCTTATACTCTTACTTATTACTCTTATTCTAGAAATATCCTCCCTCACCTACTAGATGGAGATTACATCTAATAGATCCTTTTATCACCTAACGCATGTAATTCTCTACCTTACAGCTAGGAAATCTCAATAGACAGATATTAAATGAATGGGTTAATGAACAGAACGACTGAATAGAGGGAAAATAGCAAAGTTGACCTGCTGCTGCAGACGCCTCTCTCCCTTTCCTGAGATCTCCCCTCTAAGTTCTTTTACTTCAGACTTTGTGCAGGAAAATAACAGGATCCCGAGAATCCGAGAGGTAGAAAGTTGGGAATTTTGTGGGGGGCATATGTCACTTCATGAAAAACCAGTTTCAAAGATCAAGTTACAGTTTTTTTTCCCCGTCCGATAAGGAAAACAGTGTGCAAGGGGAGTCGGAGAGAAGAAACGGCCACGTGAAGTTTAATCACTCATCACAAAAGGTAGTAAAATAGGACCATTGAGAAAGGTACTGGGAAAATGACTTGCCTTCAGAAAGGCAAACCTTGTCAACAGCATGAGGCAAATCCTCCGTCAACACACCAAGTGGGGAGGGGGAGATATCAAGCAACTTCAAGAAAAAGAGAAAGCTTTTTAAAACATTAGTAACCCTTTTCCACATTTCTATTTAAGTTCTATCCATAAGGAAAATATTCTCCCATATTCCACAGCAATCTCTCTCTCTCTCTCTCTATTTTTAAACATGGAGCAATTGCCAGCCATCTAGAAGCCAAGGCGGAGACGTTGAACAGCTACCTTGGCACTCAGTTCTTAATATGTGTTCCGAGGGTTTGATAGTCAGTGAGGCGAAGAGGATGATGGCCAGATAAAACAGTCACAGTCCTCAGAATGGAAAATAATGTCCCTGGGTGAGCCAAAATATAATTTCTCCTATGACTTTTCCCTCCAGGAAGTACTTCTGAAAAACACCTTTCCAGCACAATAGTCATTGAATCCAATTATATATTTTTAGACACTGCTAACCATTTTTTTTTTTCTTTCTTCCATGTCAGGAAAATTCTGCACATCTGGAAAGAACAGCAACAAAGAACAGGAACTGGTGCGTTCGTGCTCGGCTCCTACTGGGCATGTTTCGTTTAATTTCCTCCGTTTTTATGACACTTTCCGATGCTGCTGCTCCCGACGTTCCATAAAACACCTCACCACGTAGGAGCCGTAAGGGAAGGAAAATCTAAAGAAAGTGTGACAGGAGTTCTGAGTGTCTGCTCACCGCAATGATCAGTGAAGGCAGGCAGGAGCATACATTCAGGCTTCCAAGAACCACTACTCTACGGTCTCTCCTCTACTCTACATGTACAAACTCTTCTGCCTCTTGCAACTCTGATTCATTGTCATACAAACTATCTTCCTTGTGTTTGTCTTCTGTAGCCTGACCACCTCTTCAGTGTCTGAAACAATGAGTACAACTGGCCCCATCTCTGATTCATACTTCTCTCATCCAATCTACAACCAATCAGTTCTTCCACTCAGCAAATGAGAGGCCATTTCTATCTTTCTACTTTTAAAGAAGCAAGAACTAGTTACGGATACTCTCTGGAGCAAGTCTATGGTCTGGTCCAGATGGGGAGGAAGTAGGTATGGGATAAGTAGGTCAAGAATGGAGACATGACCTAGGCTTTAAGCGCAATGGGGAAGCAAGCATGGGGAGGTTGGATTACTGGGGGCCTTATGGAGGCCATTTGTTTAGAAAAAGACCTGAAGTGAATGAAGAATACTTAGCACCTAGTCTCCAGGTATTGATTACCCAAAAAGAAACTGGCTTTTGCTTATTTACAATACGTGAACGAATTTCAGATCCTTATTGGATGTGAGGTGGGGGGGGGCGGTCTATGACAGTACTGGGTGTTCACAATATATGAGAAAAGCAGAAAAACACAAAACAAGGAGAACGTAGGCACAAAAGCCAAATTTCGACCATGCTGTAAACTTTTCAGGGGATGACTTGTGGCCTATCTTAAATATCTTAAATTAATATTTTCCTTCACCACACTTTCTCACTGACACAAACATACTGCCACTTAAACAGAGAACAATTTCCCTATCATCTCTCTACTGCGAGATGTGATAAATAAATCCCTTGGTTTATTTATTTATTTTTTTAAAGATTTTATTTATTTATTTGACAGAGAGAGACACAGTGAGAGAGGAAACACAAGCAGGGGGAATGGGAGAGGGAGAAGCAGGCTTCTCGCTGAGCAGGGAGCCTGATGTGGGGCTCGATCCCAGGACCCCGGGATCATGACCTGAGCCGAAGGCAGACGCCTAACGACTGAGCCACCCAGGCGCCCCTCCCTTGGTTTATTTTTAAATTTTTTCTTATTCCTCAAATATTTATAACCTTATCTTCAATTCATGCAGCCCTGTGCTTGACAGTAGGCTTAGAATGGTCTTATTCTTGAAATTTAATTTTTAAATTTTATTGTGGAAAGAACACTTAAGATCTACCTCTTAAAACTTTTATGAAATGTACAATATAGTATTGTTGACAGTAGGCACAATGTTGCACAGCTGATCTCTAGAGCGTATTCATCTTGTTTAACTGAAACCTTATGCCCATTGCTTAGTAATTTCCAATTTTCCCCTACACTCAGCCTCTGGCAATCACCATTCAGTCTTCGATTTCATGAATCTGATGATTTTAGATACCTCATATAAGTGGCATCATTCAGTATCTGTCATTCTGTGACTGGCTTATTTGACTTAGCGTAACATCCTCAACGTTCATCAATATTGTCACATATTGCGAATTCCTGTCTTTTTAAGGCTGAAGAATATTCCTATTTTTATTTTTTGCATTAAATTGTATATGTGTAAGGTGCATGATGTGATGTTTTGATAGACATATATAGTAAAATGGTTACTATAGTCAGGTTAATTCACATATCCATCTCCTCACATAGTTAGCACTTTTTGTTGTTGTGAGATCACCTGAAATCCACTTTCTGAGCAAATTTCCAGTATATAATACAGTACTATAAACTATAACTATTATACTGTATATTAGATCTGTAGAACTTATTCATCTTATATAACTGAAACTTTCTACCCTTTGATCAACATGTCCCCATTTCCCCATCTCACTGTCCCTGGTAAACACTCTTCCAATTCCTGCTTCCAGGTATTCAACATTTTTTTTTTTTAGGTTCCACAGAAAAATGAGATCATGGAGTATTCTTCTCTCTGTCTCTGGTTTATTTCAATTAGCATAATGTTCTTCATTTTCATCCATGTTGTCACAAATGGCAGGAGCGCCTTCTTTTTAAAGGCTGAGCAATATTCCACTGTATGTGTATACTCAAATTTCTTTGTTTATTCATCCATCAATGGACACTTAGGTTGTTTCTGTGAATGCTGCTGCAGTGAAAATGGGAGTGCAGGTATCTTTTCAGAGTACTGCTTTTATTTCCTTCAGGTAAATACCCAGAAGAGGGATCACTAGTTCATATGGTAGTTCTATTTTTAATTTTTTGAGGAAGCTCTATACTGTTCTCCATAGTGCTCCAATTTATAGTCCCATCAATAGTGTATAAGGGTGGGGCACCTGGGTGGCTCAGTCGTTAAGCGTCTGCCTTCGGCTCAGGTCATGATCCCAGGGTCCTGGGATCGAGCCCCGCATCGGGCTCCCTGCTCCACAGGAAGCCTGCTTCTCTCTCTCTCCCACTCCCCCTGCTTGTGTTCCCTCTCTTGCTGTGTCTCTCTCTGTCAAATAAATAAATAAAATCTTTAAAAAAAATAGTGTATAAGGGTTCCCTTTTCTCCACATCCTCACCAACATTCATTATCTTTTGTCTTTTTGATACTAGCCATTCTAACAGGTGTGAGTGATATCTCATTGAGGTTTTGATTTCCATTTCCCTGATGATGAGTGATGTTGAGAACCTTCTTATATACCTGTTGGCCATGTGTATATCTTCTTTGAAAAAACACCTACTGAGGTTCTTTGTCCATTTTTAAATAGGGTTGTCTGTTTTACTATTGAGTTGTATGAGTTCCTTATATATTTTGGATATTAACCCCTTTTCAGGGGTTAATGGTTAATGGTTTTCAAATATTTTCTCCCCTCCCATAGGTTGCCATTCCACAGGCTGCCTTTTCATTTTGCTATGGTTTCCTTTGCTTTGCAGATACTTTTTAGATTGGCATAATCCTACTTGTTTATTCATGTTTTTCTTGACTGAACTTGTGATGTCATATCCAAAAAAAATCATTGCCAAGGTCAATGGCAGGGAGGTTTTTCACT
This sequence comes from Neomonachus schauinslandi, assembly GCF_002201575.2. NCBI lineage: Eukaryota > Metazoa > Chordata > Mammalia > Carnivora > Phocidae > Neomonachus > Neomonachus schauinslandi. The sequence continues at coordinate 17,933,933 of NC_058404.1, forward strand.
TATGTTTTCTCCTATATGTTTTTAAGCCTATAAAGCTCAGGGTCCTATATTTAAGTCTTTAATCCATTGGAGTTGATTTTTGTGTGTAGCATAAAAGAAGGGCCCATAAGTTCCTTGCTTTAAAACAACAAAATCTTTCCTTCCTTCCCTCCTTTCTTTGCTCCTTTTTTCCTCCATTTCCTCCTTCCCTCCATTCCTTCCTTCCTTTCTTCCTAATTTAGTAGACAAACCATTCGGTAAAGATGTGAAAAACTGTCATCCCCGTGGGGCAGCAACCTGGCAGGGACTTCCAGAATTTGAGTGAGTTAAGGAGACTATCTGGGGGTTTGGAGCCCTTGTGGCAGCCTGGTGCTGATTAGGAAAACATGCCCAAGTTGGGGAAGATGGCTGACAGGGGAAGTGGGTAGTGGTGGTCTAGTGTTGGGTAATCGAGATTGAGTTGGGTGAAGGTGTCCTCCATGAGGGACAATCACAGAGGTAGTTGTTGTTATATATTGAGGAGCCATGCAGATTGAAGAATTTGTCTGCACCTGTGGTAGAGGATGGGGAGAGTGGAGAGGAGAGGGATGATGGCTTTAATGAGTTGGGTACATGTGAAGGGAAATGATCAAATAACTATATATCTTGAGAACAACTGAGTCAGATTTATTGCTGCTGGAGGAGGAAGTTACAAATATGGAAAAAGGGAAAACTAGAATGAACCCTGAAATGTTGGATTGAAAATAAAATATTAATGTCAATTTATAGTTTTTCAACTGAGAGGTAGATGATAGATATTTATGGATATAGAAATATGGATAGATAATATAATTATATGTAATATAATTCATATATATCCTAGTTTTGTCCTTAGAGAGCCTAGGAGCAGAGATACCCCAAGAGAAATAAGCATATCTTTCACTCAGATCTTGCTTTATAAATACCATTCTCCACTGAAAGAAACCAGGGCACCTTGGAGAAACTTCTGATTCCTCAGCTGGGGAAGAGAAGAAAGAGATGAGCCAGGAAGAGTTTGTTGCAACAGAAAATAAGGAAATATTCCAAAAATGATGAAACCAAATGTCAAAAGGATACATGAACCAGTGTGAGACTCCCACTTGTCAAATCTGGAACATTTAAACATCGAAATAAATAGTAATAGTAACAGATTATAACCACCCCCCCAAAAAAAGTTCACATGTCCATGCAGATATGAATGAATGAATGAGTGAAAGAATGATGAGGAGAAGTGGCAGATTTTCTCAAGAGTGGAATGCCAACTAATAAATACAGAAAGAACTATAGAAGAAGAAAATCATTTGGCTACCATCACAATAATAAGTAACCCAGACAAAGATATCAACGCACGTGATACATTTGCTTGCGTTAGATGATGCACAGGAGGTTTACATAGATTCGTGAACTTCTGCACAAAATACTAAACAATTAGAAAGGTAAAAGAGAGAACCTTTACAATGGGGAAACCTGGAGGAAACTACCTTAATCAAGTGCACGAATTGAATTTGCTTATAAGTTGATGGGGGGCAATGAGAATAATACTGTATCATTTTTTCTGATGTTCCTGCCAAAAATATTTAGCTTAAATCTAGACATGAAGAAAAATCAGACAAACCTAAATTGAGAAACATACTACGAAATAACTGGCCTATAATTCTTTTAAAATGTCAAGTCATGCAAGCCAAGTAAAAACGAAGGAATGGAACAAATGGGAACGGGACTGAACTGACATGCCAACTAAATAGAACTGGATCCTTTTCTATAGAGGATATTATTGGAAAATGGTGAGAATTTTATGGATTAAATAGTAGTAATGTATCTATGTTAAATTCCTAATTTGATGGCTATATTTTAGTTATGTAGAACAATGTCTTTGTGAGAAATTCATATGTGGGAGGTGATAGGGCATCAAGGTGGCATCTTAAAATGATTTAGGAAAAAGAAAAAAAATGCTCTTGGTACTGTTTTTTTTTTGTGTGTGTGAGTTTCAAATTGTTTTTTTTTTAAGATTTTATTTATTTATTTGAGTGAGAGAGAGAGAGAGAGAAAGTGCACGTGAAAGAGAAAGCACAAGCAGGGGAAGGGGCAGAGGGAGAGAGAGCAGCAGACCTCCCTGCTGAATAGGAGCGTGACTGATGGGGGGGGAGGGCTCGAACCCAGGACCCCAGGATCACGACCTGAGCCAAAGGCAGACACTTAACCGACTGAGCCACCCAGGTGACCCAGTTTTAAATTATTTTTAAATAAAAATGTAAACACACAGAAGTACAGATAAAATTGGGGAAATCCGAACAAGAGCTAGAAATTGTATCAATGTTATAACCTGGCTGTGATGTTGTACTATAGTTTTGCAAAATGTTTCCATTGAGGAAAGTTGGTTAAAAGTATAAGGAAATTTGTCTTTTTTTTTTTTTTTACAACTCCATTTGAATCTATAATTATCTCAAAATTTTTAATTATTAAAAACTGTTAGGTTAAGGGAAATAGTTTTTACTGAGCATAGTCTCTCAATCTTTTTAACAGCTATGACATTGGTGTTGTACTCATTATACAGATTAAGAAAATAAAGTTAGAGATTTAAATAAAAACTTTAAAAAAACGAAAGAAATTTTAAGTAATGTTTAAGATTCAACTGTTCGTAAATAGAAGGAATGGGATTGAAGTAGAATTTTGTCTGGTTTTACAGCTAAAACAAAATCTTGCTTAAAAAAAAACATAGAAGAAAGATTCCAAATATACTCAATCACCATTATTGATGGAAACTAATAAATGCACATTTTTTATTAAATGGATTTGAAATTTTAAAAAAAGAAAATAATGCCATGAAATTATCTCATCTGGCCATGGGGGAACACGATTTTGATTATTAAGATCCCCTAATACTCAAAGTTCAATATAAACCTACAAATAACATTTTCACAGTTCAACTACAAGGAGAGTCCTAACACTCTAAATGGGGTCCAAAGTACAGGAGAAATTCTGTCTTTGGTATACTCATGGCAGAAATTGCAATTTATAAACCAAACAGTTAACAGTGATTATGAAAGAATAAGTATCTGAGTATAAGAATGGACACAAGATGTAGGGGTGAGTATACGGATTACCTAAGTAGAAGACTCTATCCTCTGAAATTAGCACATGTTTAGGATGTAGAGGATATGTTTTCTGAATGAAGGTAGATTCTTCTATAAGAAAATGCAGCATCACAAGGCAAATTAGGTTACTGCTGGTTGTCTTTTCTATGAAAATAAGGCTTTGTTCTAATACTAGAACTCCAGATGCCCCTCACAGAAACATCACTTATTGACAGATGTATAGGATATGTTGTAAATGAAGAATGGCTATAAAGTGGGGAAATACCCATGTGCATATGTGGAAGTATATTGGAAGGTCAATTATTATTTCGTAGTAATAAACAGTATTAAAAATAGAAATTGGAAAGATTTAAATTGGTCACAGAGAACATATTTCTGACTTTCTCTAATCCCAACAATGGGGGAAAAATTTAAAAAAGACTGTAACATCTGAATCCATCCAGGAAAGTTCAAGAATACAATTGTCTTTCTTCTCTCAATCTGACGTAGAGCTTAGAATATTATTCACTGAAAATATGCTTCAAAGATGAAGAATCCTAATCATGATAGCAAATACTGAGTAGGCTTCTCTAAGTTTTCTAAAGTTACTAGCTGGCAAAACTGACCTAGCTAAAAATTTAAAGAACAGTTTGTATATATTTACACTGATATTTAAAATATATATATCTTTACGGGGGTGCCTGGGTGGCTCAGTTGGTTAAGCGTCTGCCTTTGCCTCAGGTCATGATCTGGGGTCCTGGGATCGAGCCCTGCATCAGGCTCCCTGCTCTTCAGGAAGCCTGCTTCTCCCTCTCCCTCTGCCGCTCCCCCTCCTTGTCAAATAATAAATAAATAAAATCTTTTTTAAAAAATATATCTTTATGTATTTTGTAGGCTGCAACTCATGGATTCAAAAAAATTATCTTCTGGACAGTATATTTCAAATTTCTATATTTGTCTACCAGGTATATGGAGAGAACTGCGCTAAATCCTCATATTGACCTCTAGACTTCCTATAAGAATGATTAACTGAGAGATTTAAACCAATGCCCCTTTTCTATTCTTTTAAAACACCAAGAGTGCTTGAAAGAGCTATACTTAGTGTCTGCTAGAATTACTATCTAGTGCATTTAAATAATGTGCATTTAAATGAATAATATATAATTTAGGTCAGATTTTTTTTTAAGTTAAGTGTGAGTAAGTACATTTCCCCTAATCTTCAATTATTATTCATGCTGGTTTTCTCTCATTCTTGAGTAAAATTAGTTTATCCTTAGTTTTTACTGGGGCATACTGATTTTATGGTACTTTTCATTGGCTCCTCATGTGGGAGTTAAAATACCTTATTTAAGTATCAAAAATTGTATAGTCTTTTTCTCTATCTTCTGTAGACTTCTATTTCCCCTTACTATCCTACTATTAAGAGAGACATAATTAATTTCCTCTTGAAAGCTATCAGTACAAAGTTATAACTTACCTTTCAAGTTTCAAGCTTTCCCTCTGCTTGCCCACTTCCTTATGTTCCAATAGAAATTACGTAGCTGAGCAATATAATGGTCTGGAAACAATGATGATAGTCTTTTTAAATTTCATATAAATGTTATTCGCACGCACCCTTTAAATTTTCCTCTAGGTGCCTTTCCCAGATATTTCACAAGCTGTTTTTACATTTTCCCCCTTACTCAAGTCTAAAGTTTCTTAAAAAACTGGAGTACATGAAGAAACTATGTAAATATTTTTAATTTTTTTCCAAGAAAAGGGGGAAAGTGAAATACTAGGGAAAAAGAAAAAACCTTAGAGATGCTGCTCAGCTAGTTAACAGGCATTATTAAGCATATATTCAGAAAATATTTTTCAGACTTCAAACGTTGACCATACTTTCTCTCCTCACACATTTCTCGTCAGGGTGAGTTCTGAAATGCTAAGATTAAGCAGTCTGGTAACCGAATAATGTCCCATTTCAACCCTGCCCTTGGAGAGCAATAGGTCATCAGGCAACAGTGAAAGAATTTAAAAGAATGTCTGAAATCATACATTTAAAAAAATTTTTTTCCTTTGTTTTTATGCCTCTTTCCTTATGGAGAATTTAGAAAAGTCAGATTGGGGGTATGAGTACTGTGAAGGGAGGTTAGTTCTGCTTTAGACCTTCAGGAAAAGGACACGTGCAATTCTTGAGGCCTTCACAGCTGACCAGCTGAATGAACATTTGGCAAACAGGATTTAGGCAGAAACCCAGCCAGGAACAAAGAGTTGTATTTGTTGGGGCATATCCTTTATCCTATTCTTTGGGAACATATGAGTAATCAACAGGTAAGTGGATATGACTGTAAGTCCAGTGAAGGCAAGAGCATAGCATCTGGTGAAGCTAGCAGAATGGGACTCCCAAATCTAGAAAATGGTGGATAGTGTTCCATATAGAGTGTCATTAGGTGTTTTGAGAACAGCAAGTGTCTTGATTAATAAAAATCCTTAGTAAGGGAAATGCTGAAATGTGATCTTATTGCCTTAGATTTTAGGTTGAGATGCCAAGAAGATGAGGTAAAAGTTATTCTGAGAGATTGTATCGTCCACAAAGAAATGAATAGATAACTGTCAGAGGAAGCTGATTCTGGGCTTATGAATGGAGAGAAACAAAAATAACCCTTCCTTATATAAGATAAGCCTTCTTTTTCTATTGATAAATAGTGTGTCAGGAATTTAAATTATCTATTGCCTAAGATGCGTAAGAAACTTTATGAAAAAAACAAAACACTTGTGAACATGAGAAGCAAAAATATTAATTTCTATTTCAATTCTTGCTACTATTCATTTTACACACTTATAATTTGTTAAAACATATACTCTTATTTTGACTTCTGCAATTTACAGAATACTTATGTTTCCTAATGTGCATAATTCTATAGCGCATTTTAATATAGATACTAAATTATATTATTCATGTCGCTGGATCCTCAACAGTATTGTTACAGTAAAACTGGTTGCCCTTCAGAGATGAGGAATGAGCCAGTACATAGCACTATATGTTTAGGCAGCATTGTGTATTTGTAATGGTAAAAAAATTGTTTTTTTGTTTTTGTTTTTTTTTTTTTTTTTTTGTATGACTGATGATTTCTATTTCCTTATGGGTAAGTTTCTTTGTTTTGTTTTGTTTTTAACTCTAATGACTACTTAATCATCAGATTGTGGCTGGTATCTTTATGTGTGTGTGTGTGTGTGTGTGTGTGAGATCAAGCTTTTATCAGCTATATTGTCATATATCCTGTCATTTACATGTGTCATTACCCTATTATAATTTATAAGAATCGGTTCCATTTTTATATACTTAAATGTTCATTGGTTGTGTTTCCTTTGATGGTACTTTGATTTCCTTAATAATACTGTACTTATTTCCCCACTCACACCAGCCTTTATTAAAACAGAATTGTAGGCAGCTCCATGTGACATAAGAAAGTTATCTATAGAGCAAAATAAACTGAAGTAACATGTTTTCCCACCATGGTTGCAAATAATCCTGAAATACCTAGGATTAATTTTCCATTCTCTAGGGTGTATTTTGTCCGCTGAAAATGAGTTAAAGTAAGTTTTTTAACCAAAAATTTATAAATAAATACCCTAACAACTTATATATTTCTGTTTGTATTTATACTTGGTAATTCTTTTACTACTCCTTCCATTATAATATATCTTTCAAAATTTACATGAAAATATATTTTAATAATTCCTTTTAGACCAGGATAATTTCAACTGCATAAACATTTATTTTTTTTTTAAGATTTTATTTAGGGGCGCCTGGGTGGCTCAGTCGTTAAGCGTCTGCCTTCGGCTCAGGTCATGATCCCAGGGTCCTGGAATCGAGCCCCACATCGGGCTCCCTGCACCGCCGGGAAGCCTGCTTCTCCCTCTCCTACTCCCCCTGCTTGTGTTCCCTCTCTTGCTGTGTCTCTCTCTGTCAAATAAATAAATAAAATCTTAAAAAAAAGATTTTATTTATTTATTTGACAGAGAGATAGAGAGAGAGAACACGTAGGCAGAGAGGCAGGCATAGGGAGAGGGAGAAGCAGGCTCCCTACTGAGCAGGGAGCCTGATGCAGGGCTCAATCCCAGGACCCTGGGATCATGATCTAAGCTGAAGGCAGACGCTTAACCGACTGAGCCACACAGGCACCCCTCAAGGGAGCTCAGGTATCTAATTTTATAACAAATCCCCCAGGTGACTCTTATATACAATAAAATATGGAAACCAAGATTCTAGAGATTTTCCCTTTCTAATCTAATATCAGTAACACCAAATATAATATGAGTTGTATTATCCAAATTAGAGAATATTTTTAAAAATAATTAATATTTAAAGATGAGATATAAATTGTTCTTCTACACCAATAATGGAAGTTGTTAAATATCCTGCCCAGAGATTTGAAATAAAGAAACTTGGTTCCTTTACCTTTAATAATATACAAGTGAACATTTATTAGATCTGTGTTATGTGAATTTCCTTACTTTACTACTTAAAACAAAATTATTGAAAGATAGCATACAAACACAGAAGTACCCAAAGCCTGGGAGTAAGCTTGATAAATTTTCACAAAGTGAGCACACCCATGTAATCAGCACACATATCAAAAAAGAAAACATATTTGGAACACTTTCTCCCACTATCAGTCCCTACCACCTCCTTTTCTGACTACTATGGATATAATACCACAGATCACTTCAGGCTAAGTTTGAACTTTATATACATAGAATCATACATTATATGCTCTTCTTTTTCTGGCTTATTTTCCTCATTATTATCTTTGTAGATCCATCCATGTTATTGCCTCTTGCTATTCTTACTGCTATATAATATTTCATTATTCCACACTTTACCATTGATAGAAATATCTGTGTTAAGAATATGAGTTTCTCAGCCGAGAATGTGTATGCTTAACTTTAGTCAGTGATCTGCTGATATTTAACTATTAGGTCTCTAGGGGAAAAAAACTAAACAAAGGAAGCAAACTCTGATTTGTGGCATGTGTCAGTTTCTGTGGTGTAACTATTCCCACCTTTGTCAATTTCAATCACCCAGTGGCAGGTCTCACAGGCAGCTGAGTCAGTTCCAGCATATCTTACAGATGCCGCCAAACCTTTCCAAAGACATTTACAGCTCCACCAGCAGAGCATGAGAATTCTAATTACTCCACACACTTGACAGGGGCTTTTAACTGGTGGTGGTGGTGGTGCTTTATGTTTGTTTAGCAATTCTGGTGGGGTATATAGTGATACTTATTACGGTTTTAATTTGGATTTCTCTAACAATGAATGATTTATAGCATCTTTTAAGCTATGTATGGGTCATTTGGATATCCATTTCCATGAAGTGCCATCCATTTATTGGAAATATACTATCCAATTTTTCTATTGAGTCATCTGCCTTTTTCTTACTTTTTTATATGAGTTTTTAAAATGTCGGGCGCCTGGGTGGCTCAGTTGGTTAAGTGACTGCCTTCGGCTCAGGTCATGATCCTGGAGTCCCTGGATCGAGTCCCGCATCGGGCTCCCTGCTCGGCGGGGAGTCTGCTTCTCCCTCTGACCCTCCCCCCTCTCATGTGCTCTCTCTCATTCTCTCTCTCTCAAATAAATAAATAAATCTTTAAAAAAAAAAAATAAAATGTCAGTTAACTAAAATGAGAGTTGCTCTCTTATTCATCATGACTCTCTGTCTGCTAGGGAATCTCAAGGTATTGGGCACAGACTTTGTGTTGCAAACTGACAGGGCCCACAGAGTCTTCAACAGCAACTTCCCTGATCCTTAAAAGCATAAATCAGAGCATAACATTCTTCACTAAAAAACCTTCTAATGACTTCTGTTTGAAGTTAGAATGAAAACGTGCTTTTCTAGAGCCTACATTTCCGTACATGACCTGTCCGACTTGTGCCCACTTGGTGCCCTTACCTTCTGTCACTTCATTCACTGGTCCTGCCCCTAAAACACGCTGAGCTCATTCCTGCCTCAGGGCCTTTGAACGCTTTCCCTTTTCTGTGCCTGGAATGATCTCTCAGGTTCGCACACGGCCCTGCTTCTCGTTATTTGGTACTCTACTACAATATCCTCAGACAGGCTTTTCCTGACCACACAAACAAAGGTAACCACCCTTCCTAGACACCTTTTATTCAGTTACCGAGTTTTTATGACTTCATAGCAGTTACTAACATGAGAAATGGTCTTGTTTGTTCATTTACATATGTATTCTCTATCTGCCACTTTTTAACTAATTCACCGCATGAAAGACACTGGATCTCTTCACTTCACCTATGTATCCAGTGTTTAGAACATGGCCAGATAGATAGTAGAACTGTCAAACAAATAAAATATTCATATTTTCAAAAAACAATTTTAATTTCTTTACAAACTTCAGCTCCTAGAGCACTGCAAATAACTGCAAAACATCATTTGGTGCTTGGCTGTTCTTCTTCTTCCTTTTCTTTTTTTTAAGATTTTATTTATTTATTTGACAGAGAGAGATATAGCGAGAGAGGGAACACAAGCAGGGGGAGTGGGAGAGGGAGAAGCAGGCTTCCCGCTGAGCAGGGAGCCCCATATGGGGCTCGATCCTAGGACCCTGGGATCATGACCTGAGCTGAAGGCAGACGCTTAACGACTGAGCCACCCAGGTGCCCCTTAGCTGTTCTTCTTAACAGGATTTTCTGCTCTTTCCTATCTTTCTTATCTTTAACTTTGCTATCTTTCCTATCTTTAATTTGACTATTATGAAGAAACCTTTTTTCCTTTGATGATTAAAGTTGGCGCAGATCCTGTATGCTTGCTTAAGATGCATAGTCTGAGCTGTTGGAACTGAGAGAGGAGTAGAAGTGATAAAAGCTATACACAAGGTCACATGTGTACATGTACTAGATACCAAATATTGTTCCAGGTGCCAGGAATGCAACGGTGAACAAAATAGGTAGACTTAGGGGAAACACAAAGTTAGGGACCCATACAATCTTCACAAGACAGGAAACAGCAAGTCAAATAAGTATCAACACGAAGATCTGCTTCTGAGGGGTAATAACAGACAAAGGTGGCAAGGAGAGTGAGAAACAGGGAGATTACATGGCAGGTCCAGGTGAATTCTTGAAGATAGTCTTTTTTTTTTTTTTTCTAAGTTTTTATTCAAATTCCAGCTGGTTAACATGCAGTGTAATATATATTTCAGGTGTACAATATAGTGATTCAACACTTCCATACATCACCTGGTACTCATCACGACAGGTGAACTCCTTAATCCCCACCATCTATTTCCCCCATCCCCTCTCCCGAGTTTCTTTTGAAATTATGTGCAAAATCTTGCTGTCACTGTCATAGCATTTGAATTCAGCATCTGATATATTTCCAGTGTTACTCCCTCACTCTCCTGCCAGTGTGATCTGGTCATCTTGGTGTGGTGGTGGCAGAAAGATGCCATGAGATACAGAGGAATGTATGGATGGATCATGTTTTCTCAGGCTTTCTCTTCAGAACCATGCAATTTCATAAGTACTGTAACCAGCCTTGTTATGGCAAGACTTTAATATTGCTCAGATGGGACGCCTGGGTGGCTCAGTCGTTAAGCATCAGCCTTCGGCTCAGGTCATGATCCCAGGGTCCTGGGATCGAGCCCCGCATTGGACTCCCTGCTCCACGGGAAGCCTGCTTCTCCCTCTCCCACTCCCTCTGCTTGTGCTCTCTCTCTCTCTTTGACAAATAAATAAAATCTTTAAAAAAAAATAATATTGCTCAAATGACAGATTTGTGTTCCATAGTCAAATGAGATGCTGAGTGTGCTGTAGTTAGGTTAAAAGGGATTAATGCAAAATAAGATATGGGCTTACAATAGAGTTGACAGGAATCTCAGATAGAATATAGTTGGTGATTGTTATGCAAATTTCTGTTAGGTGGATGGAGCCAAACTAAGGGCAAGGGAGCCAGACTTGCCCCTTGGTACTGGAGTGTTCCCTGGGAGCTAGTCATCAGGTAAGGGTGGTTTTATTCTAATTTTACTTGTGTGAGAAAGTGGTCAAGACATGCTATTCAGCTCTTGAGCAGGCAATCACATTTATAAGCTGTGTCCCCACAGAGACCCAGTCTCTGCAGAGTCACACTAAAAGGAAACACAGATCTGACTCCAGAAGCTTTGAGGCATTATTGCTTTCTACCTTCTTAAGAAGTCTAGCCCAGGCATTTTGCTCAGTACATGACATAGGAAGTTTAACATGACCTGTTTTCTAGATAAAATTTCCTCTTTCTATATTATACACTCAAGAAAACCACATACATACAATAAAATAAAAATGTTCCTATTCCTTTGTGCCATTCTATTTCACTTGCTCCTACTGCTTTCTTAACCCTCACTCAACACACTGTCATGCACCACATCCACCACATCTCTTCCAAACTACCTATCATACTATACCATTGCCTTGCCCTTTGCAACCATTGGAAAATATAGTCTCACAGACTATGGGGATTTGGGGCCTGCTATTTGGATTTGGGGCCGTGGTGAAGAGGCCAATAAATGACCTTTCAAACAAGAATCCCTGGAATTCAGGAGAGAGAAGCTGTGAACGCTGGTATATTAATAATTTGTTTTTTCTATTACATTGCTATTGTGAGAATAACATTGTGCAGATAACTCTAGGAATTAGAGAATGGAGCTATAACGATGGAGAAATAGAGTGTTCTGGGTATATGTGGGAAGAGTGTGCTATCATAAAATTTTGCAATACACAATGGAATAGCCTAGTTGATTTGTTCATTGGTTATATAGCACCAGAAGTTTTATTCAAGAGTTTACTAGAAATGTTTAGTGTTCATCTGATAAGGAGAAACAAAAAGATGATACATGAAATTTAGTTTGAAATTACTGAAAGGAGCATTCCCAAACTAGAAGATAAACTGAAAGTTGGAGTTAGATATAATATGGTCAAAAAGCCATCACTCTACAGTATTTCTGAAGGCATGGCATGAAGAAGGTAATCTTTCAAAGGGTGTCCACATTCACAAAAAGAACCACATGATCCTGGATAGGAATTGATTCATCATAAAATATAAGAATAAGGATGATCACAGAGAGAAAAAGAGATAGAGAAACACCAACAGAGACTGAGCTGGAGAAAAGAACTAAGCATGAAAAAAAACTGCATCTAGATTTCTAGTTCTGTCCTTGATATGATTTGATGACCACTTAAAAAAAAAAAAGCAATTTGAACAAATGCAATTTTATAGAACATAATTTGTTGAAAGCAATTTAGTTAAAAGCAAGTTGGTCAACAGGTCATTTTGGCTGAAATGATGATGGGGTTTAAATGAAAATTCCTAGACACTGTTTTTTCTGGTATTAGTCATCTTTGGTAGACCGTGGGGCACTTTAAAGACAATCATACATCATTATGTATTCTTTTCCAATATATGGATATTTTTCTACTTTTGCCTTTTAATACCTAATAGCATGTTCAGTCATGTTCTTTTCATGTTTAACCAATCATTTCTTTTATTCTCTACTTTTTTGTTTTTACACATAATTGATATAAAAATTATTCTTGCATACTCTGTTAAGAAGATGTTGGAATAAAATAAATATCTAACATTTAATAAGTTGCCTAAATAAATTATCTTAGGTTACAAAATAATGATATGATCCCCTTTCTGCTGACAAATAAGACACACAGATTAATATATAAATATATATATATATTTTTTTCCTAAACATACTTTATCTTTTATTTTTATTTTTTATTTTTTTTAAAGATTTTTATTTATTTATTTGACAGAGAGAGACACAGCGAGAGAGGGAACACAAGCAGGGGGAGAGGGAGAGGGAGAGGGAGAAGCAGACTCCCCGCTGAGCAGGGACCCCGATGCGGGGCTCGATCCCAGGACCCTGGGATCATGACCTGAGCTGAAGGCAGACACTTAACGACTGAGCCACCCAGGCGCCCCAAACATACTTTATCTTTTAGAAAGGCTAGGTCAGATAACAAAAAGGTTAATGGATGGTTCAGAATGGTAAAATTCTAGGCTTTTTTCTGCTCTCTTTTAATCAATCATATTTTTTATTTTTAAAATAAAACCCATTTCTAACATGGAAAAGTAGAAAAGGAAGCAAATAATGAATCATAAATAAAAAAGAACTAAAGTTTCAAAGGATGGGATTTTTCTACTTTAAAATCAATTCAGTTGATTTTATCAGTTCAAAAACAATTATGCTTATTCTGTTTATTTGGCTATATTTTCATCTTTGTGCAAGGAAAAAATGGAACAGGGTTTTCTTTCTTTCTCTTTCTCTCTCTTTCTTTCTATTCTTTCTTTCACCACTTTTGTTTGACATTTAGGTTATTCTAACATTTCTCTATCAAAAATGAAAGAGTAGAAATAATTGTCTAAGAATGAATTAAAAATACAGGTAAAATAGGTAATTAAGCAAGCAATATAGGAATAATTTCTTGATAACTGGTACTGAAAAATTAGAGAAAGATATCGCAAAATTCTAACATGGCAAAAATTCAAACTTTCCAAAACATGCAACAAAAAGAGCCTAAATAAATTATGGTAAATTACAAAATAATGTTATGATCTCATTTATACTGGCAGGTAGGACATAAATATTTATATAATATGTAGTACACACACTTTGTGTTTTTCAAAAATGGTCTGTACAAATACTAAAAAGGTAATGATGGTTGCACGATATGCAACAAAAGAATTAATACCTGAAAAACCAGTTCCCACATATATTCATTTTTAACAGAGTTCTTGTACATATTAATTTTTTAATAAATTTTTGATTTGGATAGCTGGGTTTCAGCTAACCTGCATTCAGCCAAATTTAAGCAATTTTTTTCTACTATTAGCATCTTGAATTGTAGCATGTATTAGGCAACTCTTGGCTACTAGAAATCATAACTTATCCAGAGAATGAATCTTGCAGAATCTGATACAGTTGATTGACTTGGGAAAATATAGAGTACTTGGACATGAGAATTTTCTAGAATGACATACTGAGGAACACATAACTGAATTTAAAGGAATCTTCTGGATGTATACTATGGATTAAGGGAGGAAGTAATCAGTTTCTGGGACCATGAGTCTGATTCTGCTAATGTAAGATTGTGTGAGTGGGGAGGTCTTGGTAGGATTTATTTTCCCTTTGGGAAAATAGGATGTACAAGTATCTTCTCTGATACTTGTTCACTGTTGTAAAAGGAGGCATGTATAGGGATAGTCACTGCAGGGTGATATAAAATATATACATAGATATAAATATTATAAATTTTCATCAATAAGTAAATGGTTAGATAATATCTGAAGCTATATATTTATGTTTAAATATTTTATATATTTATTTGTCAGAGAGAGAGCACAAGCAAGGGGAAGTGGCAGGCAGAGGGAGAAGCAGGTTCCTGCTGAGCAAGGAGCCCAATGCGGAACTTGATTCCAGGACCCTGGGATCATGACCTGAGCCAAAGGCAGACACTTAACCAACTGAACCACCAGATGTCCCTATCCAAAGCTACACAAAAAACTACTCTGTGGCAGTTGAATGGTAAAGATCTGAAAATATAAACATGGCAACATCTTTAAGACCTATTATGATGAGAAAATAATTTTACAGAAATATTTATGATTCCATTTCTATTAAAACAACAAAAACCATGTATTCTATACATTCTAACTTTTTGTCCATATATGTTTTTATGTATGAAAAATGTTCTAAAGTTTGCAAAGTATGCTGTTTTCATTCTCTCTTGAGTGGGAAATGAGATTGGGTGGCAACAGGGGAGGATCTGCACTTTAACCAAATATACGTCAATGTTGTTTGCACTTATTATATATAAATATATTCCTGTATTACTAGCAGAGGGAACAAGTGTATGAAACTTCAGTAACTCAAATAAACATGGAACTAAATTAAAAGGACATTTAATATTTTGAATCTTTCAAATACCTAACATGGAATTAAGTCTTCAAAGTATTACCTCCTCTGAAAGCTATTACCCCACCTCCACCCCCCCCATCACAAGGATAAAGGAGAGGGAAAGTGAGAAGATAACAGTTACTGAAGATCCACACCATGTACAGGGGTTTCTTATGCTTAAAGGGATTCACTTCCTATAAGAGGTAGAGCTGGGAATTATATCCCTAGAACTTTCTGCATCTGGGTTGGCTACACATTATAATAGTATTTTCATGTTTTAGACATGAACTGAAAAATATGAGAATTTTCATTGAGTAAGAAAGAGAACTCTCATGAGTATTTTCTTTGTATGCCTTTTCCTTAGAAAGTGTTGAGTGATGACCATAGCTAATGAATTAGGACATAATGGTTAGCTAGTTGGAATTTTCCTTCAAAGATGAATACATTTAAGTACTTCAGGTTGATGAATTCTTGTCTACATATTCAATACGGATTAGGCAATTATCCAATAAATCAGGGTGAAAAACCTATTACAGAATAAAGACAGGGGTGGGGGTTATTTCTGTTTCTAAGATTGATGGCTTAAATTAGTTAAACTTACTATCTTCTTAATTTTCCTGGGACAGGGATGACCAAACAAATACTTTTCTTAATGGCTCAGTGTCTTGCATATATGAGGCCCTCAATAAATATTTGTTGCAGAAAAATGAACTTAATGGAGGGATGCTTTCAAAACATTTTGTATTCATGTACAATGCTATCATTTATCTACCTTATAATGTTTGTTTAATGTTCTATTATATTTCATTTGCTCTTTATAAGGGAAAAATGTTTTTCATTAGTTATTCAACATTAATTTTTGAACCAGAAGATAACAGAGAGTAACAAACCTGTGGAAGAAGCTCTTGGATAGTTTGATTCAAACTTGAGCAATGAAAAGGATGACTCAAAAGAGATCACTCAGACGTCTTCTACACAAGCACCTTCAGCGATATCCCAGTTTGAGGATACCTGGGTGGCTTGTGCACTGGTCTCATTCTTCTCTATATCAGTGTTTTACAGCTTATCACATGCATCTCAGATCTAAATTGGATGTACATTTCGCCCAGACTTTGCCAGGGTGCACAACAACACCATCCTTATCTTAAGGTAAAGAGAAAACCCAGAGAAATCTACAAATCATGGAGATTAATAAGGTGATTTAACAAGGTGCTGGATAAAAGGTTCAAGGTACTAAAGTCACTTTTATTTTATGCACTAGCAAATAGTGCTTAGAAATTGCCAAATAAAAGATACTATGTACAATGACAGCAAAAATATAGCCTAGGAATAAATCTAGAAGCAATATATAAGTCTGTTATGAAGACTAGTCTATTAACTGAAAAATATGCAAGATGACATAAATAAATGGAGAGTTAGACCATGTATATTGATTGGGGGAACTCAGTATCATAAATTTGGCAGTTTTCCCCCCAAATGATCCAGAGATTCCTGCTATTTCCAAAAAAATTTCCAAAATAGTTTTTCATGGACTAGATAAGCAGATTTAAAATCATATGTGCTGAGCAAAGCTCCATAAATGGCCAGTTACTCTGAAGAAAAAAATTAGACCAGGAAGATTTACCCTACTACATGGAATTCTTAGTAAATAGCAATAGTAACCAATACAGTCAATATAAGAGGCAAAAAAACAGATAAATGAATGCAATGAATAAAGAATCCAGAAACAGAACCATGTGCATATGGAAATATGGAAATATGATAGAAATGAAATTATAGATCAGCGGATTGGTTTTGGAACGGTTAATTAAAAATAATTTCAAGACTGGTCAAAAAATTAAGTGACAAAAAAAACATTTTTAAAAATTGAAGATTAAATAGGAAAATGTATCTATTCTGTAGTGGTGGCAACATACTGTCAAATGAAAATAATTATAAAAATAAGGAAAAATGGCTGTATTGTACCACATTAAAATTAAGAACTTCTGTTCTTCATGAAAGACCATAAAGAGAGTGAGAAAACAAGCAAACTAAGACACAATATCAGCCACACTTAACGCTTACAACTGATAAAAGTTAGTGTCCAGAACATGTAAAAGTGAATTTATAAATAAATTATTAGACTTCTGGGGAAGATGGTGGAGTAGGAGGATCCTAAGCTCACTTCATCCCATGGATACACCTACACAGCACCCACATCAGTGTAAATAACCCAGAAAATGACCCAAAAACTGGCAGAACGGACTTGCCACAGCTAAACATGGAGAAGAAGCTACATTGAAAAAGAGAAGAACCCTTGAAACTGTCCACAGGAGAGAGGGACACTGCAAGCACTGAGAAGGGAGAGGAGCAGACCAGATCCCCAGGCATGGGGGACCTTCACTGGAAGGCGAATCCCCATAACATTTGGCTTGGAAAACAGAGGGGCTTAACTTTGTGAGTCTTATAATGGGGGGAGAGGGGGCTTAACACCTGGAGCTTTAAAAATCAGCAAGCACAGCTCTGGGAGATCCTGAGGGCAACAGGAAACTGAGCCCCCCCTCCCCAAAGAGATAGCACAACAAACAGCCCTGCTGAAATACAGTATAAAAGTAGTAATTTGAAAAATTATTAGAATGTACAGGAGGGAGATTTGTTTACTAATTTCACAGCATGTGCTGGAAGGGCAGACATCTTTAGGAGACATCTCCAAAAACAAAAGGGCTGGCAGGTACCATTTCCCTCCCCCCCCCCCCCCCCCCCGCCTAGATACACTAACACCTGTAGGAACCAACTCCACACAAACACTCTTCACATAGCTTGCTAACAGTGCCCCCTGCCCCAGCATTCTCTTGTGGACATGCCCCTCCAACCCACCCTCAGCAGTTCTCAAAAGCAAGAGGTGCCCCTACAAAGCAGATTAGCACAAAACTTACTAACACCCTGCAGCCCACCCCCACCTCTGTGTTCTCCTACAGACCTAACCCATCCAACAAGCATTATCCAGGAGTCCATCCAACACAGAGCCACAAGTATGGCATAGTGCAAGCAGCCTTGATAGGGGGCAGGAGCACTCCAAAGTCACTCCAGCCCTGGGGAGAGGGGAACATAAGCACATACACAAGTCCCATTTGGGCCCCAGGAGTGGGCTGGGGACAGACAGCTGGTCAAGGTTGTAGGCCCTGCCCGCCGGTAAAATCTTCTCGGAGGACAGCACAGAGAAATTTCCCTGAAGTTTGGTGCGGCTGCACCTCTGGCAAGCATGATCTGACCCAACTCAAGGCCAAGGAAGCTCCAAATTTGTCCATGAACAACAAAGGGACCAAACCCCGCCCAAGTAGGTAAAGAAAGCCATTGCAGACAACTGAACTGAAGCCTAAATACACTAACACCTGAAGGTTTGTTCATGCAAATGAACATGAAAGAAAACTGGGGTAGCAATACTTACATTGGACAAAATAGACTTTAAAACAAAGACTGTAAGAAGAGCCAAGTAAGAACACAATATAATTATGAAGGGAACAATTCAACAAAAAAATTTTACAATTTAAAGATTTATGTACCTAACATGGGAATACCCAAATATATAAAATATACTTTAAAACAAAGATTGTAAAAAGAGCCAAGGAAGGACACAATATAAATATGAAAGGAACAATCCAAGAAAAAAATATTACAACTGTAAATATTTATGGACCTAACATGAGAATACCCAAATATACAAACCATCTACAACAAATATAAAGGAAATATTGATAGTAACATAAAAATAGTAGTAGACTTTAATATCCCACTTACATCAATAGATAGATCACCCAAACAGAAAATCAACAACAAAAAGAGTGGCTTTGAATAACCCAATGGACCAGAGGGATCACACTGATATATTAGAACATTCTAATCTAAAACACCAGAATACACATTCTTTTTAAGGGCACACGGAACATCTTCCAGAATAGATCACATATTAGGCCACAAAACAAGTCTCAGCAAATTAAAAGAGACTGAAGTCATATCATGCATCTTTTCCAACCTCAACACTATGAAACTAGATGTCAACCACAAGAAAAAATCTGAAAAGAACACATATATATAGAGGTTAAATAACATGCCACAATGAATGGGTCAACAAAGAAATCAAAGAGGAAATTAAACAAAAATACATGGAGACAAATGAAAATGAAAACACAATGGTCCAAAAATCTTTGGGATGTAGCAAATCCATTCTAAGAGAGAAGTTTATAGCAATACAGGCCCACCTCAAGAAACAAGAAAAATGTCAAATAAACAACCTACACCTACACTTAAAGGAGCTAGAAAGAGAAGAACAAACAGAACACAAAACCAGTAGAAAGAAGGATAAAATAAAGTTTTGAGCAGAAATGAAATAGAAACTAAAAAAACAAAACAAAACAAAAACAATTGAACAGATTAATGAAGGCAGGAGCTGGCTTTTTGAAAAGATTAATAAAATTGATAAACCATTAGCCAGAATCATCAACACCAAAAAACAAAACAAAACAAAACAAAAAACATTTAAAAAATAGAGGACTCAAAATCAGAAATGAAAGAGGGAAAATGACAAACACCGCAGAAATACAAAGGATTATAAGAGAATATTATGAAAAATTATATGCCAACAAATTGGACAAACTATAAGAAATGGATAAATTCCTTCAATAATATAACCTCCCAAAACTGAAGCAGGAAGAAAAAGAAAATTTGAACAGACTGATCGCCAGCAATGAAATTGGATCACCAGCAATGAAATTGAATCAATAATCAAAAGAAGTCCCAACAAACAAAAGTCCAGGACCAAATGGCTTCACAGGTGAATTCTACCAAACATTTAAAGAAAGTTAACCCCTATTCTTCCCAAACTATTCCAAAAAATAGAAGAGAAAGGAAAGCTTCCAAATTCATTCTATGAGACCAGCATTATCCTGATGCCAAAACCAGATGAAGACACTTCAAAAAAAAAAAGGAAGAAGAACTACAAGTCAATATCTCTGATGAACATAGATGCAAAAATCCCCAGCAAGAGGTTAGGCAACAAATTCCAATAGTACATTAAAAAAAACATTCACCACGATCAAGTGGGATTTATTCCTGGGTTGCAATGTGGTTCAATATTCACAAATCAGTGTTTACATCATATCAAAAAGAGAATGGATGAACACCGTATGATTATTTCAATAGATGTAAGAAAAGCATTTAACAAAGTACAACACCCATTCATGATAAAAACAATCAACAAGGCAGGATTAGAGGAAACATACCTTAACATAATAAAAGCCTAACATGAAAAAAACCACAGTGAACATCATTCTCAATGGTGAAAAACTGAGAGCTTTCCCCCTAAGATCAGGAACAAGACACGGATGTCCACTCTCAGCACTTCTTTTCAACGTGTACTGGAAGTCCTAACCACAGCAATCAGACAACAAAAAGAAATAAAAGGCATCCAAATTGGCAAGGAAGAACTCAAATTTTCACTATTTGCAGATGACATGATACTCTATATATGGAAAACCCTGAATACTCTACTAAAAATTACTAGAACTGATATATGAATTCAGTAAAGTCAAAGGATGCAAAATCAATGTACAGGAATCTGTTGCATTTCTATACACTAATAATGAAGCAACAGAAAGAGAAATTAAGAAAATAATCCCATTTCTTGACTGGATTTGTTTTTTGGGTGTTGAGTTTATTTATCCTAAGGATACAAACAGTGATTTGAAGGGGCACCTGCACCCCAATGTTTATAGCAGCAATGTCCACAAAAGCCAACTATGGAAAGAGCCCAGATGTCCATCGATGGATGAATGGATAAAGAAGAAGTGGTATATATATATATATATATATATATATATATATATATATATATATATA
>NC_058404.1:17954820-18001728 GCF_002201575.2 Neomonachus schauinslandi
ATATATATATATATATATATATATATATATATATATATATATATATACACACACACACACACATACATACATATACACACATACATGCATACATATGTAACATACAATGGAATACTACTCAGCTATCAAAAAGAATGAAATCTTGCCATTTGCAATGATGTGGATGGAATTAGAGGGTATTATGCTAAACAAAATAAGTCAGTCAGAGAAAAAGAAATACCATATGTTTTCACTCATATGTCGAATTTAAGAAACAAAACAGATGAACATAGGGGAAGGGAAGGAAAAATAAAATAAGATGAAAAGAGGGAGGCAAACCATAGCAGACTCTTAACTATAGGAAACAAACTGAGGGTTGCTGGAGGGGAAGTGGGTGGGGGAAGGGATAATTGGGTGATGGGCATTAAGGAAGGCACTGGATGTAATGAGCACTGGGTGTTATATGCAACTGATGAATCACTAAATTCTACCTCTGAAACTAACAATTAATATTAATAATAATAATAATAATAATAATAAACCAATTCCATTTACAATTACACCAAAATAATAAAATATGTATGAATAAACTTAGCCAAAATGTGAAAAACCTGTACTCTGACACTATGAAACATTGATGAAACAAACTGAAGATTGACACAAACAAATGGAAAAGGCTCATGGCACAAACAAATGGAAAAGGCTCTCCAATACTTGGAGAACAAGTATTGTTAAAATATCCATACTACCCAAAGCAACCTACAGATTTAATGCCATGCCTATCAAAAAGCAATAGCATTTTTCACAGAATGAGAACAAATTATCCTACAATTTGTATGGGACCAGAAAAGACCCTGAATAGCCAAAGCAATCTTGAAAAAGAAAAACAAAACTGGAGGTAACCGAATCCCAGATTTCAAAATATACTACAAAGCTCTAGTAATCAAAACAGTATGGTACTGGACACATAGATCTATAGAACAAAGAGTCCAGAAATAAACCTGTGATTATATGTCAATTAATTGAGAAATAAAGCAAAATATACAGTGGGAAAAAGATAGTCTCTTTTACCAATGGTGTTGGGAAAGTGGGACAGCTACATTCAAAAGAATAAAACTGGACCACTTTCTTACACCATACACAAAATAAACTCAAAAGGGATTAGAGACCTAAATATAAGACCTGAAACAATAAAAGTCCTTGAAGAGAACATAGGTAGAAGTTCTCTGATATCACCTATAACAACATTTTTCTAGATAGGTCCCCTGAGGCAAAGGAAGCAAAAGTAAAAGTAAACTATTGGGACTACATCAAAATAAAATTCTTCTGCATAGTGAAGGAAACAATCAACGAAACTAAAAGGCAACCAATGAAATGGGAGATGTTTGCAAATGACATGTCCAATAAAGGTTAGTGTCCGAAATCTATAAAGAACTTCTAAAACTCAACACCCAAAAAACAAATAATCAAGTCAAAAAGTGGGCAGAAGACATGAACAGACATTTCTTTAAAGAAGACACACAGATGTCCAATAGACACATGAAAGTATGTTCATCATCACTTACCTCCAGGGAAATGCAAAACTACATAGATATCACTTACCTCCAGGGAAAAGCAAAACTACAATAGATATCACTTCACACCTGTCACAATAGCTAAAATCAACACAAAAAAAAGTAAGGGAAGAGAAAAAGGAATCTTCTTGCACTGTGGGTGGGATGCAAACTGGTGGAAAACAGTATGGAGTTCCCTCCAAAATTTAAAATTGGAGCTACCCTATGACCAGCAATCACACTACTGGGTATTTGTCCGAAGAATACGAAAACACTAATCAAAGGATGCACCCCATGCTTAAGCAGCATTATTTCCTATAGCTAAGGTATGGAAGCAGCCCGTGTGTCCATTGATTAATGGAAATTAATTGATTAATGAATGGATAAAGAAGAAGTGGGAGATACATATATTAATGGAATTTTATTCAGCCATAAAAAAAGAACGAAATCTTGCCATTTCCAACAACATGGATGGAGGTAGAGAATATAATGCTAAGTGAAATAAGTCGGAGAAAGACAAATATATATGATTTCACTCATATGAGAATTAAGAAACAAAAGAAACAAGCAAAGGGAGCTTAAAAAGAGAGACAAACAAAACAACAAAACTCTTAACTATAGAGAACCAACTGATGGTTACTGGAGGGGAGGTGGATGAGGGGATGGGTTAAATAGGTGATGGGATTAAGGAGTGAAGTCGTTGAAATGAGCACTGGGTGATGTATGGAAGTGTTGAACCACTGTATTGTAGGCCTGAAATATATATTATACTGTATGTTAACTAAATGGAATTAAAATAAAACTTAAAAAAAATTTGAAAATTATAGAAATAAAGGTATTATCACAATTGGTTGCCATTTGACAATCTACTGGGAGAAAATTTTAAATCTAAGATCATAATTGTTCAGAAGATTAGGATTCTCATTAATCAGTGGTTCTCTGGGATACAGTTTGGCTTTACCTAAGGTAGCCATGCATATTACCTAAAAATACTTCAATCCTACTCTTTAGAATATATTCTAAAGAATCTCTTGTCTATATGCATCAGGAAATGCACAACAATGTTCATAGCTATGTTTGCACGAAAGCAAAAACCTGGAAGCCACTCAGTGTCTTCTAAATACAAATCAGAGTCACATATTTAAACAATCATGTATGTTAAAATGTTAATATTGAGCAACACAAGAAAATCACATGCACACAAATCTGCATATATATGTGGTATTATAAAAGTGAAATCAAGCCAAACTAAACGTGTCATTTAGGAATACCAATATTTTTACATTACTATTAATAAATTCAACATAATGGAAAAGCAAAGTTATTGCTAATGGACAATGATGGCTAAATGAGTATTTGTTTTATCATTCTTTAAATATATATTGTATACACACTTGCCATGTATTTTAAATAGTAATATGAAATAATGTGATGAAAAATGAATAAGTTACAACATGAATTTCTTTTTTGACAAGTGACAAAGAAAGGGTTGAGGATTTTTCTCCTCTCTGCATCTAAGAGTATCCTCTCAGATGTTAAATACAGACTCATGCAGTTTTTGTTAAATTACTTGAACGTTGTTTTCAACAAGGTTTCATACTTTCTTGTTGTTAAAAAATAACTCACAAGTATTTATCTTTGCTGTGTCATTTCAAAGTCCATAAACGAGTTTATTCCAAAAAAACAGTGAGTTACTGCCAGATTTATACTTGGTTTTCCTTTTTTTAAAAAAAAAAATACGTTCTTATAAAAAAGCATACTGTAATGCAACATCAAGTCATTAGAGACAGGTGTGAGGTGGGTGGTATGTGAAAGGTTGGACTCCCCTGGGCATGAGCAGATCTAGCGCATTCTAGGCGGAGATACCGTTTTTCATAGAGGAAGTATGTGAAGTGTGTTGCCCCTCGCTCCCTGACACGGTGGGGAAGACCAGCGAGGGGGGCTTGGGTGGTGGGGAGCAGAATGGAAAACACAGACTGCCAGCCAGATGGACACTGTTAGAACAAACTGAGCCATGACTCAGGGCACAACCTGGATGGGCCATTTGACTGCCTTGTGTTTCAATTAATCCAGCCCATGGAGGGAGGGAAAAGCACAATCTAATTGAAAAACAGACATTGTACCTCAACTGAGATTTCTGACGGTCAATCTTTGATACTATTGAGAATTCATTGTTGGGTGATAGCTACACCCCAAAGCCTGGGTCACCAAACATCAGCAATTTTATTTTTAAATCCTCATTTTTTCACCGTGACACCTCTGGCTGGGAAAAACTGACTCGGCGAGTCACACATTGAGCTCCAAGTGAAATATGCTGATCATGTCTTGACTGTTTTATAAAGAAGTTCACAGCAGAAGAAGCTAATATCCCTGATTTAGAGGAAGTATGATAGGGAAAACACTTGTGTCGTGGATTTACTAATTTTGACAGTTCTTTTAAAAGCAGGCAGAAAGCATTATTGATGAGACAACTCCCAAGAGCTGTTTATTATTTAAAGAAAGCACATAAGCATCAGAAAGATGCTGGGCTAAGGCTTGGGAGAACCAAAGACTTAAGAGAATACAAAAGAAAAATAGGTAAAAATTCTCTTCTGCTTCATTTGAGCAGCTCAGAATGAAATGCCTTCTCATCGATAATGGGACAGAGCAGTAGGATGCAGACGGAAAACGCGACGAAATGCTCATTACTTGTAACTATGCAATTTAAATACTCAAGTGCATCAGTGGAAAGGAGATTTAAATAGCAAGCTTCATTGTTATTTGCTCCTAAGAGAAAACGATCCCTACAGATTACCACATTTCGTTAAAGTCAACTTGGGGATGAATGGTAATTTTGCAGTTCGAGAAGAAGAGGGGCATGTGGGAAAACTGAAGCGTGAACAAAACAACAGTTGGGCTTTCTTCCATTGTTTATTGGTGCTTTGGGAATTCTCTGCAGCTTTGTCTTTCATGGTTGCTTAATAAATAAAAATACAGTACATAGCCTCCATGTTTGGGGAGGAATTCACAGAATGGTGCTAATTCACCTAAGGGACCCTGCCTGGCTTCGTCCAGGGAGCCCATCTTCTTAAGCATCTGGAACCACACTGGCAATTTTCCCAAAGGCCAAGGGCTTTCGTTATTTTGCCAATCATTCACACAGACTGGCTTAAATTATGCAGCCATCTGTATTCTTATGCACCTAGACTGAGTAAAATGAATGTACAGTCTTGAAAGCATTCATCCTTGATATCCCCTTCACGTTGATTTTTATTCTTTTCAAGCAACTGTGGAGTCTGGGATACGTGGAACACTGTTCATTCAGAAAGCTCATCCATCCTCATTTGCTTCGTGGCCCACCACTCTGCCCTCTCGGTATGGCCCATCCAATACTGCTGGGAAAGCAGGCTCTGGAATTGGGCTGTCGGGGTTAAAATCTTCCCGATGCTGTGTGTTCATGCTCAACGTTGGGCAAATGACTCAGTTTCTCTGTGCTTTAGTTCCTGACTTCTGAAAATTTCCAAAGGGAATAGTATATTCTTATAAAATGAACTTAGCATATTGATTGGCATGCAGTAAGTACTCAATAAGTGTTGGATGTAATTATCAACATCACATGTCATTACTGTTATTCTGTCCCATCCTAGAGGGAATCGCTTTCTTCTGGCAACCCTGACTTCCTCCACTGTGACGGGGGTCAACTATTAGTGACTGAGGGAATAGACCTAGGTCACTGCACTTCCCAGGGATGGGGGCTACTCCACAGGGGAGCTGCAAAATATGGAAACTCTATAGACGGAGTTCACAATACTGCAACCTTGGGCAGGTCATACAAATGCCAGGTGATATTTAACTGAAACCAGAGTGGGAGGAAAGCAAAGGGTTGGGGGAGTTGCGGGAAGGAAGGGGAGATTAAAGACAGATGACTCAAAAGCATGCATTACCTCAAAGGGCAACTTCAGGCAACTCCACTAATGTTTTAAGAACCCTGGGATTTTGGTAACAAGAGTTAGGTTAGGTGGCAGCCTATCACACAGTAAAAGGACTTCTGATTTTGACTGCCGGGTCAGCATCACAGGAAGAAAACCAGTCAAGTACTTAAGATTATTTTAGGTCTCGAGGAAAACTAACTCAAATAAACATATATTGCAGATAAAATTTATAAAAATTCTAAGGATGGCAGTTTATCTGTGGATATCAGCTAATGAAATTCCCAAGGCAAGACAACTGGATTTTTTTTTTTTAGATTTTATTTATTTATTTGAGAGAGAGAAGAGAACACAGAGGGAGAGTGAGAGGGAGAAGCAGACTCCCCGCTGAGCGTGGAGCCCGATGTGGGGCTTGATCCCAGAGTCCTGGGATCATGATCTGAGCCAAAGGCAGACACTTAACTGACTGAGCCACCCAGGCGCCCATAGACATCTGGATTTTTTTTTTAATGATATTTTAAGGAAGATGGCTTATTTGACTGGGGAAATTAAATTTGTTAATAGATGTTGCCAGTCTAGACATATAGGTTATTCTCCATATAATTTTTTAAAAGGAATTTGAGTTGGATCTTGCATACTAATAGGAAATTTAAATTTAAAAAAAATAAATGTTTGTGAATTGTGTATAAGAGTTTTCTATTCGATCTTGTTTCCTAGCATTGTTATTGCCTTCTTACCAGGGTATATATTTTTATGTGTGTCACAGTTCCAAGACAGGAAAGAAACTACGAGAGAAGCTGGCCTTGCCTTCCACTTTGGGGGAGTTAAAAGTTAGTCACATAATGTAATATGAAAATCGTCTTCAATATTTCACCTTTCCATCTGCCCCCCATGCAGCCAGATGAAAAGTTATTTGCTAGGATTAGGTCTTGCCCTTCTAGACATTTAGTAGATCTTAAAAAATGCAGTTGCCTAGGTGGGCAATGGAAGTTGGCCAAATGATTCAGGAATAAATACTACAGTTAAGTATTGATTTAAGAGAGCACTTTACTTTTGACAGGCAAATTGGAGGAGCACTGTGAACGAAGGCCAAACCCAGAGGGGGCAAAGGTAAAGAGCATGGTGTTTTAAGCATGGGCCCTGAATTAAGTAAGACCTATATGCAATTTCTGATTTGGATACTTTCTAGCTGGGTACACTTAGTGGCCTTGGGCAAGTCAACCAAACAAGCGAGGGCTCCTTTCTTTTCCCTATCAAAATATGGGGATTTTAGGGGCGCCTGGGTGGCTCAGTTGGTTAAGCGACTGCCTTCGGCTCAGGTCACGATCCTGGAGTCCCGGGATCGAGTCCCGCATCGGGCTCCCTGCTCGGCGGGGAGTCTGCTTCTCCCTCTGACCCTCCCCCCCTCATGTGCTCGCTCTCTCTCTCTCTCTCTCAAATAAATAAATAAAATCTTAAAAAAAAATGGGGATTTTAGGCTGTGCTGTGAGCCTTCTAAAATAAATAATTAGCAATTATTATTATTAAATAATACCACGGCTGACTTTACATGAGTATAAGCTGTGTGGTAGGCTGACCTTATAGCTACTCTATGACTATAAAAACATGGGTGTGGGTCTAAAGAAATCAATGGTGTGAAGATAGAAGAGAGGATATATAAATTTAAATTTCACAACAGTAATTGAATACTATCTACCATCACCAGGAGCATGAGGAGGCCCCAGCCAGCTCTGCAGGCTTCTAGACCTGAGTCATGCTGCTTCGTGGCCTCCATGGGCTACCTCTTGGCCCTGGTTAACAAGCCTTCAGCTCTCTCAGCTCTGCTGTGCCTTTGCAGGATGAAGAGGCCACATATGCTCACGTTAGTGTCCGACTGAGTTTATTCTTCTCCCAGAAGTTGTTCTGACTTGACAAGTTAGTGTTCAACAATTTTAAATCAGTTGGATTTTTTTTCTTTTTATGTTTTTGTTTCTGGGAAGACCATGAAAAAGCACATTTTCAGGCTTTTGAATATTTATGTAGAAAGCAAAGAAAAAATTAAAGAAGGAGATTAAAGGTCTGCTTTAGTTTTCCTCTAATCCTCTTTTTGCCTTTTGCCGGTCTTCTTTCTACCATTTTCCTCTCCCTTCGGTGGAAAAGTCGCTTATCATCAATTTACTTCTGGATATCTTGAACACTTTTAATGAACAAACACATTCCCCGTGTCAAATACTTGGATAACTGCATGTCCTCTTTATATTTCACATTAACCATAGCTTTGGATTTAATTCTACTGGAAAATTCTATCCCACTGAATTAAGTATCACACTTCCATATCAACACTGCACTGAAAGCTCTGATATTGAGTTGGTGTAATTTTAACCTTCTAGGAGAACTGGCTGGTGTGGAGTTTCTATCCAGCGAGTACGTGCTTTGACTTTATGAAACCTTCTTTGAAAAGTGTCTGATTACTTTCAGGGGTTAGTTCTGTCCTTTTGTCCTGACAAAGCTCACTTTTCCTCCCTGGCTGCCAAATTTTTTTTTGCCATTGTGGGATTTTCCAAACTATTGCTTGGAAGTCAAATTAAAGGTCCTAGGCAATTTCAGCTTTAAAATGCCATGTAATAGATAGAATGGAGGCTGAGACAGAATCCTACCAGTAAGCAAGTAAGGTCAGTTCCACATGGCCATGGGTGAATATGGATAAAACCAAAACATTTGGGCTTTTCACTTTGCTATTACTTTCTAAGATAGACTTAAAAAAAAAAAAAAAGGCAGAAACTAACTTCCTATTGCTAGAAGAAAAATTATTCTAGAATTTTTTTTAATGGACCCGGATCCTCAGAGTCTTCAGGAAATACAATGGATGTTTAATTAATTTGTGAATCTAAAACTGAAACAACATTATTTCCTTTTTCATGTGCCAAGTGGAAATAATTCTTCTATAGGTTCAGTCTAACCTTCCTTTACACTTCTCGCTTCTCCAATGTCTCATCTCAGCATGTGTTTTTTACAATCCTCCTCCCACCCAAAGGCTGAGTTAGTGATAACAAGAACAAGATGGGGAAAATGTGATTAGATTGTGTATAGTTTAATTACTCTCCTGCTGCTCAGTCCCCACTCCCCACAGTCCTATGGAGCTACTCACGGAGAGAATTGCTGGAGCTCGACCCCTAGCTTCTGAAAAGCCACTGAAAGTCTAAGTGGCCAGAAAAGAGAAGAACTGTTAAGTCAGAGATCCTCCCTGATAGATGGAAGGAGAGGTAGAAAAAGAGGAGGAAGGCTTTAGAAAACCCAGTAACACGCAAAGAGGAGAGAGTCCTCTTCAAACAACTTCCAGACTCAGAGAATGAAACCTGCTTATCACTGAAGCTGTTCAATAAGGATTCTCCTGATCCTTCTTCCTACCTTCAATCCCTATGACCCCACATCTGTAAGTGTAGAAATAGCAGCTATTGAGAAAGGAGGGGAGAAGAGAAGAAGCTGGTATTTCTCTCTTTAGCTGCATGACAGAGAAGAATTACCTTTGAATGAAGATCAAAGTGTTGATTATTTCATGGAACCAAATAAACTATTAAAAAATTAGTGTGTCTTAAAAGTTACCATTGGATTCTATTACCTAAGATTGCTCAGGAAATAATGGAACTGCTTTTAATTTTTTTCCTTAATCCAAGAGTAGGGTAAAATAGACTCCAGTAAACTTAATGAAAATAAGAATTCAAATTCAAGTTTGCTGTGTGATAAGCCTCCCACGCATCAGGTTTGGTCACAGTATTGGTGATAGAGGAACCTAATGGAATTTGGCCCCCACTGGAATCCTAGAAATCTAGACTCTCCATAAAATACTAGAAAAGGATAGAAAATCCAAACTATTTGGAATAGCCTCCTATCAGGGATAAATACTTATCTGTGACACTTTGGTCAGCAATCAACAGCTGATGAGTGAGGCTTGAAAGACAGCTGAAAAGAGTGTAACATTATGGCTTGACATTTTCACTGGTTTCTGGTGTACCTCAAAGGGTGTCAAGTTTCATCTTTTGTCAGGAACACTTGTAAATCCTGCCGGAGATACAAAAGGACTTTGTGGCATCTTGCCGCTGACTCTTGAATATGATACAATTTCTCAATGTTGTATTTCCCTGAATGGTCAAGATCACTTGATACCCAAGGTCATAGGTCATATTACAATTCCTGGGCTTGGCTTTTAAATAGCATCCCTCTTCTTGCTGAGCTTGCGTTTAACAATCTTAAAACGGGAAGCAGCTCATGTGTGAATATGTTCATATCTTAAAGCATCACGAGTCTTCCAGTCTGTGATTCCAATTCTTTTCTAAGAAAAGTCTAACGCCATAAAAATTCAGAGAACGAGTTGGCAGTCACCACTCAGAGGGATTAAGGAGGGTCAAGGATTATTTCATGCAAGTCACTGGAGGTACGGGTGCCACGGATCCAAACAGTAAGATGATGGGGGGAAAGTAAACAGTAGACCCTTCCCCCCCCCTTTCCCTGGGGGATGTGTTCCAAGACCCCCAGGGGATGTCTAAAACCATGGGTAGTAGTACTGAACTCTAGTATCCTGTTTTTTTCCACACATACATACCTATGATAAAGTGTAACTTATAAATGAGGCACAGTAAGAGATCAATAACAATAACGAATAATAAAATAGAAAATTATAACAATATGTTGTAATAAAAGTTATGTGAATATAGTCTTTCTCTCTCAGAATACTGCACTGTATTATACCGTACTCTCCCTTCTTCTGACGATGTGAAATGACAAAATGCCCACGGAGTGAGGAGAGGAGGTGAGGTGAGTGACGCAGGCCTTGCGATGTAAAGTCAGGCTACTACTCACCTTCTGAAGATTGGTCAGAAGGAGGGTCTTCTGCTTTTCAGACGGCGGTTGACCTTGGGTAATTGAAACTGCTTAAAGGGAAACAGCAAATAAGCAGGAACTACTGTTGTGGAGTTCAAGTTCAATTTTAAGTGAAATTAACACTAGTTTTGGATTGAAATGTTAATTAGATAGTTGGAGATAGTTGAAGAGTGGAACAGACAACAGTGTTTGAAATGAAGATTTAGAAGCGGTCGGCATAAGGTTAATTCAAGTTGAAACTCTGAGGACGATGCTCACCTTGGGGCTAACCTCAAGATGCCATTTCCAAACCCGGAGCTAAAGTAAAAGAGAAAGATGGAGAGCCTTCAGGTTAAGAGAAAGAAAATGTTCCTATTTTGATGACCTAAAATGTTAGGAGTCAAAAATAAAAAATACCTTGTGAAAATTTATAATACCAAAAGAACTTGCTCATGTTAGTAAAAACACTGGGTTTTATATTATTTTTTATTTTTATTTTTTTTTAAAGATTTTATTTATTTATTTGAGAGAGCGAGAGAGAGCACGAGCTGGGGGAGAGGCAGAGGGAGAGGGACAAGCAGACTCCGTGCTGAGTGCAGAGGGAGAGAGAAAATCTTAAGGAGGCTCTGTGTCTAGCGCAGAGCCCACCTCGGGACTGGATCCCACGACCCTGAGATCATGACCTGAACCATAATCAAAAGTCGGACACTTAACTGACTGAGCCACCCAGGCACCCCTTTATATTACTTTTTTAAAAAGTCAAAGCTGGGTAAAAGTATTTGAAAATAGTGATGGAATGGTTTCATATTTGTGGAACATATGATTCAGTTATATTGTTTATAAACTATTAACATATTTAAACATATTTATTTTAGAGAATATAAAATACCTTTGCAAAATATTCTAAGATTAAAACCAGAAAATATTCTATTAACTTTATTCCTGACATTAAAGTATTTGCCATCGAAGGCTCACCTTCTTCTAAAAGCAGATTTTACCCAGAAGAGTCAAAATAATTTTAATGATCTCACTGCAAAAGTCAAAGTGCTGTGTTCATGAGGATCTTTCATAATAGCCTCACCTTTTGCAATTAAGCTTATATTTAACTTTGAATATTTGTAAAGTAATTAATAAAAAATCTAAAAGCCTGCCTTCCCATCACCTTTTCCTCTCTCATTTTTTTCCCTTCATTCTGAACTTCCCTCCATCTCTTCCTTCAGAATATATATGTGTATATCCATGTTCAATGTTTTGTACTCGGGGCTTTGGCTGATCACAATAAGATAGAGTCCAGAGGTAATATAAAACATGTACAAAAATAATTATAACACAAGTTAGAATATTGTCTGGTTCATTAGATATGAATTATTGAATGGTGGTTATAAATGCTGAATGAGCAAATTCTCTATTCATTTCTGATTGATTCTGTTTAGGTGGTAATGTAAGACAAATGAGGATGGAATGATGGTTAATTTCAAAAATCACAATGCTATAATTTAAAAAAATAAATAGATGTATTATGAAGCAAATAAACCTGTTGTGCACTTTTGAATTTCATATTGATTTAGCTTTCTGCAGAATATTTGCAGCAATATAATTCATTTTGAATGTTCGGATAATGTTATTGTCAGGCTATACCGATTTAATTCATAGCAATCTCTTAGAACCGAGAAGGACATAAAATCCAAGCTGTTGACTATTAGTTTCAGTAAGTGCATTGAGGTAATTTTTAACAAGTGCTCTTTAGGTAATTCAGATTTTCAGACTTGATCATGAGCCTTTCTGGAGCATTTCTATGCCACCTAAATTGTAAATGTAAACAGGAAAATTTGTAGGTCAACATGTCAATGAGGTCTAATTTGGCATGTAAAGAAAAAAAATTGTTGAGACTTTAAAAGTGAAAACATTTCTTACTATGCACTAGTTAGAGCTGAAAAGAATTTCCTAAAGATTATGAATTCACTTAGCAGTGCACACACATCTTAATTTCATAATTACTTGAAGCAACCACTCTAATCCATCTCGTTCATTTTACACTGTATAAAAGAAATAAACTAATTATGGCTTTACACTGAAGAAAAATACAAACTTGTATCATATTTACAAAGTTCATCGTATACTCTGCTGCTCAGACATGAAGTGAAGAGAAAACAAAAGTGGGCATTATGCTTCATGTGTTCTTAAAATGTTAAAGATACCATTGACCCAATCCTCACTAAAGGGTGGAGGGCATGATGACCTGGAAGCCACATTCCCCGAGAATAATTTGAAATGGGCTAATTTGGACAGGTTGAAGATTTATGTGCAATGACAGAAGAATGAAGAAATGGTTAGTACAAGGCACAGACCAGCCTGATGACAAGTGACACATTAATGCATAACATTCAGGCATACAGTACAATATCCAAACAAGGAGTATGGCCGAGAGGAAATATTTAAACGACTCCTTATGTAGGTTCACTCTCAAGGAGGGCAACTTTGCCACTACAGAAGCCTTCAATTGAAGTATAATAACCTGATATATGGTCCTTCAAACTTATGTTTAGAAAGGAATAGACAAATCAAGAGCATTGGAACCATAGGAAACTACCAGAGTGTGGAGTACTTAGAGCCCTGAAACCATGGATACTGTCCTAATTGCATGGAACTCAGGTGGCCCAAGAGGTTCAATCCAGTCTGAAGCCCACCAGGTGTGGTCTTGGATCAATTCCATGCTGGATCAGTGGTTGACATACAACTCAAATGATTTATATTAATTCTGCGGGGACTCCTCATGGTGCCTCTCCTATTTAGGGTCCCCTACAGGGGGCGCCAACCTAGAAAAGACACAAACCAGCAACTATCAAGGCAGGCAGGGCTCAATTTGTGCCCAAAGTGAGAGCTGAGTGTTCTTCATAAGCAGAAACTTGCTTGGAAGTGGGGTTGTCGTTTTGTGCCAGAACTGTATGCAAAGCTCCGGAGTCCTGTGCATGATAATGGCATTTTACAAACCTGGCGAATTTACAGTCAAAATGCTGGAATTGGGCGCCTGGGTGGCTCAGTTGGTTAAGCGACTGCCTTTGGCTCAGGTCATGATCCTGGAGTCCCGGGATCAAGTCCCGCGTTGGGCTCCCTGCTCAACGGGGAGTCTGCTTCTCCCTCTGGCCCTCCCCACTCTCATGCTCTCTCTCTCAAATAAATAAATAAAATCTTAAAAAAAAATGTTGGAATTACTTCAATCACTTGATTAAATATTACAGGGTAGTGTGTGTCAAATTTTATTTCCAGTTAGCAATATCATATTTGTAAACCACTACTTGATTACAGATTTTGATTATAAAATCTGAAGTGGGTTATCCTTTTTGGCATAAATGTAGGATGTTTGGTTTAATCAATTTTATATTTTATCTAAAGTAAAGCTGATTTTCTGGGTCACGCGCCATTAATTTTCATATTTTTTACACATTTGTTACAAAGGCAAGCAAGGTCCAATATGTACTACACCATCTTTAAATGATTGATTTTAGATAGATGAAACTCTTCCTCTAATTATAAAATTCCCCGGTTTTCAATGTGTGTACCACTTTTGAAATAAGATGGGGATAAAATGGCAACTATTCCTTTTGCAATTTATTTTCTTGATTTATATATT
The DNA here is from genome assembly GCF_002201575.2 of Neomonachus schauinslandi. Lineage (NCBI taxonomy): Eukaryota > Metazoa > Chordata > Mammalia > Carnivora > Phocidae > Neomonachus > Neomonachus schauinslandi. Next base: position 17,968,728 of record NC_058404.1, read on the forward strand.
GACAGTATTTGTCCCAGTTACATGGCAGGAATCAATGAATATTACACTCAAAAAAACTCTATGAAAAGTTTTATCATGAAATCTTACTGATCACTATTATTTTAATTTCACTTATATTTTAATAGGAATAAAACCATATTGACTGACAAATAAGAATTTGTTGTACACATCAGTTGGGAGATCATTTTCCATGTGTCGCTCTCGTTTTCCTGTGCCTTGTGAGCAGGGGCAGAGACTGCTCTTCTGTGTTATGTTTTTCAAGGTTGTTTTTTTTTTTTTTTTTAATAGCCAACAGCCTTGGGACATAGAGATAGTAGATAATGTCTCTCTCTAGAGCAAAAGGCAGGATTTCCTAACAAAATAATAATGATAAGACATGATACGGTATGTAATATAGTGCATTTCCTCTAGAACGACTGGTTTGCTATCCATTATAAAAGATTTGAGTTCCCAAAGCTCAGGGATCTTCTCTAATACATCCCACTGCTGGTAAAGTTATCACCTGACCTTCTTTGAGTTGCCCTTTGGGAGTCAGGTTTATAGAACTGGAGCAAGAAAATGTTGGTATTTTGGCTACTGCTATTTCTTGAATGATAAAGTCCTTTGTCTCTGATCTAGGAGTCTCATGACTTTTGACAGAATCTGTGAAACTGTGATGTGCTAAATTGCACACTTCCAGTTTGGATAAAACCTCAGACCCTTCATTGTTCTGAACAACATCATGAGAAGAAACAAAGAACAGTGGGACTACTTTAAGAGGGGAAAAACAGGACAAGGTTTTCCCTCTGTGCACACTTTCCGAATTTCTGCCCCTGGCACTAACATGTGTATGCGCATTAAATTATATTAATATGATTTCTTTCGTTTGTTATAATCTCCTTCATTCGAGTGCGCGCGTGCGCGCACGCGTGCGCGTGTGTTTGTTTTTATAAGAGAACAGGTTCCTAGCAGTTGTTGCGAGGATTCAGGAGCTTAGATTTTAGAAACAGCTGGTTGATTTCCCCCCACTAGTACTTTGGCTGAGGAAATAAGATAATATAGCAGGTAGAAAAATATAGATCATTTTTAAACTTTAGGTCTATAGAGTATTGAGGTATAGTCAAATAAGATTTGACAGACTTCTGAACTGATCTATAAAATGAAGCGTGTGCAGGCTTTGCCTTTATGTCTTGTACGCTAATGAACCAGGTCAGACTTTCTTGCGGATTCTGTCTAGAGTGGGCCTGGTGAGTGGAATATATATGGTGTGACTTCTGACAAAGGTGGATTAGCTCCAAACACATGGTGGGCTTTCAGGGGCTCTGGGAAAAAGTCTTCCTGAAATAACTCTTCCATTTGCTCCCAGATGCCTGGAATTCTTTATCACCAAAGGGAAATCCTTTCATCCAATGTTTGTAGTGAAGGATTAAGATGCACATACACTAGAGAAAGGTGACTCTTTGCTTAAATTGACACTGTGGCATATATGAGTGATAGATTTCCTGAAAGCAGCCCCTCAGTCTTAAATGGGTAGCAGGATACAACTTTATGCAGAAGAAAGAAAAGATGTCATAATGATTTTGTTACTTAAGCTAATTCTCACTAACCTGATCCAGGGCTGGCAAGTAGACTATCTTGCATGCAAACTCTACTTAACTTGTCAGTGGTTTCCTCTAGGGCTCTTGGTGAAGAATGCTGGGGCAGAGTGAAATAGCTCTGTTGTCAGTTAGCCATGACTGCCAAAAGTAGCAAGGGGGAGTGGATACACACATGCTGGATATTTGCTATCTCTGACCTCTATTCTCAGTTGCAAATGGCTTTCTAAAAGTAAGTGTGTCCTTTTAGAATATCACAACATCTATGGCCTGGAACTGATGTCCAAAGTTGATGGAACTCCTCCATTTCTTCCCTCTCCAGTCCCCCTTCCACAGCACATACGCGTTATTCTCGCTTCTGAGTCAAGTACCCAGGTTCTGGCTGAATCAGAAGGTCCTAACATCAGATGACTGGTAAGTTCTGGCACCAAATAAGCCAGCAAGAATCGACGAGTGACTGGTTAAACTGCCTAACTCCACTATTTTTAGAAATATTTTTCCACAGGTGATAGAAACTCAACTTCAACCAGTTTAAGCCAAAAGAGAAAATTAATGGCTTGTGTTACCAATTTACAAGAAAGGCAAGGGTGTGGCCTCAGAGTTTGCTAGAGCCGTGATTTGAATACCCTGACGGATGCCCAGGTTTCTTACTGCTAAGAGTTTTTGTTTATCTGCTTAATTTTGATAGACAATTTTTCTCTGTGAGCCTGGCAGTAAAGACACCAGCAGCCTCTGAGCTAAGTTATCTTTTTGGTTTTAGCGTCAAGCAGAAAAGGGCTCTCATTTCTTAGACCCAATCAGAGAAAAAATAAATGATGACAAAGGACCAGAGACTTTGGGCAGAATCATGGTATACTACTATTGGCCTTACTGGGCTCAAGGGTATCGTTGGATATACGTGTGGCCAGGAAGGTATGTCTGTAAGAATATGTCAGTTCCAGGGGCGCCTTGGTGGCTCAGTCCGTCTAGTGTCTGCCTTCGGCTCGGGGTCCTGGGATGGAGCCCCGTGTCTGGGTCCCTGCTCAGAGGGGAGCCTGCTTCTCCCTCTCCCTTTGCTGCTTCCCCTGCTTGTGCTCTCTCTCTCTGTCAAATAAATAAAATCTTAAAAAAAAAAAAAAGAATATGTCAGTTCCCTCTTGAACCATAGAATTAGAAGTAATCTTTCCCCCAGAATGGAATAGTTCTGCTCTTCCTGTTGATTCAGTTGCTGGGTGGTCAAAACCATTAAAATGTCTTATTAATTCCTAGATTCCATAGGGAATTTTGATCAGGGATGAAAATCTTACCTGAAAAAGATGTATTTATTCCCATAAAACAAAAAGAAGTATGCTAATTTTCTTTAACAAAAATTTGAGTAGCTTTCTGTCATCTACAAGGAAATGTCTGATTCCTTAGCATGGCCTAAAGAGTTCTTCCCAGTCTTGATTTCTACCTGTCTTTTTAGTCTTATTTCCTGGCATTCTCTATCACTTCAACTACTGTCCATCCCATAAGTCTATCCTCTCACTACCTAATTATCCTTCAGATAAGCTCTGGTCTTTCCTGGGTTTATGCTTTTACCCCTCTGTCTAACACGATGTGTGTTCTCAACTCAGAGCACTCCTTAGTCCTTAAGATCCAGCATAAATTCAGCCATCAGAAAGGAAGAATACCCAACTTTGCATCAACATGGATGGAACTGGAGGTGATTGATGAAATAAGTCAAGTAGAGAAAGTCAATTATCATACGGTTTCACTTATTTGTGGAACATAAGGAATAGCATGGAGGACATTAGAGAAGAAAGGGAAAAATGAAGGAGGGGAAATTGGAGGGGGAGACGAATCACGAGAGACTATGGACCCCGGGAAACAAACTGAGGCTTTTTTGGGGGTGATGGGTGAGCCTGGTGATGGGTATTAAAGAGGGCACGTACTGCCTGGAGCACTGGGTGTTATGCACAAACAATGAATCATGGAACACTACATCAAAAACTAATGATGTAATGTATGGTGACTAACATAATATTAAAAAAAAAAAAAAAAGATCCAGCACAAATGTTTTCTCTTCTAGGAAACCTTGAACATTTTATTTCTTCACTCACCCTACCCCACAAGGTCTTATTCATTCTACTTTTCATCCTTCAGGAGCACTTTACTTTTTATTTTTATATTATAACACATCACCTTGTATTTTAATAGCTTTATTGGTACATCATCTATATGCTGTAACATTTATCTATTTAAACCTACAGTTCAATTGTTTTGGGCATATTCACAAAGTTGTACAACGATGTCATTTAGTTTCAGAACATTTTTATTCCTCCAAAACCTTTGTAATCATTAGTACGATTCCCCACCCTCCCTCCCCACCTCTACCTACTCTTCTCTCACAGCTTTAGGCAACTACTCATCTACTTTCTTTATAGATTTTCCCACGCTGAATGCTTCATATAAATAGATAAATACATGTGGTCTTTTGTGACTAGCTTCTTTCACTTAGAATATTTTAGAGCTTTATCCATGGTAGAGTATATGTCAGTAATTCATTATCTTGCTGAATAATATTCCATTTTGTGGATATCACACCTTATTTATCCATTTATCAGTAAATGGACATTTGGGTTGTTTTCACTTTTTGGCTATTATGAGTAAAGTTGCTATAAATATTGGTCTATAAGTTTTTGTGTGGATACCTGCTTTCATTTCTCTTGGGTAAAGACCTAGGAGTGGAATTGCTGGATAATGTGATAATTCTATGTTCACCATTTTGAGGAACTGCCAAAATCTTTTCTGATCTGGCTGCACCATTTTAGATTCTTGCCAGCAATGTATGAGGGTGACAGTTTCTACACAGTTTGTATCTTAACTATTACTTACATATGTCTTTTCCAATAGACTGAAGAATGAGTTCTGTTATGAGCTGGTTTTCATTAATCTTTGTATCATCAGGATTTTCCTAAAATATGTAAAAACTGGAGGAGGGAAGAAAGACTGAGTTTGGATAAAACTTGATAAATAAAAATTAATCTAAGCTTTCCATGAACTATTTTTTCCTGACATTCTTAACAGGGTGGGTTTTAATATATTATTTAGCTTGATTTCCACACATATATATTACTGGCACTTAATATCTAAAAATAATAATTTTGTCAGTATTTTCTCAGGATTGTGACCAAGGTGCCATGAAAAAGTGATCTTGCAATATAATTTCTGGACTTGATTTTTTAAAATATAAATCATATTCAAGTAACTATGTCCTTAGCTGCAATTCCATTAGGGGAGGGGCAATGACTGTGAAAAAGAAACACAGGAGAATTTAGAAAATATAAATAGTTTAAGCCCAAAATCATTTAAAGTAAAAATAAAACTATAAAATCAATGAGATTTTTCTCAATTAAAGACAATTAAATAATATTCTGTTACACAATATACAATGAATCTCACCATGGCCTTGTCTGTTTTATATGAAATTTTCAGACTTTACATAGATGGTGTGAATTTACAATACGTAAATACAATTCCATACCTCAATCTTCATCTTGCAAGAAGGCTTGTGTGACTTAGAAACTCTTCTGTCCAGAACTGAGACACCAGTCAATCAATCACCAGTAGTTAATCGATCACCTCCCAGGACATTAGTGCTTGCAAGCATCTTTGAGTAAATAATTAAAACTTTCCTCGGTGCAGTGAAAAAGAGGCTCAGAAATTGTTCTTGCAATTTGGGATTTTAAAAACGTCTCAAAATGCTGGGGCGCCTGGGTGGCTCTGTCGTTAAGCGTCTGCCTTCGGCTCAGGTCATGATCCGGGGTCCTGGGATCAAGCCCCGCATTGGGCTCCCTGCTCAGCAGGAAGCCCGTTTCTCCCTTGCCCACTCCCCCTGCTTGTGTTCCCTCTCTCACTGTGTCTCTCTCTGTCAAATAAATAAATAAAATCTTTTTTAAAAGTCTCAAAATGCTTTCACATTATGATTACTGAATATTTATTAGGAGCCTCCAGGAGGTTTTTCCTGGATATATACCAACATGTCTCCATGTTGTTTCACGATGAACTCTTCTAATGGGTTCATAATTTGCGTCATTGATTTTAACAAACGGACATTTAACTTCTACAGGTTCACTATTTTCCCCAACCTTTAACCATGTAAGAACATGTTTTCAGTGGTAAATCTTCAATGCGATCATATGTATTTCCAGCATAGGTATGACAGATTTTCAGAATCAATTTTTCTTGCCAGTCTGACTTGAAAGATATTGCATTATAAAAAAAGAGACTCAATTATCATTAAAGAGAAAAAAAAATCTAGTTTAGCAAACCCACATTTCCTCACATATGTCTACCTTTCATGGTAAAACAAATCCTGATTCTAAAATTGTATTATATTTTAATCTAATTTTCATATTTTGAGTACAGACAATAAAATGAATCACATATATCTTCATCACTCGGGTTTAACCTAAAACAAAAATTTTCCCAAATGGCAAGATCAAGGAAAGGTGTATAAGTTAAAAAACATAATTTTATATGCTATGTTTCTATTAACATAATACAGAGTGAATTCAGATGATTTTGTTCTACTCTAAATATAGTGAGAATGGCCTACTGTGAGCCTACAACTGAATTTTTCTAGTTTGCAATGACTCTGGAAAGATCTGTCATAGAGCAGATTTGACACTTAAAAATAGGGTGAGAAGATAAATATTCTTAAAACATGAGTTGATCAAAATGCTTTCAGTCATTCCCTTTAATTATGTATTTGAATCATATAATTCATGACATTTTTATAGAAAAAAAGATAAGCCATAAAAAGTACTTGAAGAGACATCCAACTCCTATTTTGATTTTATGGCTAAAAAAATAATAGTTTTTTTTATGGTTTTCTTTTCATGAGAATTCAAAATCAAATTGTGCAAAAGCATTTAACAGAACTAGCACATATACTGAAATAAAAAACTTCTGTTGTTTTGTATTATGTTGGCTGGTTGTCCATAGATGACCCATGAGGGAACTGAGTTATGAATTTTTTCTGCTACAACCTACTTTGATTAATTTATAATTGCTATGTTTCATGAGTTTGCAATGAAGATCGAGTCAATGTGTCTCAATCTGCAAATTCATAAAAAAGGGGACTTTGATTCTTATTCAGTTACTTAGGAATTCAACTTTAAGCCAATTGTCACATTGAGAAGCCTAGAATTGTTGATTTTCCTTCACTCTAATACTTTCCATTTGTCATTGTTTATTGCATATTCTTTTTGCATATTCTCCACACTTACATGACTATTATATGTAGAATTTCAGGAAGATTAATATACTGAGGTCTGAAAATTCAAGTGTGTAATAAACATTGTCTGGTAAACTATGTAAATATATCCATGTCATATTGGTCTTAAACTTGGTTAGCAATTGGTCACCCTTTTATTTTTAGGCAATCCTTTTCTTTCCAATGGGTAAATGAACATTTCATTTATTTAATTCATTCACTGATCAGATGTTCATCTGAGCCTGCTATGTGCCAGGCATTATTCTGGGCACTGGAAATATTGTAGCGAAGCAGGGAGGCAAGCTCTCAGCTCTCCTGGAGCTTGCAGGTTCATGGGGGAGATGGCCAGCCAATTAACAAAAGAACAGTAACTAAAGAGCAAAGTGCTATAAAAGCTAAACAAGGTAATGTGGAAAAGGGAGTTTGGGGTGCTTTATGAGATGGCATAGTTAAGAATGGCCGTTGTCAGTAGATGACATTTGAGTTGAACTCAATAATAAGAAAAAAGAAACCATGCAAAAGAAACCATGCAAAAATCTTCGAAAATTTCCTTTGGGACAGAGGAAACAGCAAGGCAAAGATTCTGTGCCTGTGACTTACCACCATTTACATTTACTTAGCTAGAGGTTCTTTACATAAACATTTTACCCATGCTAATGGGGCATAATAGTGTTTGTCCTTATTAATTTTACTCAGAGGATCGTGCAGTTTGGAGGAAAGATCAATTGATGATGCTTCTCTGTATTTGTCTGCAAGGATAACATACTGTTATTTTACTGTGGAAGTAGAAGTTAGGGTTGAACTCTCCTGTGTTTTTGAAACTAGATTTTCTCTTGGGATTACGAGTGCTGAGAGCATCAGATAGAGAGCAGCAGGGGGGAAATGGCTTTTGGGATGAGAAGAAGGACCAGAAATGCCAGCCTCTGGTCCTAAAACAACAGCAACAACAAAGCTCTGTCATATTTCAGTTTTTGTTCTGTAGGGAAAATCAATGAGTTTATTTTCCAATATGTCAGTGTTATCATGCTGAATTGTTATTTTCATTTCTGTCCTTAAGGGCACACAGATGCGTGAATCCCTAAAAAACAGACATTTCTGATTATTGTTCCAAGGGTTCTCAAATTGGCTTTTGGGCTTGGTAGAAGTACAATAAAAGTGTGCTTATTATAAAGCTGCCACACACTCACACACACACACACAAAATGTAATAATATTATATATAACATAATATAATGTATGTACTTTATATACACACATAGATATGTATATACACATATATTTATATCAGAATTACTGAAATCAACTAAAACCACCAAATGAAACAAAAAAAAATTAGTGATACTCCCTCCAAAAAGTCAAAGTAAGGTGTCAGGCATCTGATTAGCCCTACCGAGATGCTTGCATATCCACACTCAAGCACAAGCACTCACATACAACCCCTAAAGAGAGAAGGTGGTGAATCAAAGAGCTTGGCTGAGGTCACACGGAGTCTTAGTGGTTGATCTGAGAATAGAGCTTGACTTTGGGCAGTCAGTTCAGTTCAGAGCTCCCTCCCAGGGAAAATGACAGGCCAGCTTTGAAGGTACCTGCCCAGACAGTGGCCTTATTCTTTCTCTACTCTCCTAATTTGATTATTTTTTCTTGCTACAGTAGTTAAGTAGGATATTTTGGCAGACGCTTAGAAAGAGGGGTGCCAGGTAAAAATGAATGAGTCGGTGGGCGATCCTGCTGCAGGACTGAGGAGAAATTAAGTATTGGCAATGTTTAAAGGCAGAGAAGGCCATGGCTTAATGAGTACCCAGTGTTGCTGATAACTCTGACCTTCTTTTTTCTCTGTTGGAAAAAAATTATAGGGCTGAATTTCTCTTTAGCCATTTTCTAAGGGAAAAAGAAAAGGATAGCATTTGAAACATTGCATTTTTTGCTTTATTTTACTTTTAAAATTCCCCTTATTGTTACAGCCCATTATATCATGGCTGTAAAAATTGTTCTATAATGTTAGGCTTTTCTGTAAATTTTCTCATCTTGAAGAATAGTAACTAATAATGACATTTCTTTTTCCAGTTGCTATCACTCTACTACAACCAATTTTTCCGAATCATAAGACCCTCTTTTAAATGTATAATACTTTTGATTAGTGTTAGTCTTCAACTAGATATCTTATTCCATGGCTGGAGCTATAGGGACTGTAGCCGAATAGTTTCTAAAACACTTTTTGCTATTCCCATAAGGCTAGCCAACACCATTTTTCCCTCAAATCTTCCTTATAGTGAGATTCTTTTGTCAGCCTCATGAATTTCAATGTGGCTAGTAACTGGCAAATTTTAAGAGGTACAAAAATATATGTATGCTTTATATGAAGGGCCTGAGAGGACTATGTATGAATTTTCAAATTTGCTATCCCTGTACAGTATTTCTTTGTCATAGAGTTTCTCACTCTCAGTGATCGTTTCTTAATCTGGGACAGTGTAAACTCAGCCATAAATTGTAAACTCTTTAATAAAGAGGTTGTGGATTATTCATCTTCCAATGGCCAATGCACAGCCAGAGATTGATCCAAGTGCAGATTCTCAGTACATGTTCGTGGATTCATAACCATACATGTTCGATCTCTCTTCTTACGGAACAACTTTAATGAAGCCAAGTAAGTCTATCTCTATAACTAAAGTATCTCATCAGATCAATGATTTGATATATAGTTCTGTGTGCTTATTCCTCTTTTTGTAGCTGAATTGATGCAAATGATAAACACTAATGTCACAGAACTGGCATTAACTATTTTCTCAGGGTTTCAGTTATACAGTTTCCAATACGTGCAACTTTTTTTTACAACATCCTTCATAGATGTTATAATAATTGGTAAAAGACCACAAATATAGTTCCTGTTATCCCGAATATCTTCCAGAACTCATCCTGTGAGTGATTTCTTAAACTCTGATCCCCCTCTGGTTTTTCCTACCAGGCATAACTTTCCCAGTTTCACCCAGACTATTTTCACAAAGAAAATACTCAGAATCAATTGGCAAGTGATGACAAGTCATTAGCTTCTTGCTGGGCTAATTAGAAGTCATTAACTTTAAGGGTCGGGACACAGAATACTCTTGCCTTAGGTTTCTGAACCCAATTTGAAGCGATACGTGAAAAAGAACATTTAAATATACTTACCAGAATATATTTAAAAAGTAGTAAGAGTTTCAATTCTGAAAATCCTCCATGGTGTTACAAACTAAAAAGATAAACATAGAACTATAAACTCACTTTTGAAAAACGTGACCTCCCATGGAGTTGGACTCTGGCCAAAAAGCCTATTGACTCAAGTCCTATAATCCACGGTAGTTTTCCCAGGGACAACCAGGTACTCAAGTTCCAGTTCTCTTGCCCTAGAAATGTCTTGGAACATGTTGATATTATCCCACATTACCTGCGGAACTCACATGCGTACATGCCCATACCTGGCCGCCTGCACAAATACACACATACACCTAATTACTTGATTGCATGAGAATAAAAGGCCGAACAGACCCAAAGATAGAAGGCCAAGCTGTAGAAAGTAGTTGCCTTATTCTAAGTACTTGAGTCTGTACTTAACATTCGATAACTTAGATACTCATTCCTAATGTACTAAAGCTGACTTCGTTAGGCATTCACTGGGAATTTAAATTATTCTATTTAACAGTTCTGTAATAGTACTAATGTTTGTATGCTAATTAATTTATTCATTCAAAGAGATAGTTTGTATGAAAATAGAATAAAGAGATTTGAAACTGAAATGATTTCAGATACTGAAACTATGTTAGGAAAATTTCAGTTTTGGTTCAGAACTTAAACTTGGCCACACTTAGAATTTTGAATCTCACTTTTAATGGATGTGTCTTTCTCAAAAAATGTATGTATTGAACCCATGCTATGTTCTCATTGATTGAAAATAACATTATACGTTATTGATCAAAGCGATAGGCTGGGGAATTGGAAAACGCTGTCTTTGAAGAGTCTCTCAACCCTTTACAACTGTGTTACACTGAGAGATTTAGGTAACTTTTCTTTTTTTTTTTTTTTAAAGATTTTTATTTATTTATTATTTGAGAGAGAGAGAGATTTAAAGAAATGAGTGGGAGGAGGGTCAGAGGGAGAAGCAGACTCCCTGTGGAGCAGGGAGTCCGATGTGGGACTTGATCCCAGGACCCTGGTATCATGACCTGAGCCAAAGGCAGACACTTAACTGACTGAGCCACCCAGGTGCCCTAGTTAACTTTTTTCTAAGGACCAATTTCCTCTTGTGTAAAATGGAAATAATAAAAGTAAATGATGATGAATATTAAATAGTACACAAAAACACCTGAAACAGTATTTTGCACATAATAAATATCCATAAATATCAGTATCAAGAGATGTCCAATGATTAATTTTAGAGCTAACCTCTTCTATCTTTATATGGATATTTTTGTACTGGCCATATTTAAGAATTTGAAAACAGACTTAATTTACCCTAAGTATTAATACATAGGCAGGAAGCTAAAAAGTATAGGTATTTCTTGTGACTATAATCCATATAGAAAGGTAAAAAGGTTGCATTCTAATCTAACCTTCTGGTAGTGGCTTCTGTTATTTTCCCCATCCCCATTTACTCTGCCACATTTTTTGTGACCACTAATAATTTGCACACAGAGATTCCTCTCACTTATTATGCCCCTTATTCCTTTAAATCCTATAGTTTTAAAAATACTACCTGCTAATATCCATATCTGGATTATATTGGATCCTGCTTCTAGTAACTATTTCATTTTCTTAATCATTTGCTTTCTCACTCATAATTATTTGGTTTTGCATATTAAACTTTTTGGATGATATGTTATAAGGAGTCTGGCTAATATTGTATTCTTTAAATGGTATTAAATTTTCTTTCTTGGACAGTTAATGACTATCATATCCTTTTGATACTGGTAGGCTTAGCTTTATTCTTTGTTAAAGCTCATCTCCTTAGCCCTAACTCACAGCATATGCACCTTACTCTGGGATTGTAGTTCCAGTCGCAGTGGAGAGACCTTGCTGAGATCCTTGGCCATTCAACTGAGACCTGAGAAAGACGCTATCTTTGGAAGAAGAACTACAACCCAGAATGTGAATATCGCCATTCAGCTCCTAGTCCCACAACAATTACTCCCTGGTAGGCCTGATACAGACTTGCCACTGATTCACAACCTAGTTCTCTGTAAGAACGTAGGCAGAACCTTCATTCAGACATCTAACGTTCCTCTCTATTCAACCGCCCCCTCTCTGGAGTCCTTATGACAAATTCCAGTCTTTCCTGTATCTCCGAATTACAATTTGTGCTTCTTCAGCTTAGCAAAACCACTGTGCTCTGCTCATCCTCCTTGCACTATGGTTTAGAAAGTGTCTACTTGCAGAAAGCTTGGATAAATATTAGGTTAACCTAATGCATTTCTCGTTATTCAAGGATGAGTCCTACACTGTTGTCCAATGTTTGAAAAGAGTTCCCTTGTATTTTTTTCTGCCTTTTAAAGTTTTTAGTGGAAGGGCAAATATAGTATTAGTTACTCAGTCATAACTAGAACTGGAAATTTGGAAATTCCCTTGTTTTGATAATAAGGTTAGACTAGCCTGAATAGAGTTGGGGTGTACTTTCTCCCTTTCTATTTTCTGAAATATCTTCTTTTTTATTCATATTCAAAAACATTTTTAAGTTGCTTTTGAACCTCTTCCAAAGAGCAGTTGGGCAGATTTGTGTTGATCTAGTTCCGGTTTCTCTATTTGGTTCCACGTACCCATGTGTCTGTTCCTCTGTCCATACTACCATGACCCTTGTCTTGACTACTATAGCTGTATAGTAAGGCCCAGTATGGAGTACAGTGGTTCTACCCACTTTATTCTTTCTTTCCAAGATCAATGTAGTTATTCTAGGTTCCTTGTCGTTCGATATCAAATCAGCATATGCTTCTCTATGTCTACAAAAATCCCTGCTGGAACTCTGATAAATATTGTATTAATCTCTCTCTCTCTCTCTGTCAAATAAATAAATAAAATCTTCTAAAAAAATATTGTATTAATCTATAGATCAATTTAAGGAGAATACCCATTTTTTAAAATCTGTTGAGCCTTCCAACCCATGAACACAATATGTCACTCCTTTTATTTAGTTCTTTAGTTTCTTTCATCAACATTTTGTAATTTTCGATATGAATGCTGTATATATTTTGTTAGATTTATAGCTAAGCATTTCATTTTCTTTGCAGTAATTATAAATTAAATAAATCAAAATAAAAACTTTAAAATGTTTAAGTAACCTACTGGAAGGCTAGAAATGAGAAACAGGAGTGAGAAATATAGGAAATAAACAAAAGCAAATAATAGAACAGTGGTATAAGCCTTACTGCATCAATTATTATCTTAAATGTAAATAGTCTAAATACATCAATTAAAAACAGAGACTGGCAGAGTAGATTAAAAACCCATGATCCAACTATACCCTGTTTGAGAAACTCACTTAATTTTATTATTTTTAAAACTAATGCCAGTACAGTTAACATACAGTGTTATATTAGTTTCAGGTGTACAATGTAGTGATTCAACAATTCTATTTGTTACTCAGTGCTCATCAGGATACGTATACTCTTAATCCCCCTAATCTATGTCACCAGCCACCCACCTCCTTGAGACAGTTTTTTATAATATTTTTCCTTTTTTTTTTTTTTTTTTAGTTTTTAAAATGTAAAGCCTGTTTATTATTTGCAGATTAACATAAATCTTTCTGTAAAATAGTCTGGACCCAACAATTAAATAATTAATTAAATAATATTTAAGTAGATTTTGATTATTCTATTAAATAATTATCTTTCATGACTATCAGCATCTTTCAGGCTTCTATTTCTTCATAAGTCATTTTTCTTACTTTATCTTATGAGAAAATTATGAATTTCATTTAAGGCTAAGAATTCATCGGCACAGGAAGACATTTCTAAAAGCTAAAACCTTTTACACAACACTGTAAACCAAGTATGACAATGGCAAAGAATATGGATAGGCACTTCACAGATAAATAATTGACTGTGCTAGCTAGACATTCTTCTAGGCAGTGGAAAAACAACAGAAAAAAATAAAGCAAAACAAAAACAAACTCACTCGTAAGTTCATCGCTTTCGTGGAGCTTACATTTTTGTGAAGGATTCTGAAAATAAACAAGAAAAATAAATTAAAAATGTATAGCACATTAGGGTTGAAATATAAATGACAGAAGGAGCCAGGCAAACCAACATTAGAAATAGAGAAATGCAGGGCGCCTGGGTGGCTCAGTTGGTTAAGCGACTGCCTTCGGCTCAGGTCATGATCCTGGAGTCCCGGGATCGAGTCCCGCATCGGGCTCCCTGCTCGGCGGGGAGTCTGCTTCTCCCTCTGGCCCTCCCCCCTCTCATGCTCTCTCTATCTCATTCTCTCTCTCAAATAAATAAATAAAATCTTTAAAAAAAAAAAAAAAAAAAAAAAAAAAAAAAAAAAAAAAAAAAAAAAAGAAATAGAGAAATGCATAAATCCTAACATAGCGATGTTTGGTTCAGATCTGAAGGACAAGCAGAAGCCCAGGGTGCCTGCAAAGTACTAGATGAGCTGGAGAATGGAAGATGAGATTGAAGAAGTAGCTAATGGCCAGATCAGACAGGACATGTTACCCTGGTAAAGGATGTGAATTTTAAATGACCTATCCTGGAAAGGTGTTATAAGGTATTAAACGGTCAGGGACAATCTGATTTGTTTTTAGAGGTGTGGAGTGTGCCTTGAAGGAGACCAAGGCAATCTTGAAAAGTGGGAGACCAACAGGAAGTTGAGGCATTAATACAAGTGAGAGAGAATGATAACTCGAAATAGAAATGTAGCAGTAAAAAAGGAGAGAAATTCAGATTCTGGAAGTATTTCAGACTTGCTGATGGATTGGAAGTAGGTGGAGAGAGAAAGTAATCAATCATGCTTCTAGGATTTGGGTTTGAGCTATCCAGGCAGGAGAGCAGTGCAATTTACTGAGATGGTGAAAAATAAGGATGGTAGACATGGGGCTTTGTTAAATTTGAATTTAGACCAAAAGAGATGGCATTCAATAAGAGATCTATAAATTTGGAAATAAAGGAGAGGTTATAGCTAGAGAATCATTAACCGAGAGATACCTGGGCATTGAAGTGATAGTTGGGGTGAGATACTTAGGCTTCGTTATGCCTAAGAACAGAGGATAAGGAGAAAAGAAAGGAGAGCCCAGGACCGAATTCTCAGTGGAAGTAGGTTAAGTCTGAAAAGCTAAGAGAAGAAATGATTTTAAGAAGAAAGATATTACATTTTGTATCAAATGCTGGTGAGCAGGTGAAATAGGAGCAGGGATACGACCATTGCCAAGTGGCAACATGGAGATCATGAGTAACCCTGGCATGAGCCATTTCCTCGGGACAGAGAGGACAGACCCCAATCACGTGGAGACTGAGAGGAGAGACAACAGAAAGCAGGCATTGGCAAGAATTTTGGTATATTTTGTTCTGAAAGAAAGCAGAGAAATGAAGCAGGATTTGGAGTAGGATTCTCTAATTTTTAAGATGGGAGATCTATAAACAACCCAATGGTAAATGACTCACTGAATAGAATAGAACAGTAACCAAGAAGGAGAAACATGGGTCTATCATTTAAGTTTGATGGCTTCAGAAAGAGTGACCCTACCAATCTGAAAGTGTATGAAGTAAGGCAGTAAAAGCGATGAGGTGAGTTGACCTAATTTTTTCCTTACAAGTGCAAAGTCTTTTCTAAGTCCTATTCTACTGAGACTTCTCAGTGTCTCAGAGACTGTTGTCCGGCTCCTTAATTTTCACTAACAAATCTAAGATCAAGGATTTAGTCTTAGAAAATACCCACAGACACAGAAGTGAAAGGCGGAATCACGCAGAGTAAGACTGGGTTAACGGGGAGGAGGGTCATGCGATTTTGTCTAGGGCAGCATGCAGATGGCAGGAGAAAGGCTGTTGACTTTGATCTAGGAAAAATCACAGGTTTCAGTGAATTTAGGAAAGATGGAAACAAAATCGCAGAGAAAAGTGGATGGTGAGTAGGAGGAAATCGTCTGTTCAAAGAAATGTAGGCACCATATGTAGGAGAGAAATGAGATGGTGCAAGGGAGGGGAAGCAATCAATCATTATCATCAAACAAGAATCTACTAAAGTAAACATGATAACTTTATGCTATACTTAGAATCCTTGCTTCTCACTGAAAATGTTTATGAAGTCACCTGCAACATCAAGTGAAAATTAAAAAAAAAAAAAGCAGTGTCCTAGAGTTAAGTTAAAAAATTCTAAATCTTTTCTTCTGCATAAGTAATGATGATTTAGAGAGCAAGCAGACAATAAAATTCCAAAACAGAATAACTTGAGGTAATAAAAATAGAATTGAGCTGTCGTCGCAGGTTTGGAGTTCTAATACAAGTGAACTAGAACCCTGTGGGCTTCAGTGTTCTTATCTGTAAGGTGAACAGATTAGATTATACCACTTTGAAGTCTAATTCAAACACCATGCATGATTCTATAATAATTTTTGAAGGTAGGTCCAAAATTCAGTGAAAAATAGGTAGGAATCACCAGAAACAAGCATGGAGATCCCGCAGTGACCCTCACCAGTTAGAAGAGATCCCGCAAACCCACAGATATTGTTTTCTTGCCTATAGGTGTGTGACGTGTAGATGAGTCAGAACAGCATATCTTAATTCTTAATTTATATTGACTACACACGATCTGTGAATGGAATCATATATGCTATTTCTTGTATAGTTCCTGTGGTTGTCTTATGATTAGTAGCATGCGTGGACTAGCATAAATGGATTTAGTTTTTTGAGAGCTTGGAGACATTATCTGATTATTTAATGCTTTGACTGATGTTGAAACAAGATAATGGTAACCTGGTATTTGTCACTATTGAAATCTTGCTTCAAGTGCTCAGTGTAATCCTTGTAATCTTACAAAGAGTTACAATAAAGATCAAGCTAACACCTGACAACTGTTTAACATTTCATTTGTTTTTAGAATACAAAGCAAACATTCGGATTGAATTATTGCCTTAATCCACGTGGATTACTTTAGTCGTGAGCAAACTAGATGAAAGTCTGCCAATACTCAATACGTAGCTCTACAAAGATTTTGCCCACCTAATATTTAATAATATAACTTTCAAACTGCAGACAATCTTTCATGTGTGAGCTTTGAAAAAGCAACTGCTAGCTGTTCAGGCTTCAGTCATTCTGTAAAGGTGACTAGGAAGCTTTTGTCCCGGAGTCTCTCGTTGACCGCAAAGTGAAATTCCCAAGGAGTTATTCTGATTCCCAGACAGGTTTTTAGCAAATATCACAGAGCTAGCTGCACTTAGCCCCAAGTAGGCCAATTAACTGTCATGACCCAGAGGGGAGCATGGAAAGGGAAATATTAGAAGCAAACCCCTTGATTTTCACATCCTAATCACAGAGGTCTGATCTCTAGAAAGACGTCTATAAAAGCAGCTTTGTTATTTCTCCAGATCCTTTTAGGCAAATAACTCAGGCTCTGATTTCTGCATCAACATTTCTTTAGCCCCTGTGAAACGTGCTGTCCTTTAGCCAGCAAGGAGGGCTGCATTGTTTTCCACAAAATAAACTTTTATTTGTAAAACACAATGTTTAGAATTGGGGTGTTTGTAGGACATCCAATCATAGCCTTCTGACCCTGTCCCCCATAGTGGAGATGTTCCATAAGTGTGTTCTAGCACCATCTGAAACAAAAAGTAACATTTTATTTTACTCTGGGACACCAGGTCCTGGAGTGACTCTAATGCGCTGTTAGAATTAAAAGCAAGAAATTAGAGCTCTCTTTCCTCTTTCAACCTGTCCTGTGGCTTGGCCTCATAGTACAGTGAAGGAGGCCTTGAAACAGAATTCATATAACTTAGGGAATGAAGGTATCACAGTATTGAACACTTCTGTAAAAATGGCATATGGCAAAAATGCATATGGGTTAGTTAGAAGTGTCTATAAGTGGACAAAGTATTGTAGGAGTCAAATGTTTCCAGACAGAATGGCCTAATTTGGTGGCTTTGCCATTATTTTCTGGATTTATCATAAATGAGTAAGCATACATAAACTATCATATGTTTAGTTATAGTTTATGATGTAATTTATTTGTTGTGCAAATTGACATTAATTTTAGATCAAGAAGATTCTCTACAATTATTCTAATCTGGTTGAAATTCTTCAGAGATAATTTTCAAGGCTGTATTATTCTTTTTCTTTTGTTTGCTGGGACATTGCTGGATTTAGTTTTCTGTCCACAAGTGGGTTTATATTAATCAAATAAAAGAGTTTTAAATCTTTTTTTGTATAACTCAGGATTAATTAATGATTAAATTTATGGCAAGAGAAATAGTACACTGATCACGCATATATTGGCATTTTTAATCAATCAGAACATATACCTTACCTTATGTTCATTCACTACATAACAGAAATTACTCACACATTTATGAAGTACAGGGCTTTCAAAATTTACCATCCCCCAATAAATCGAGCCAGCGCTGAGCATATGTTTTCCTTTTAATTATAACTTAATAGTAATTCCGGGCGTTATTTTTAAAGATAACTTGGCAAGACAACTTGGCACAGAAATTGACATACTTTGTTTATTGGCAAGTTTTATGTAGCTTCTTTCCTGTATTGTTGTGTTTCTTTAAACAAATCTGTCAATATTCACAGAATTAGATAAATTAGAGCTGGAAAAACCTTCCTGAATGATCGAGACTTTCCTCTGACTGCCGCCAAAGTACTGTCGACAGCTTTTCTTATTGTTTGGCCTGGTTTTACCACGATATTCAGAGCAAAGTACGTGACATCACCTTCCTCTTCCAATACTCACGTCTGTCCAGGATTCCCTAGTTCGGAGATGACTATTTTTAACCTTTGTTTTGTTTCTTATCGTGGATTTTTCCAAATTGGATCTTGTTAAAATCACTTCTAATGACTTCGCATGCCTTTTGGTTTCTAGGTTCACACACTCCGCCAAAGAAATCTGCACATGGGAGTCCTGCTGGAGAGCTCATGCACGAGGCTTACTGGAAGATCCACAGAATCGTGTTTTAGTGCAAGCTATCCATGTGCCAGAATTCCTCTCTAGAGCGAAGTGAAACAGAGATGCATAAACAGAGAAAGCATTTCACCCATAAGGTGAATCAAAGATGTGGGATTTCCTCTGTTCTTTCCTTCCTCACATGCCCTCCTCCCAAACCTACACTGATGTCAAACTGAAATCTTGAGAAACTCAGGACTCTGTTCTTAGGCTTGCAAGGCTTTGCACATTCTTTCCTCCCTTCCCAAGATGGTCTTCCCATCCCACTTAATATGGTATTCATTTTATTCATTTATTTATTTTTAAAGATTTATTTTAGAGAGAGCTCATGCTCTCCTCATGCACACAGGTGGGAGGGGCAGAGGGAGAGAATCCTCAAGCCAACTCCCCGCTGAGCCGAAGCCAGACTGGGGCTGGATCTCATGACCCATGAAATCATGACCTGAGCCGAAACCAAGAGTCCAAGGCTCAACCGACTGAGCCACCCACAGGCCCCATTTTACTCATTTTAAACAGCTTTATTGAGGTATAATTGGCACACAGTTTATTGTCTGCAATTCGAGGAGTTTCTACTTTCCAACTTTATTGATATGTAATTGACGGATAACATTGTGAAAGTTTAAGGTGTACAATGTAACGATTTAACATATGTATAAATTGCAAAATGTTTACCACAATAAGGTTAGTTAACACGTCATCACATAATTACAATTTTTTTTTCCTTGTGAGGCATTTTAACATCTACTCTTTTAGCAACTCTCAAATATATAATACAGCGTTCCCCCTTTATCCACAGTTTTGCTTTCTGCGGTTTCAGTTACCCCCGGTTAACTGTGGTTCAGAAGCAGCTAATCTTCCTGATGTATCACGAGAAGGTCAGTAGTCGCCTAACATTCCATCACAACCCCTTCTCATTCACCTCACCTCACCTCATCCAGTAGGCATTTTATCATCTGACATCATCGCAAGAAAAAAAGAGTGAGTACAGTACAATAAGATATTTTTTTAAAGACTACTTATTCATGAGAGACAGAGAGAGAGGCAGAGGCAGAGAGAGAAGCAGGCTTCCCTCTGAGCAGGGAGCCTGAAGCGGGAATTGATCTCAGGACCCCAGGATCATGACCTGAACCAAAGGCAGACGTTTAACCGACTGAACCACCCAGGAGCCCTACAATAAGATATTTTGAGAGAGACCACATTCGCATAATGTTTATTAGATTATATTGTTGTAATTGTTCCATTTTATTATTAGTGATTGCTGTTATTCTCTTACTATGCCCCATTGATAAGTTAAACTTTATCATAGGTATGTATATATAAGAAAAAACATAGTATATATAAGGTTCAGTACTATCCATGGTTTCAGGCATCCAGTAGGTATCCTGGAGTGTATCTCCCACAGATAAGGGAATGTACAATATTGTGAACTATAGTCACCATGCTGTACATTACATCCCTAGAATTTATTTACCTAATAATTAGAAGTTCGTAGCCTTTGGGGCACCTGGGTGGTGCAGTCAGTTAAGGTCTGACTCTTGGTTTTGGCTCAGGTTGTGATCTCAGGGTCATGAGATGGAACCCTGTGTCAGGCTCCACACTCAGCTTTCTCTCCCCCCTCCTCTTACCCTTCCCCCCACCAACTCAAATAAATAAATAAATCTTTAAAAAAAAGTTTGTACCCTTTGACCACCTTCACCCATCCTTTCAGCACTACCCTCCCCCCACCAATCTGTTTACAGTTTCTATGAGTTTAGTTTTTTTAGATCCTGCATATAAATTAGATCATACAGTATTTGTCTTTCTCCGTCTGACTTATTCCATTAGCATAATGCCCGCCCCCCCCCCAGGCCCCGTTTCATCTATGTCTATGCAATGAGGTATCAACTCACATATCTGAGATGATGGAGAAACGAGAAAGGATAAGAAAAGTAGACAGCCATGATTATCTTTCAGTTCACTTTTCTGGATGAAAACCCAGGGAGAATGGGGGTGGGGTGGGGACATTAGATCCTGGGACAGGAAAACTAAAATCAAAGGAGGCTAATACTCCTTTTTCCAACTGGAACTTTGAGAGAGGGCTGCTCCCGGGGAGGTCTCATATTCACCAGGGAGACTGCAGGAGAGCTGCCACCACCATAAGAGAAAGCATGGGATTCCAGGGCTCATCAACCACGGCACGGCCATAGTTGGATGGCTGAGGTTGGGGGCTCTCAGACGTGGCATGGTGCATACAGTCAGGCAGAAAGTGGCCTGAGTTACCATGTTCAAGCTTCTGTGTGTCATGGAAAGAATCCAGAAGCAGAAGGTCCTTGAGGTAAGGGCCAACAAGCCTGCCACAGAACTGCCATGGGGAGAGATTCAAGGCTGGGAGGAGGGTGCTGTGAGGTGCTACACTGTGGAGGAAGCTTAGACCCACAGGCATCAAGAGCACCAGTGAGCAAGGAATGGCCACAGTCCTTCACAGACGAATTAGAACAAACAACAATTTCACCCAGTATTTTGGAGCAAAGACAAGCAAAGATACAAATAAAACCTCATTAACTTAAGTCTCTCTTCCCCTTTGCTAATATACATCTTTCCTCTTCATTCATGTAGATGCCATCTTGTGTAGGAGTTGTGTGCATGCTTTTATAGTTCATGTGTGTGTGCACACATTTGTGCTACGCCAATGCATGCAAGAGGGTGGCATGAGCTGCAGTCCAAGAGACGGAGCCTTCATCTGAAACAGGGAAAGGTAATAGACTATTACTGCTTAATACTAGAAGGATGACATACACTGTTAATGGACAAATGGAAGTATTGCTTTTTTTTCTCCTTCCCAGTTGGATGGTGTGGAAAAAGATTAGACCTATTAGAGAAAATGTTTAAAGACCCAACATTTTATTTCCAAACATGCATAACGGTACCACCCTGCTACCCTTAGATTAAATACACAATTTTATGGGGGTGGAGAAGAAGAGTAAAATTATATTAAAATTTTTAAATGTGCCCTTTTCTAAAAATGGAATCCATTATTATTGGCACTTGCATTCCATTTCCTATCACAGTATTCCTATTCTGTCTACACAAGCAGTCATTCTAGTCTGAGAAAGGGAAGATGAAGGGCATTTCTTGGGGACGTAGTTTTGATTTATGCTAGCTCGGCTTTCGTGGATCCAGTTTACCTTGCCAACCTTGGTCCTCCTGAAGGATCTTTCAACTTTGAAGGAGACAAGTTGAATAAGACAAGGTCCCCATGCTCAAGAATTTTACACCTTATTAAGGGGAAGAAGACAGACACAGATAAATCTATAAAATCAGGAAGTAAGGCCGTGTGTGACAGCTCCCATGTGAACAGAGCAAATGAAGTCTATGCCTCAGGCAAGGGAGACTGAGTCTTACTGAATTCATTTTCACTTATGTTACATCCCAAGCACTATACCTGTATATTGTGGGGGGAAATAAGTGATAAAGGGAGATTTCTAAAGCCAGCTGCTTTAAGAGACCCTTTAAAGAATTAGTAAAAAATTTACTCTGACTGCACAGCAATATCTAGGTAGAGAAACCAGATTTCCCCAGTTTCTCTATAGTTCATCCTACTGCTCCAGAATGAATGGCTTTTCTTTTAACTTTCATTTTGATTTTATTCTCTATTTCTCCCATTCCTGCTGCCCTACACAAACAGCCCCTTGGTCATATCTGACCCATGGGGCCCCTGGGTCACCTCTGAAAAAGACTGGCTTTTAAGGCAGCATCAAAGTCCTTGGTTTCCCCCAACAGAGAGGGTGCAAGCTGACATGGGACTAGGTGACCCCGGGATCCCCATATTTATAACACTTTTTTTTTTTAAGACTTTATTTATTTGACAGAGAGACAGTGAGAGAGGGAACACAAGTAGTGGGAGAGGGAGAAGCAGGCTTCCCGCCGAGCAGGTAGCCCGATGCGGGGCTCCATCCCAGAACCCTGGGATCATGACCTGAGCCGAAGGCAGACGCTTAACGACTGAGCCACCCAGGTGCCCCTATAACACTTTTAGTTTTGGAATATTACGTGGCTATTTCCCAAGTAAGCTCAGGTCTTTCCCAGGAGCAATACATGACATTTCTCTTACTGGGAGAATGTAAGCTAATCCCCTTGGGGATGCTGTGAGGACAACAGCCACAGTGTTACCAGTAATCTACTTTAAAAGTCTAATTCTTAGAAGATGCATTTTGCAATTTTTAAGGCATATTATTTTCACAGTTGAAACACTCAGGGTAAAGAGGCATACAGGGTATTTTTATGAGATTATACACTGTACTTTGTCAGAACATTTTTTCCCCTATGATTTCATAACCTCTCCCTCATAGAAAGGAAGAAAAAAATGTTTCTCTCTTTCTTCTTGCTCTTATAATTAGACTAGGAAGTCTTGGGGAAAGAGCTTAAAGACACTTCAACTGGGGTGCCTGGGTGGCTCAGTCGGTTAAGCGTCTGCCTTCGGCTCAGGTCATGATCCGGGGTCCTGGGATCGAGCCCCTAGTCGGGCTCCTTGCTCAGCAGGGAGCCTGCTTCTCCCTTTCCTCGCTGCTCATGCTCTCTTTCACTATCTCTGTCACTGTCTCTGTCTTTGTCTCTCTCAAATAAAATCTCAAAAAAAAAAAAAAAGACTCTCCAACAATTCACTGATCAACACTTAGATTTCCTCCCTCCTGCATTTAAAGGGGGTAGACTTTGTCATTGAACTGATAACTTGGCTCAATGCCCAATGGAAATTTCAGGAACAGAAGACAGTGTGTCTCAGTAGGTTGCTTCAAATAACTCTTGTTGGCTACTTTAGGGAGATAGGCATTCACATTAGGCCAGAAGGTTATTAGATCTCCACGAGGCTCCATCCAGCTACATGCCATGAATATTATTCTGTCAACACAAACGTCATTAGAATCTGCTAAAATTGAATTACTCTCAGCAGCTTTACCGCTGTCTTACAACATTTGACAACTACCAAGAGACGCATCTTGGCACCAGTGAGACTTCTTCACTGGGCCGATTTGTATCTAAAAAGTGTGGGAAATGAAGTGGAGTAATAGTATCACTGTTTCAATGTCTCACGTTTACAAAATAAGTATTGAGTTTTTTCTCTTGAATGCTGGGATTGATTTTCCTACACCACCCACACCCTCTCCCGCTACCTTTAAAGCTCTGGCGACTATAAATAAGTTACAGGAAAATTACTTCTCTACTGTTTCACAATACCTCCCTTATCTGACCGCCACAGCTGTCCCACATCCAAATGCTCCTATTTGAGATGTCTATGGCTGCAAATATTATTGCTTATGTTCTTCAGTGGCTGAAGAATATTATCATATTATTTTGTGAATTTAATTCATTGCTTCTCTTTGACTTCAGTATGTTTTTAATGTTTGGTGATCTCCCCAACATACCAAGATAGATACTCTTCAGTCTCTTCCAGATCGTTTCTCTGTTGTCTCCTGTTAATCTTTATCCAAAAGAAAAATTAAATTTCTGATGATAAGGGATGAATTTGAGCTTCACAATTTGCTCTTGGGATTTTGGTATGTCTGATGTGAACGCACAAATAATGCTGATCCTCTTTGGTATTAGTAAGACGTCCTCAAGGTCATTATTCAGACTCCCAAAATATTAAGCCATAAAGGTTTCTACAAGTTTTTCTCCGTATTGTTCTGCTCGTTTTCTTCAAAATTAGATGTCGTTAAAATGCACACAGAGAGTGAAATATTGCATAGAACAAAACACAATGGTACCCATTTGAAAACTCATAGGATTAAAGGCATTGTATGCAGTTAGATTCTGTATGCCTTTATTTCCTTTTAAAATTACTTTAGCTCAGTTTTCCCCTTATTGAACATTATTTATTCTGAGAGTTCTTGTTATCTAAAGTGTACATTCTGAGATTAAATAAAACAGAAGGCAGTGAAAATATCACATAGAAGACACTGTATTACTATCTTATAATATGTTGTTTAAGATCTAGATGGATATATACAAATAGGAATTTCATTAAGTATTCCTGTCTAATAAATATAATCAATTCCGTGTTTGTTTGTTTAAGGTGACTCTTAGATATCTAACATACTTTGATGATATTCTCAGGTAAATTAAAATCATTTCTTAACATCATTTTATCTTATTATTGAGTCTTAGAATGAGGTAAAAAGTAACTCATATATCCCACAAGAATCAGGGCAGACTGTTAGTGAAGTTTATTTAAATGGCAGACTCATATGGAGTACCACAAAGTTTCTGCTTCATAAAATTTCCCCCAAAATTACTTGTCTAAGAAATACATCATCTCCTAAGTAAATGCTAAATATGGGGGAGAGAGTCAAAGTCATCACACAAAGGTAACCCTGAATGCCATGGTAAAAAATAACACAACTCTGATAATAGGCAAGATGGATTTTGTAATTATTTTCCACAACTCTCCAAAGACTGCGAAAAAGCCTATGGTGTCGCGGGGAGGGGGCGAAGAACCCCTGGCAATGATTTTGAGGATTTGATCAAACTAGACACTCAGTTATGATAATTTTAGCCAAATTTCTCACTTTTTCCACAGTAGTACTATTCTTTAGTTACGTTCTTTTCCCATCTGAGTCGTCAGAATAATTGTTTCAATTCAAGGCTTTCTCTCTCCAGTTCAACTGTGGACTCTTCCCGATACTCACTCTAACTTCTGGGTATCACAGTGTCACGTTATGATGCTTTAAAATGACTTCTTCCTTTCTGTTCACAATACTTATGTCAAACAGCATAAAAATATAATCAAGTGTTTTTCAAAGTATTTAATTCCTGGTTGTACCAGAGAAGGCCCTGTTAATATTGAAGACAGACTTTGGATTAGTCCTGAAAGTGAGGAATGAATGAATGAAAGTGAGGAAATTGGCACCGGGGTTGGAGTGTTGGAGAACAAAATTTTTCTACATTTGGAGGAAGACGTCTTGGTTTAAAAGTAACACAAGAGGTTGTAGAAATGTAGAATAAGGTTGGGAAAAACAAATTCAATTAGATTTCATACTAAACGTAACTGGAATCTACTGGAAGATCTATACTAAAACAACAGAAACGGGAGGGGCGCCTGGGTGGCTCAATTGGTTAAGCGTCTGCCTTCAGCTCAGGTCATGATCCCAGGGTCCTGGGATCGAGCCCCACTTCAGGCTCCCTGCTCCACGGTCTGCTTCTCCCTCTCTCTCTGTCGCTCCTTCTGCCACTCCCCCTGCTTGTGCTCTCTCACTCTCGCTCTCTTTCAAATAAATAAATAAATAAATAAATAAATAAATAATCTTAAAAAAAACCAATAGAAAGGGGAATATAAAGAGATGGTTTTTATAAGACAAAAAATATGTAGCACTTACAAGCCTATCAAAATAGAAATACTCATATCACAGTGACTTTAGAATATACTACGCTGTTTATTCTTAGAGATGTATTCTAAGGTTAAAAAAGGCACAGGAATCTTAAAATTACCTCAGTTGTTTAGTTTTAATGTTAATTGCTGTTTTGTTTAAGAACCAAGAGTTGCGATGAAATAGAAAAGAGATACAACTATAAAATTTTAAAAAGTTAAAGCATGTAATATTAAATTAAGTTGAAAATACTCAATAGAGTTATGACTTTAAAAGGTAAAATTTTGGGCCACCTGGGTGGCTCAGTTGTTAAGCATCTACCTTTGGCTCAGGTCATGATCCCAGGGTGCTGGGATCAAGCCCTGCATCGGGGCTCCCTGCTTAGCGGGAAGCCTGCTTCTCCCTCTCCCACTCCCCCTGCTTGTGTTCCCTCTCTCACTGTGTCTCTCTCTGTCAAATAAATAAATTAAATCTTTAAAAAGAAAAAGGTAAAATTTCTAGCTCTCTCTATTGGAAAAATCTAAAAGCAATAATGCTTCTTGTAGAAATCAGCACTCCTCACACTGAGATTTCATAATCTTTTTTTTTTTTTAAAGACTTTATTTATTTATTTACTTGAGAGAGGGAGAGAGAGAAACAGCATGAGAGGGGGGAGGGTCAGAAGGAGAAGCAGGCTGCCCGCCGAGCTGGGAGCCCGATGTGGGACTCGATCCCAGGACTCTGGGATCATGACCTGAGCCGAAGGCAGTCGCTTAACCAACTGAGCCACCCAGGCGCCCCGAGATTTCATAATCTAATTGTCATTCACACGAAGGACTCAGGGACCCTCAGGAAATGGCTGATTCTACATGAGAAGCAAGCAGCTGGGGCAAGAGCAACAAAGACTGTTACAGCACCAGTGTCTTAGAAATTCTAAGAAAGGAAGTATTTAAGGACTATGCAGATATGTCAAAAGGACATAGTAACCAGCCTCAAGTGTCTCCCCCCCAGTCCAAATTGACACAGTTAAGTGTCCATAACAAAAACTATAATGCATTCAAATCCTCTATGTAAATATAGAGTCGACAGTAATATTAAGCAAAGGAAATATAAATCAAAAACACTCATTTGTCATCACTGGAGATGAATATTATCCTTACATTGAAAATTGGTAATTAAAAGATGAGAACAAAATATTTATCCTGTTTTTAATAAGAACTGTAATTTCAAGGTTAAAAATGTCACCCTAGTTGATAGAGAAAATCTTTTATTTATTTACAGAAGCATAATAATTGATGTAAAAGCAATAGTAGAATTAGGAAATCACCATTTTGTTAATTTTAATGAAACATCTAAGGGAAGAAATTTTAACGGATACGAACACTTTCTGGTGAAATGTTGGGAAACGGAACAGTCCCATAATGCTGGGTATCTCTTCACAGATCACTTGTTAATTGCAAAGGAGGAAACATACATTTCTGGTGGAACATTTTGACTGTAACAAAATTAATCCTGTAGCACCACGTACCAGTGAACCACTCAGACATTCTGTAAATGAAATGCAACAAGAAATACCAATTTTCTCCATGAACTATTCTTTCCAAAAGTGTTTTACTTGTATCTAATCACAATGCTTGTTTTAACTTTCGGTTTAAAAAAAATACAGGGGATAGAGAAACACACAAATTACAGCATGAAAACACAATCAGACAAATGCAGAATGTAAGACATTCTAAACGGCATCTCGTCTGATGCCTTTAAAAAGTTAATAGCTTGAAGAGAAAAAAAAAAGGAGGGAAAAAAAGGAGAAAGCTATACTTGACTTAAAAAGACTTAAGAGACATAAATATATCGAACACTTTGTGATTGAATCCTGGTTTAGAAAAAAAATAGTTATAACAGACATTTTGGGGAAATTTGCATATAGATTGGGTATGTGATACTATTAAGGAATTGCTGTTCATTTTGTTAGGTGTGATCATGCCAGTGCGATCATAGGGGAGTGAGCCAGATAGGGATTCTGAAAGTGGCCGTCCGGAAAAGCACATCTTGGAATAAAGTTTCTCTAGGCCCTCCCTAAACTCCTTGCAATTTCAGCCTGTTTCAAAATGAAAGTTCTTTAAATATCTTTCTGCCTATTTGTAGACCTCTTTTCTAGGCATTTATTTTATGGAATAAGAACTTACAGAAAACCTCGGGATGTCTCAGATGCCCATTTTCTTAGCGGGTGCTACATACAATCAGGAAGCCAAAGGCCACAAGCAAGAAGCAAACTCCCGGGCCCATCTTACGAGTGGTTGGTTTGTTCCTGCGAAGACCGGACCAGACCAGTCAGAGCCACCATGAACCCAGCCCTGACCTTTTCACTGACTTTTCTCCTCATTGTAATGCCAAAAATCACACCGGGGGGGGGGGGGGGGAAGACTTAATGTGCAAAAAAAACGCACAATGTATGAAGAAGCATGTTCTGTCGACTGCACCTGCCCCCCCCACATGCTTAGACGTCACTCCTTTCCTGCCTCAGCCCCTTCAAAACCTTTCCCAGGCCACTGTTCGGGGAGCAGCCTGGTATCCCCCTGACTGAGGCTGTCAACACCTGCATGCCTGCACATGAGCTTGCAATAAATGCTATCTGCACCATCCTTGGCCCCCTATCTGTTTCTACACAGGGGAATTAAAGGACTGGAAGGTTGGTAGCAGGAGAGCAGTTCTTTTCATACTGGAGAATTTAGAGGAAAGTGTCATGATATCTATAAAATATTTTAAATGATAGAGCCAAACAGACATAAATAATGATCTAAGTATTGATTTATAGAGTATAGAGTTAGACTGGCATAAAATGGAAACTATTAACCACAGTTTAAT
The DNA here is from genome assembly GCF_002201575.2 of Neomonachus schauinslandi. NCBI lineage: Eukaryota > Metazoa > Chordata > Mammalia > Carnivora > Phocidae > Neomonachus > Neomonachus schauinslandi. Next base: position 17,997,845 of record NC_058404.1, read on the forward strand.
GTGGATGGTGAGTTGATGTCTTTTTTGTAGCATTCTATTTTTCTGTATGTTTTAAAGTTTTTATGTTTTTGTGTTGGTGTCTGTTTTGAGAATGTCTGTAGTCTTAAAAGTCCGGAAAGTACAATAAAAGGTATTCTAACTCCATGCCCTCAGGGCCTTGGCATCAGAGATTCAAATACTTTGCTTCCATAACTGAAGTTCAAAGAGATAAGAAGTTATCTGGGGCAAATCAGTAGTTCTAAAGGGAACTCCATTATTGCATAGCCTGAAATGGATATCTGTAAAATACATAGTATATAATTGCTTCCACATGTATCATTAGGAGTTGAGAACATCCTGGAAGATTCTGGAATCCAGAAATTCTCTGGGTGTAGTTTCAAAGCGGAATGGCCCAAATCAATCTATGAGCCTCTCCCTGAGCTTTTTGGGGCCAGGGTTGCCTCGTAGAAGTCCTCCAGGCCCACACATGTCTGGGATCCCACCTTCCAGCCCAGATATTCCTAAGCCAAATTAAAAACACTAACTGTCTTGGTATATGCTTTTGCTTCCAGGAGAACAGGGGAGGGCCACTAAAGTTCTCATTGCCAGGCCATTCAGTGTCCCCACATCAAAACCCCTTGGGATGACAGGTCAGTTTAATAAATTCATCAGCTCAGCAACACTTGGCTAGTCTGTAAATGCCCTGTCACTGAGAAAATACATGACAAAAAATGTCTTGTCCATAAACTTCCACCTTGAGTCCAAGCCCTATACATCAATTGTGCTTTCAACAGCCTCTTTTCAATCATTCCAGTCTTATGACGGATTCCCACTTCTTAGTTCGTTGAGTATGAATTTCAATGAGAGTCAATTATTTTATAGGGAAAAATGTTTTTCACTAGGCAGGAAATTCTTTTTATCTTACCAAAGTTGGACATAATAGTGTAGACATTTCCATTCTGTAAAACATAAAACATCTAGTGCATGGCCATTACCCTAACCACTAAATCAAAATGCTCTTCTAAGGTACAACGTGTTAGTACTTAGAAAACTCATTAAGTCAGAAAGTATTCATTGAGCTCCTACAGCCTGAAAAGTACAGGGTTGGTCAGTTAAGGAAATTGTCAATATTAGCCTAACTCCATTTCCTTAGGGACTTACAAATATTTAGGGGGGAGAATGTAATCAATGTGATAGGTTTTTCTTGAATTTAACGATAAACGACTAATTTTGTTCATATAGATTTTATGCTTCTTTTCTTCAAAACCTAAATTCTAAAAGTTAAAACAATGACTGTCATTTCTGATCATGGTATGTATACACTTTCTATTATCTTTTTTTTAAATGTTATAAATGAAATCTTACCAATTATCATATTTACTAAAAGAAACTATGAATAAACCGTCAGAGTTTCTGGCATGCGAAAGCTTGCATTAAAAAGTAAAATCTGATACTTCTAGGCCAAAGCGGTTGAATTGAGGTTACAGACTCAGAAAAATGGATTGCTTAGTCATTACATGTTGCCTTTCAAATTACCTAACTATCAATGTTTTTGCTAGATCATATTTATGAAGCTTCTAAGTGATCTCTATTCAATATCCAGTGTCATAATTTCTAAATAAAAACATTTGTGCCACTCCCCTGTTAATTAGCTTTCATGGATTTGTACTGATAGCAGGATGAGAACAAATCTCTTTAACGTAGTCCATGGATTTAGCACAGCAGCTGTATCCCCCACCAGGCCTCGCTCTCGCTACCCAGCATCTCTCTGACAAAGATTTGGCACAAGGTCTCTGCCCATGATGTTTTATCTGCTTGGAAGACATGCTCTCCTTCCTTCACCTAGTTAATTCCTGCTTATTCATTTGCTCTCAGCTGGGTTATCTTTTCCTCCAAGAACCTTTCTCTGACCACCCTAACTGGATCAGTCCCCTCTAATACATACTCTCAGAGGACCTTTATCTTGTTGTCATACCAAATTTTCATGCTTGGAGTTTTACTTTTCCGTTGTGTGACTGTTAATATGTCTTCCCTGCCAGAGGGTAAGCTCAATGGGTAGAGAGCCTATGGCCGATGGTTCACCATTGTACCCAGCCCCCAGCAGAGCGTGGCACACAGAAGATATTCATAAATCCTTGTTGAATGGATAAATAAATAACCCTTCTCATTTCCCTAAACACACTGTGCTTATATGCTCTCCATACTTACTCATGCCCTGCCCGTGTGCACCATTTTCTTCTTTTAGGCCTGCAGTCAACTGTGCAGGAGAAGCAATTTGGAGCGGTGGTGTTGGGTAGTGGTGGTGTTTGCCATGATGTTCAAAAAAAACCAAACAAACAAACTCAGTTCTGGCTCGGCAGGAGGTGACATCATGTGACACCCATGGGTTTGGAAGGTGAGACACCTCTGGGGCTCCAAGGAATCTCATAATGTTGGGAACAAACTTCCCTTCCCGAGTCTGCTTCTCTTATGGTTTCTATCGATTCCCATTTTAATATATTTTGATACCACTATATATCAGTCGGGTTAAATTTCAAAATCCAAATCTGACCCAATCTGTAACCTTGTTGCAAGAGACTGAATGTGTGGATGTCCCCCAGAATTTCATGTATTGAAACCCTAACCCCCAACACGAGGACGATATTAAGAGGTGGGGCCTTTGGGGGGTGAATAGATCATGAGGAGACAGTTCTCACACATGGGATTAGTATCATCACAAAAAAGCCATAGAGAGTTATTTTGTCCTTCCGTCATGTGAGGGTACAGTGAGAACATGGCTGTTTATAAACCAGCAGGTGGCCTATCACCAGAGATCAAATCTGACAGAGCCTTCACTTTGGACTTTTCAGCCTCCAGAACCGTGAGAAGTAAGTGCTCATTATTTAGAAGCCACCCAGCTTGTGGTATTTTTGATATAGTAGCCCATATGAACGAAGCTCCTTGAATAATACATACATAACCTCTCAAATATTAAAGTTATTATATTAAAGCTCAGCGGCTTTGGGGTGGGCAGCTGGAAATCCTCTTTAAAATCTTGCTTAGAATGTTTCAAATATTACATATTTTGGCTAATATTGTACTGTCGGTGATAAAATTCTTTGAGAAACCCTCCATTTCTAAACACAAATCAAATGCCTTCAATTCTATTAGTGAAGAGGCTATAAAAATCTCTTGATTATAGTAGAAATTTGCTCTTTCAATTTTTTTTGAAGATATTATTTATTTGAGGGAGAGAGAAAGAGAGAGAGCACAAGCAGGGGGAGGGGCAGAGGGAGAGGGAGAAGCAGGCTCCCTGCTAAGCAGGGAGCCTGACATGAGGCTCAATCCCAGGACCCTGGGATCATGACCCGAGCCGAGCCAAAGGCAGCCTCTTACCTGACTGAGCCACCCAGGTGCCCCTGTTCTCTCAATTTTTAATTGAGAGTCATTATAGTGAAAATAATTTTGAAATACAGAACTTTGTTTTGATGTTATTTTGGTAACTGTTTATGTAGTGTCTGTATCCCAGATTTTTTTTTAATAAATAATCTGAAATTGATTTACCGTGGGGTTGCTCACTTTGTTCCCAGTACCTCACAGATTCAAGTTAAAAAAAAAATAAAGTTTTTCTGAGGGATGATGTGATACACATGAATCAGTAATGCTTCTCGGGAAAGTTTTCAATGGAAATGCCATTGTGTGGGGAATTTGGGGCATAAGGTGTCTGTATAGGGTGTCTACTTTTTGAAGGAATAGTTGTATTTGGGGAAAATTTTTCAGTCAGTGGAAAGGATATTCCATAAGGCCCTGCAGAGACAGGAGTTGATAGGAAGTCCTGTGAGACTCTGTCATAGATAGAAGAACTTGTACTATCCACAACGTAACTCCTAAGTCCCGCACTGAGATTGCTTCCCTGGAGTCACGGA
>NC_058404.1:18001738-18108777 GCF_002201575.2 Neomonachus schauinslandi
CAAGATGATTTTAATTGTACAGGGAGAAGGAGAAGAGGAGAAGGGGACAAATGATAAAATTAAAATTTAATTTTGAAATCTACATGAGCTTTTTTATAAGATGAAAGGGAAACTTCAGTGCTCATCAGATGAATTTCTCAAAGAAGAATTCAATGAAAATATGTAAGATGAATTTTCTGGACTAATTGGGTAAAATCAAATATATGCCACAGCGCATTTCTCAAGAGTCCTAAAAGGTATTCTGCTACTTCGAAGCAAATATTCAGGGCTCTGCATGAATTTACAGTTTGAATAATTTCTGTACTGTGGAAGAATGTTTGATTTTTATACCAGTAGATTCATAAATTAATTTTTTGTACTTTTAAAATGTTTATAGAGTTTAGTTATAATTTGATTACTTTAATCATTAGAAAATCAACTGAAACACAAAAATTATACCTATGATTCTTAATAACAGCAGCAACTATGTTTTCCTACTGTGCATTGACATTTAACTCTATTTCATTCATGTTATTGGACCATTAATATCCCTGTTTTCTCCTACTGTGTCCTTAATTATTGGGATCCCCTTTTAGGCCACATAAGTATAAATAAGAGAAAATTCTCTTTAAAATCAAAATGACCACTCTTGAAGATCTCAATTTGTCTGATATATTCATCACACAACTATGGACGATAGCAGGATTTAAACATTGTAATGCTTGTTTTCATATCAGCGTTCTCCATGTTAATTGGCCTGGAAAACTTTTTTGATCTAATAGATCCTGGGTTTTTTTGTTTTTGTTTTTTGTTTTTTTTTTTAGATTTTATTTATTTATTTGACAGAGAGAAATAACACAAGCAGGGGGAGCGTCAGGCAGAGGGAGAAGCAGGCTCCCCGCTGAGCAGGGAGCCGGATGCGGGGCTCGATCCCAGGATCGTGGGATCATGACCTGAGCCAAAGGCAGTCACTTAACCATCTGAGCCACCCAGGTTCCTCAGATTCTGGTTTTATAGTGATGAATTGATCAAAAGCATGTTTTAAAAAGTCACCTGACATATTTTTTCCTTATTCATGTATTTTCTCATTATGATTGATAAATATTCCAGGAAGTAAAAAGCATTATTTTACCATATACATACAAGACATCATCATCATATTTCTAAGTCACTATTCACTACCTGCCATGTATCAGGTGCTATATTAAGTGCTTTGCATAGAATATTCTATTAATTCTGACAAGAACCAAGTATATTAGGTATTAATAGGTCCATGTTACACATTACAAAATGAAGTCTCAGAGAGGTATTTTAAATACCTGCATCTCCACAAAACTGGAAGTAGTAATAGAACCAGAGGTATACCTATGTTAGCCTGACTTCAAAAGACTGTCAAAATTCAAAAGTTAGGGAATTTATAGGAAAATATGTACTTTATGGAATAAATTTTAAGAACTTAAGTACATTTTATTTTTAAAAAAGTAACAGACCTTTAATCTTACACAGCTATATTACTGATTACATATTTGCTGAGCTGACTTAAAGGTTCAGAAAATTGTATCAAGAGTTTTGTTTTTTGACTTCAAAGCCTTCTTAGGGAACCTGGGTGGCTCAGTTCCTTTGGCTCAGGTCATGATCCCAGGGTCCTGGGATCGAGTCCTGCATCGGGCTCCTTGCTCAGTGGGGAGCCTGCTTCTCCCTCTCCCTCTACCTGCCGCTCCCCCTGCTTGTGCTCTCTCCCTGACAAATAATTTTTTTTGAAAGCCTTCCTAAAGTCTTTTTACTACAAAAAATAAAATGATACAAATAGCTGGCAAAGAGGATATCTAAATGATTATCCTCATTTACTTAAATAAGGTAATTCTCATAAAGTACTCAATAGCTAACATAATTATTTGATTAAAACAAAGAGTGGTCACAAGTTTTAGTTGAGTAGTTAGAAAATCTGGGTTTATGGATGTATGAGTTAGGAAAATCTGACTACCATAAAAACACTGATCCAAAATGTCAGTTGTTTGAGAAACTAAAGTTTTGATTCTTGCACTCACTGTAATCCAGTGGTGACCAGGAGGGTGAAGATGCAGGGTGGAGACTTGGTTCCACAGAGTTACTCAGGGACCTAGGTTCCTTCTATGCAGTGAATCTGAAATCTTCAGACTCCTGCACTGGAAGGTTCTACCTCTGTCCAGTTGAAAAGGAAAAAGGGACCATAAGAAGACCTCATAAGATCTTTAGGGATCAGACGTGGAAGCAACATAAATCACTTCCACACATATTACACAACGAGAATTCAGTCATATAGCCCCATCCTAACTGTAAGCAAGGCTGGGAAACAGTCTTCTTGTGCCCAAGAGGAAAACAAAAGAAGGTCTGGTGAACATATAGCTTTGTCTCTGCCCCAGCAAGCAAAAGGCATCATCATCAAAATCACAAGTGGGGACCAGAGTTTTTATGGTGACACTGAAACCCCAGTGAATAGGGATAATGTAAGAGGTCAGCAAAAATCCCTCAGTTTGAGAAGAGACTCAGTCTTGGTTCCAAAATTACGAGCTACCAAAGATGATTCATTTATTTCAGCATTAGAAATATGTCTTACTATCTTGCCTCTTTGGCAATGCCAGGGTGAACGAAGCCCAAGTGTTTTAATTATAATAGTGATTGTGTAACAAATTTAAATAAAACTGGAGTGTTTCATAAATTTCCAGGTTATGACATCATTTTAAGGCACTATGAATTCACACCTTATTAAATGTGAAGATTATGAAATTAGACTCATTTTTAGGAGTAAAGAACTGGTTTTCCTAAAACTGTAAATTGTGTCATTCTTGAAGGGAAGAAAAAGACTAATGATACTATCTCATGCCCAAATATAGTAGAAGCAGCAGTTAAAAAATTGTCTTCCTCCAACTTTGCCAATGTACACGAGTCCTGAGATATATTACCACATCCTATTTACTGTCCTTGGCTTGGCTTCAACTGGAGACTGCCAATTCCTTTTGAAACAGCCAGAAATTTGTGGCAATCTTATTACAAATGGTCTATTTTTTCCCTCATGGAAATATTTTACTTCCTCTATTTTTCCATACTATGACTTTGAGAAGAACTTGGTTCCAAGATGGTGGCTGTTTGTCAGTTCTACCATTACACTTAACTACTAAGCTCTCAGAAAGTAATTTCTAGAAAGGAGTTTGTAATTTTAGTACTGTTGACATTTTAAATTCCAATTCCAAATTTTATTCATCCATGCATTTACTCATTCACTCCAGAGTGTTTTTGGCTTATCTTCTAGATGACAGGCACTGTGCTTAGTATTAGGAATCAAACTTCAACAAATCCTGACTCCCGACTCGCATTCTTGTCGGGGAGACACACAAATAATCAGATAAATAAAATAAAATCCAGACTGTGAAAAGTGTTATAAAGAACAAAAGTGGGGTTTCTGGGTCTCTATATAATAATAACTGACTCTTTGAAATAGAGAAAAAATTAAAGAGCCTACTTGAAGATGGTTTAGGGTGGGGACCTCGTTATGCAAGTGAAGTTTAAACTAAGACTTAATGGTTGAGAAAAATCCACTCACATGAAAGGACAGGAAAAGAGTAAATTTGAAGGCTCTGAGATGGATGTATGACTAGTGCAGTGAGTCCAGGGGCTGGAGAAATAAAGGGTTGGAAAGGAAAGCAAGGGCCAAGGCATGCAGAGCCCTTTCAGTCAAGGAAAGCCAAAGATTTTAAGTGGGAAGTGTCTTGCAGTGTTTTGCTCCTGTAACAGGATTTACATTTTCAGGTCATTTTTGTGGCTTCATGGAGGAGTAGGTTGAAAGGGTAAAAGTGGAAATTGAGAGACCGATTAATGAATAATCCAGGCAAGACATCACTGTGGCTTGGATCATGGTAATGAGAGCAGAGATTGAGAAAGGTAAGGATCTATATGGAAGCCCCAAGACAGGCTGGTGGGTGAACGTGAGGGGTAAAAGAAGGGAAGGGTCAAATGTGAATCTTAGGTTCTTGGCTGGTAACTAAGTGTATGATGGTACTATTTACTGAAATGTGGATCACTATGCCAGGAATATGTCTGGGAGGGTCAAACAACATATTTGGAACAACCAAGCTATGTGTACGAGTCATTCAGTGTAGATTTCAAATGATAGCTGAGTGTAAGCCTGGATCTAGGAGGAAAGTTTGGGTTAAAGTAGCATTTATCATATCATAGATGGTATCTACATTGATAGGAATGGTTGAGATCAACTGGGAAAGAGTGCATATGAGTAAGAAAAAAGTGCTTAGAACCTAGTTGGTAAAAGGTAAGTAGAGGAAGAGGCGTATGCACAGAGTCTATACTCACATGGTAGTACCTGAAAAAATGCATTAAGATCAGTGACATTCTCTCTTTACCAGGAACTCTCTAAATTGTGGATGCTTGAAAAAAATAGAAGAGAGGTACTATCATGCGACCTCACCAGATACTTGGGTCAGGTTCTTTAGTGCAAAAGTCATATATAAGATGCTGTTTTAATGTTCATAACAGACTTCTTACTGAATGTATCTCATAATGTTCGTGTGTATGGAGATTTCCACAAAACCATGGCCATTTTTATTTATTTTGTCTGGATGTAAAGCAGACTGCATGTCACATTACACATATCGCTAAAATTCCTGCAGCCTAATGTATACAGATTTGTGAATTTTGAATGATTTGAAGCTCATGAATATCTTGAGGTTGGTTTGTTTTGTCTTGTTCAAACTCTGGATTTCATGTTTTTTGCAGTTTAGTACATTTTTTGAGAGGAAAGAAATGTTTAGATTTCCAGCTAGACATAAAATTGTCAGAACAGAAGTTAAACTATAGAGAAACAAAGGTAACACATCTTGGAAAATATTAGGAAAACCTTTAAATGATCTATGCAAATGCAGTCAAGGTGTTTTATTTTTAATCAAAACTCTAGAGAAAGGTTAACTTTTGGGAAAATTAATGAATGTTGTGGGACTAGGGGAAAAAATAATTGCTAGGTGCTCTATTTTTCAGAAAGCTTCTAACAAATTTTTTTTTTGATCAGTAACACCATAGTAATAGCATATAGAGATAAAAATGTATAGACATTTTTAAAATTATTTTTATCTCTTACGCCATTTCCATAATGACATGATTCTCCACATCTGTGAGGCTAATGGGTGGGAAAATCAACATGCCCTTAAACACCAAAGACTGTTTTCAGGCCCTTGAGTTGTCCCATTAATCCAATCCATTTGCATGCCTCTTACATGCCACTTAGAAGGCCAGTTTGCTTACGTCCCTTTCTTAAAACCTATTTACTAGAGTCCTCATCTTTTAGCTTGGCATTCAAGGCCTACAATCTTGCCATATCTAATCTTAAATCTATTTCTCCCACTACCCCTTGCATTGGGAATGTAATCCCTATGTTATGACTAATTTGTCCATGGCTATTTATGTACTTCATGTAATTCTTATCTGAAAATGCTTTCTATGTATTTCTAGCTCTACGTTGTGATTACCTCATTGTGTCTTCTACTCGGTGACATGTTTCCTTTTTTCTACAAGAGGAAGGTGGGATTGGGTTTTATGGTTCTTTTTTTTTTTTTTTTTTTGTCTCCCTTGCATTGCCTGGACAAAGGACTGTAGTTAATCTGTAAATATTTCTTGGTTAATTCGATAATTCATATACAAAATGCCTTTGATGAGAAGGATGAATAAACATGATCAGAGACGTTAATGTAATTAGATTAATTCTGCCTTCAAAACTCACATCTTTGATATTGTCCCACACTTTCCCCCACAAAGAAAAACAGTGCTGTCAGTAGTCACCTTCCAGATTCCTTTTTTTTTTTTCCCTCAAATACTTTTACAAGTAAAGATTTCTTGGTCAGTCCCTGTGTTTTACAAATAGAATGATTTCCTAATGTGTGTGATATACATAAAGAGAACCTCATTCGAGGATTTAGTGAGTTGGCAATCATAGATAGATGGGAGACTTTCAGGAGATGTCCTTTCTTCTTCCCTTCAGGTTTTCCTAATACATTTGCTTATGACTGAGTTCCTAGTCCCTAGGTATTAAGGTGGCCCATCTCACCAAGAGATGGACTGTGGAGGGGATGCTGTGGAGACCACCCAGATCCCCCTTTAGGATGGAGAGAACTGATTACCTTAGTGGCTGGGGCTATTGGGTGCTGACACCTCACAGCTGAGTCCTGATGTGAAAATCTCTCTTGGCAGAAGGAAATCGCTCGGTCCAATGCTATGTCTCCAGCCCAGGGAAAGTCGGCATCCAATGCTGGTCAGTGGACGGATACAGAGGACTATCACCCCTACCTCAGGAAATAGCAGCTCTGTAGGGTAGCTCACTCTAGGGCTCCCTGAAGAATCGCTCGAGGTCTGTGTTGCAGCTCCGTCGTGGTTCAGCCTTACCCTGGGCTTGTTCCTGCTTTGTTCACTGCTTCACATGTATAATCCCCAAGACCAATCCCCAATAAATCTTGAGCACACAAATCTCCAATTTACACTCCGTTTCCAGGGAACCAAGCTAAGACAGCATATATTCATAACAGACATTAAAAACAGCCTGTCCTCACTCTTGCTCCTGTGTGGAGAGAGATTTGTATGTGGGATATTTGGAGCCCTTCAGAGCTCCATTTCTTTCTGTGTTCTACTATCTCCCTCAAATTTACTGGAATTAATCTCAGTATTTTAGGGATGCATTCAATGTTTCTTTAAAAAGTTATTTATGTTTCTTGTACCTTTGAAGAGGTACCTTGGCTTAGGAGAATCAGCATGGCACTAAGACTCAGAAAACTTAGATTTTGCGTCCGAGTCTCATATTTCTCAGTCTTTGAGCTTTTCCGTGGCTCAGTGTCTACACTTAAAGTTGGTTTAATGGCATCTACCCTCCAGATATCTGATGATGTTCCAAATGAGATTAGATGCATAAAAATTAAATTAAGTTAGAAATAAGTTTCCATTTATAAACATAATCATATTTTTAAAAGAAAAATACCATTATTAAAAATAATCAGTGACTTTTTCACAATCATACCCACTTTAGCCCTCCTCTGATTTTTTGCAATCTGAATTTTTAAAATTGACTTAAAAGTACATACCTTCAGGGTCTCAGAAGACTTTAGACACCATCTGTTCTAATTGTCCTTTTCCTGCATGAGGACGTGGTAGTATCATACTGCTGAGAAATTTGTCCATCATATGATTAGTTAGAAAAAGATCCACAGCTAGAACCTAGGGCTCCCCATTTTCTTAATGCTTGATAGGTATTTTTTTCATTTGTAAGGATGATAGAAATTTGGTCAAATTATTTTTGACTTGTAATCCCTATCGACTGGTATTTGTTGTTTTGTAAAAAGTTACCCCATCCCTTCCATTTTGAATAATTCAGCTTTGTTTTCTCTTTCATTTCCATTTTTCCCTTTTGATTTAAATGTAGCCCATCAAAATGAGCCTACATGGGATTGTCCCAAAAAGAGCATGCAAGCCCCTTTAATATAAAATGGAGATAGTACTAAATATAGACTTAATTCAGTAAACTGACATCTCAGCAAATGCTCTTTATACCTCTGTAGACAAGTTTGTGCCTGTGTGTGTGTGTGTTTTAAAAAATGGCATTTTCACATTGCCACCAAAGCACTCTCTATAAGAAAATAATTCACATTTGCCAGGTAGGGGTAGGAGCTATGGGACTGGTTACAGCTGACTTCTGCCTCTGATTTCTCCATTCCCGTTATTCTGTTTGACATTTCTTTTTTTTTTTTAAAGATTTTATTTATTTATTCATGACAGACAGAGAGAGAGAGAGCGAGAGAGAGGCAGAGGGAGAAGCAGGCTCCCAAGGAGCAGGGAGCCCGATGTGGGACTCGATCCCAGGACCCTGAGATCATGACCTGAGCCGAAGGCAGACGCTTAACCATCTGACATTTCTGAAGCCAGTTTTACATTTTAGTAGAGCCATAAATAATGGTGATAAGCTGGAAAGCCTGCAATATACAAGAATGGAGAAAGATAAATAACATATATACGTTCTGTTACATGAAAGGGCAAGGGGGCATTAAATGTTAGGTAAACCCAATTCCAAGCAGAAAACACTGAGTGACCAGGAAAAAAAAAAATATATATGTCAGCTTTAAGCCCTTCAATTCAGTAGGGTGGGGGGGGGCTCTTCCAGTCCTGAGGCTTCTTTCCGGGTGTTCCAGAAGGGCCCTCCAGTAACTGTCCTTCAGGCAAAGTTAGGTGAGAAGGTACCCGTCCCCTACATGACGACTCCTTTGGCAGCTCTTGCCCAAGCCTGCCCCAAAGGTGAGGCCACTGAACCGAACAACAGGGAGAAGCACCTGCGTCATTGCCTACGCCCTACCAGACGAGAGCCTTCTTGCCCCCCTGGCCCACAGTTGCTTGAGACCTTGTGGAGAAGAACCAAAAAACTCCTCCACCTTACACTCTTTATTTTTTCTTGAGTATTCTTTCTTCTGCTTATTTCTGAGGAGTGGATATTTAAATGTTAGGTTTTCCTTTTCCATGACGGTGCAGAATATACAAAGTTCATTTACGATTTATAAACTCAGCCAATGTGGGCACTTTCAGGCACTGCCCGGGGTTTGTTTCCAAATCTGGCTAAGAAAATGACTCTATGGCTTCCGGCTGGGCTTGGAAGGCAGCAGGATCTTTCCTCTGTCCCCGGTGGGAGTAAAGATTTTAAGACTTCGAAGCTCGATGCCAAGAAGTGAGTGATTTCCGTGTGAGAAATAATAGGAAGCCTAGATACAGCTAAAGGAAGGCAGAATGAAGGCTTCGATTTCCTTGGACTCCAACAATCTCACCTACAGGTTGTTTACAAAGGGGCTGGAATCAAGGTGGCAATTGATTCGCAAATGGCCGGGGGAAGCAACCTGCCAAGTTAGAGGCAATGAATGGGTAGGGAGAGCCTGAGAGAATCACTGTCTGATAAGGATGAAGATCTTAACTGGTAAATCTCAAGACTGACTTTCCAGGATTCCAGAGTAGAAGTAAATGATCATAAAGATTACAGACAATACAGGGGCTCTGCTTTAAACAAACAAACCCCCCAAAACACCGCTACTTTCCTGCCTGAGTATTGCCAGGAATATTAAATCGGGAGCATCAACCACACTTGACATTCCTGTCCTGGTGGGCGGAAGAGGACAGGGATTCAAGTTCGTGCCAAGCTTCTCCACTGCATCTTCACTGCGCTGGCCTCTGAGACCAGATAATTATATTCCCTCTCTTCTTAACAATTCATCTTTCATTACGAAGCCACATGACTCATCCTGTCAGTAAAGCCAACCAACATGGCTGGGAAGGAAGTGACCAGACATGGCAAGCCTTCCCAAACCAAGGAAATTATATATTTCAACCACTAGTACTGATTTTTTTTTTTTTAATACCAAGCTATGCAACTTAGCTGTCAGAGCAGTGAAGTGGAAATAAAATTAGGGGCCAAATGCCTAAGCCCTCAAGAAATGTCATGGAGAAGAAGCAAAAACAAGTAAAAGGTTTACCTTATCATTATTTTTTTAAATGTTTAAATATATGAATTTTGTTATCAGTGCACTGAAAATGGAATCAGTGACCCATTGGACCCAATGCTTATATTTAAGAAATGCCTTGAACTTTAAATAAATTCCATTTTCTTTTCTCTTGGATTAATTTACTTGCAGATGTGTGACATGGCTTGGGAATATATACCCAGCTGAAAAAGACAGACAAGGGCAGTGCAGAGCCTAATTTTCTTACCATTCAGTCTTTATTGAACAGACAACATAGCTTTCAAAAGAGACATGAACTTCTCCTCTTTCTTACCCACTTCAGGGACAGAAAAATTGAATTGAAGTCAGAATTCAGAGTTCCCTCCAGTGACCACAAAATAGCATTTTAAAATCTTGTAGTGTTTTGTTTTTGTTGGTTGTTTTTTTTTTTCCCCCTTTTCCTTTTCCTCTGCAGGCTTTTGAATTTCTAAGCATCCCAGTCCTGCCGCCTCCTCATTCCTGCACTTATTAGCAGTAAAGATGTATCAAGTAGCTATGCAACTGTAGGGAATTCACATCTCCTCGATGGGCCTTAGCTTTTTCTCCGTAAACTGAGGGAGTTTGATTAAATCATTTCCTGCGCCAGTGTTTGGGTTGATTTTCTAAGTCTAGGTGGACTTGTGTGTGTGTGTGTGTGTGTGTGTGTGTGTTGGGAGTGGAATCTCTTACTGTAGCTTGAAATACTAGAGAGTGGGCCCCAGCCCAAGAGAGCATTCCCATCCATGTGTGAAGGAGACCGTGGGTGGTGATTGCCATCGAAAGTCCTCAGAACCTCTTGTCCCTTTTCCCTCTCCCATTAGAGGACCTTTTTCGTGTCTTCAGCTTAGTATTCTGTAGATGTGTACTGCACTTTGGTATCTAAAGAAAAAGCAATTATCATTCCCATGGATGATTAGAAAACACCACTTTGAAAAATGGCATTCATGCAAGAATCTTCACACCTTCGAATAGGAGGGAAAATATTGGTATTGGATGTTGAGCTTGTGTCAAATGGCCAAATATACAATCACAGGGAGGTTACCGTCCCAGTTATAGATTGTATAAGTTATCAGAGTTGACTGAATATTTTCACACTATGTTAAATTTTTCATTGTTCTACAATAATTTTCATTGCCTCCTTAAAATAACTTATTTATACATAACCTCTGTCTTAGTGAAATAACTTTTGTTTATTGGTAAAATTAAGTTTGACTCATGTTAGTTTGAGCAGGATGAATTACAAGACTTACAGGGTATATTGGCTTCTCCGGGCTGCCGTAACAAATTGCCATAAGCCAGCTGACTTAAAATGAGAGAAATGTATCCTCTCACAGCTCTGGAGGCCAGAAACTCCATACTGAGAGTCAGCAGAGCCGCACTACCTCTGAAGACTCTAGGGGAGAATCCTTTCTTGACTCTCACCTAGCTTCTGGTGCCTGCCCGGCATCCTTGCTGCTCTTGGCTTGTGTTAGCATCACTGTGATCTCTGCCTGTCCTCACTCATCTTCTCTTCAGTCTCTGTCTTCCCCTTTCTAGGCTCTTAACAGGACACCCATCATTGGCTTTAAGACCCACCCTAAACCCGGATGTTCTCGAGATCTTTACCTTCCTCATCTTTGCAAAGGATCTAATTCCAAATAAGGCCACATTCTGAGATTTCGAGTGGACATATCTTTTGGGGGTCACTCTATCTCGTGGTAAGTTTGGGCTTCTATAACAAATTACCACAGACTGGGTGGCGTAAATGACCAACATTTATTTCTCACAGTTCTGGAAGCTGGAAGTCCAAGATCAAGGTCTCAGCAGATCCAGGGTCTGGTGAGAACCCACTTCCTGGTTTGCACAGGGCCATCTTCTCGCTCCCTCCTCACAGGGCAGAGAGCAGAGACAGGAAGCAAGTTCTGGAATGCCTCTTATAAAGGCACTGGCCCCATTCATGAGGGTCTACCTAATTACCCCACCTCCTGCTACCATCACTTTGCAGACTCGGCTTTCAACCCTGGGCTTTTGAAGGGACACAGACATTCAGTCCATAATGCCATTCAACCCACCACATGGGGGACGGTCATGGAACTCAAGTGCAGAAATCAATGTCGGGCCTCAGAAGCCACTGGAAATAGCAACTGGGAAGCCCCTTGCAAACAAAGCTCATTCTCTCAAGCATCCTCTCTCTCCCTCTAGGGCTGCCTGGATCCTGGTTCTGCTTCTCCTTGCATATTAGCTTCAATCATTTTTCTCTTCAGCCTGACTCTCTCTGTGGCAGAAGAATTTCCTGCAGGTCTTTGACTCCTCTGCCTTTAGCTCAAGAAGCCCACAGGGGATGACTAACCACTCAGTGTTCATTCTAAATGCCTAAACACAAAAACAAAACAAAACAAAACAAAACAAAGCAAAACACAGTAACCTCATGGTCCAGTTTAGTTCAAGCCTCTATCATGGGTCCCTTCAGATCTAGTCAGGAGAATGGTCAGGTAAGTGAGGTCTTGGAAAGGCAAGGCACTGAATAAAGTCACAATAACCTGAAGATGATTAGTAAGTAAGGGATGTTTATACTATTTCCAATGTTGATTGAGAAACCATTTAACTTTTTTTTTTTTTAAGATTTTATTTATTTGCGAGAGAGAGAATGAGAGACAGAGAGCATGAGAGGGAAGAGGGTCAGAGGGAGAAGCAGACTCCCTGCCGAGCAGGGAGCCCGATGCGGGACTCGATCCCGGGACTCCAGGATCATGACCTGAGCCGAAGGCAGTCGCTTAACCAACTGAGCCACCCAGGCGCCCGAAACCATTTAACTTTTTAAAACAATTCCCCAAATAACTCAGAGCCATCTAAAATGGCTTCTAGTTTAGACTTTCCAGACACGTCGTAAATTATCAATTTTTATGTTCTACCATGACAGTAGCACCTGCCAGGCCTGTCAAGGTAGTTTGCAGTTACTTTTCTGGAAAATCTTCAAGAAAACTCCAAGCTGTATTGCCTGTAATTAGGATAACACACTAGGCTTTGGTCTGATGGCTTCTCTGAGTTCTGTGAAATTTTCTGCATAAATATAGGGGAGGAGATCTAGGGGGCCTGTGAGATATGATCTCTTTCTCCTGAAAAGAGGTCACTACATGGCAATAAGGAACGAACAGACCCCGAAAGGAGGGTGTATATGGGCTTGGAGGAGAAGGGATGGTGGGGACCATGCATGTATTCATGGGCATGACAGGAAGAATACTCCAAAGACTTCATGGTAAGTGGAGGGAAATCAGGAATGATGCACTGGTTGGACAGGGAAAACCTCAGGGAGACTGAGTAAAATGCAATGACCACAATTAAGTAAGTTCTCCTTTCTCTTGACAAATCAGTGAGCTCTCAGAAGTGTGGGAAGCTGGGCTTACGTTAATTTCCTGAATACATTGTTAGGATTGATGTCCATATGATTGTTATATGATCTGGATGGATTTAAGGCCCTCTCCTGAAGCCCTAACCTTCGATGTGACTGTATCCGGAGACAGGGCTTTTAGGCAGTAAAGGTGAAATGAGGTCATAAGGGTGGAGCCCTAATCCTAGCAGATTGGTGGACTTCCAAGAAGAGGAAGAGAGATCTCTATGCTCATGCACAGAGGAAAGCCATATAAGGACACAACTGTGTGTAAGCCAGGAAGAGGGTTCTCATCAGAAACCAACCTCACAGGTCCTTGATCTGGGACTTCTCAGCTTCTAGAATGGTGGGAAAATAAATTTCTGTTGGTTAAGCCACCCAGTCTATGGCATTTTGTTATAGCAGCCCCAGAGGCTAATACATCTAACCATAATCATAATCATTATTGCACACACATATCACATAAGTTTACATATTTTTTCTTCAGGCTATGAAATTACCCTGGCCAAATGCTTCTATTTGCAGTAAAGGCATCACCTACTGTAATTTTCTTTTTGGATGGGTATAGTGTTTTTTGGATAATTGGATTTTTGATTGGACAAAGTTTGGAACCAAACTGCTAATACCATGTCAGAGTAAGAGATAAATAGAGGCTGGAGCATGGCAAATGAGAACACTGTGTAGTTGGAGATAGAAATCTGGAGCCCCATGCTGACAATTCTTTGTTCTCCTCCTAGAGGCTCACGGAGTCTTGCTGGTCATTGGTTTCCATCAGGAGCCAAAAGGGACACTACATCTGCCCATACATGTTTCAATGTTTAGCATGTTTTTCTGGATGGGTGTGAACAAACTGTGAAACAGTGAGAAACTGAGGTACTCTGGTCTAGCAAGACCTCACCTGGCATGAACTGTGTCTACTCCTTTGGCTAAATATATCAGGAACTCAAGCTACTTTGTGACAGTTGTTTATTTGTAGTTTCTTCTGGCAAATTCTGAGCCCATCTTACATAATAAATCTTTCAATTCCTTTTTCCATTTTGGATTCAGTGCGGGGACCAAACAAGTGCCATTTTAATACGAACGATGTAGGCATTTTTTGAAGAAGAGTGAAATATTTGTTTTGCATGAAAATCTGAAGATATTAGTTTCTAAACTCCCCTCTTAGTAAAGAGATAGGAGGAAAATGGGAACAGCTCAGGTGGATCGAAGAAGGGTTGTTAGGCATTGCAGACTTGGTACATGTGAGAAGTTTGAGAATAAGGGACAAAAGAACAAGTTTGTAAAACTAGCCGCAGAAGTTCAGCAATGAAAGAGCTTAGAAAAGAACGTGTACAGCTTTCTGATACCGGAATCTGAGTAGAACACAACTTACTGAATAAATTTATTTGGAGTTTACTGAATTTGTGTCTTCCATTTATGATTTGTATTTTGAAAGTATTTGCCATATTCATACCTACTATGAAGATAGAGTGAATGTGCTTTTCTTCAAGCATGCATTTTTACTCGCCTTGGACCCCAGTTATTCTTCAAGCAGTGAGTCGTGCTGATCCATTTCATTGTTGTTGTTTGCTCCAGGAAAGGTAGCATATAGGACTTCTCGAGTGCTTTTCTAATCACATAATAATTCATCAAATTCTCACAACAATCAGAGGAGAGAGTCAGCATTACCATTTCACAGTTAGGGATACCGAGGCTTGGAGAAGTTCTGGAACTTGCCCAACATCGTACACATGTAGTAAAAGTAGTAGAACCAGGATACAAATGTGGGTAGCCCAGCTCTACATCTCTTCCTCTTAACTGCTTTATCAAACCAACTGGCATTGCCCATTGTTTTACTGAAACTATACATGGTATCCTAGAATTTGCAACTTACATTCAAGATGCCATTTCTTTTTTCTTAGATTCTGAATTTTTAGCCATCAAATCCATTTCTACAGATCAGTGTATTCTTTTTTTTTTAAATTTTTTTTTTAATTTGACACAGAGAGAGAGAGCACAAGCAGAGGGAGAGGGAAAAGCAGGCTCCCCACTAAGCAGAGAGCCCAGTGTGGGACTCGATCCCAGGACCCTGGGATCATGTCCTCAGCTGAAGGCAGATGCTTAACCAACTGAGCCACCCAGGCACCCCCAGATCAGTGTATTCTTATAAAAATGTAAATGCAGCATCTAGGCATGAAAACTGAATGTATTGCCTTGAACCACCCAAATTTGGCTAGTGAGTAGAACAACAGTATGGCTATTTCCCTGTTTTCTTTTGATACTCTAGCACAGTAATTTAAAGTATAATAGGATATCGGTGTTGGCATATATCCAACTCACAGATGTCTTACCTTTTCCTGAATGCTCTCTAATGCCTCAACCTTGGCTAGAATGCACATAAGCAGAGTGATGCTGCAGGCACACCATAAGGAGAGTGCTGGAAGTATGAGAAGGCTGACATGTATGTGAAATGTACACCAAGAACGGGAAGCTCGGGGTCACAGTAGACATCTGGGGTGGAAGTTTGCTGTAGCTACTAGAGATTACCGGAAGGCAATTATTAGAATGGAAGTCTGTCATGCCTGTTATATGAACTGCAAACACAGTTTGGGGTCAGAAGTTCTGGTTGGTGAGTCAACCCTGGGACCCCCTCGGGCGGGCAGTATTAGATCTGTGCTTGCTACGGTGCTAGGGGAGTCTTCTCTTTTAGTCCGAATCTCATCTTCAGAGATTTCGAGTGGATTCCACTGAGAGTTTGCATGTACCAGTTAGAACGCGGAGCTCCTGTTAATAAAAACGGGATGAAATGATTGAGGGACTGGACTTTTCACTACACAACAGACTGCTTTGTATCCACCAGCTCATTCTCGTCCTCCAATATGTCAGGTAGGCTAGAGTGGATCTTAAGCAACAGGATCTGTGTTCAGCACTATTTCTCTTGTGCCTGATCTTCAGATGACATACTTCCTTTGGAACCACAAATGCTATTTGGCATGTTAGGCCATGCGGACATAATAGGTAAGGATGTACAGTGGAAGTTTTGAGTTGAGGCCACGTAATATGGCTTCTGAGTTTTGTTTTCTGGTTATTCATATTTTCATGGTTGCCACCAGAATGCCTATCCAGGGAACAAAAAGAGGGTGTCAAGGAAGAAATGACAGGGACAAAGCCCTATAAAAGTCTAAAGTTGCTGGCAATCTAATGGGAGAAAAGACATTATCAGCTGCATATATTAACAAACACCCACTTAGGTTTTGAAATATCCACTTAAAATAACTTAATTAAAACCCAATTATAGAAACTTCCTACACTAATAATGAAACATCTATTTTACTACCATTCTGCATGTTAGTGGCCTTTAAAATTTTCGAGATGAACTGCAGTGCCTTTTAAAATGAGCACTAAAAGGGAAAACCTACATAATAATCATGATGGTCTCAAAGATATTTTTTCCTTGATTTGAGAACATGAATTCCAGTTGTCCCTTATAATATGGGAATAACAGAAAGCATTCTGAGTAGAGGATGTCTGTTAGTATTTGTCTTATTTAAAGAAATATTAATTGTAGGCACATTAAGCAGGTAAACTACAAAATCGGAATTAAACAAATTATACATTGACAGAGTAAAACTGTCTAAAAAATTAAGAAAAAACTACGTTTGCGTGATGTTTTATAACATGCGATTATAACTTTTTAAAAGTATTCATTTATAAACAATTAATTTATTAAGCATTTTAGAAACCCTGAGAAATGTAGCAACATGAATTTAAAGCAAGGTTTTCAGAAAGTCACCTTCCATTTGCCTTTTTTTTTTTTTTTTTAA
The DNA here is from genome assembly GCF_002201575.2 of Neomonachus schauinslandi. Lineage (NCBI taxonomy): Eukaryota > Metazoa > Chordata > Mammalia > Carnivora > Phocidae > Neomonachus > Neomonachus schauinslandi. The sequence continues at coordinate 18,018,430 of NC_058404.1, forward strand.
AGATTTTATTTATTTGACAGAGAGAGACACAGCGAGAGAGGGAACACAAGCAGGGGGAGTGGGTGAGGGAGAAGCAGGCTCCCTGCGGAGCAAGGAGCCCGATGCGGGGCTCGATCCCAGGACCCCGGGATCATGACCTGAGCCGAAGGCAGAGGCTTAACGACTGAGCCACCCAGGCGCCCCTCCATTTTGCCTTTTTTGGGCAAAGTCCTCTTTCAGCAAATATAAGGGTGAACCAGGCGGCACAATGCGACGATGACGCGGTTGTTGCTGGCTCACAAAGCATTTGGTCGTCCTGTTCCCCGGCTGGTCGCAGCCTGGAGTCGGGGCCAGCAGGTGCATGTGGTGCTCTGCCTGCACGTCCGCTCCTGGGAACCTACGTCCGTCCTGGCTCACATGAATGGCAAGCTTTTCCAAGGTTCCTGTCAGATCCCATTACGTTGTAGTCACCTTTAGATTTCTTCAGATCGTGTGTTTTAGGACCTCAGAAATGAGAATATAATTTCAAACCAAAAATAGCATACTACCAATGGCTATCCTACCTAACCTCCCGCAGATATGATCGCCGCCAGGCTGTTTATTTACCTTTGCCATTTTCATTTTGTAGATGGAACTATCACAGGCACTGCTAGATTAACAAGGGATTGGAAGGATGATAAGCACACTTTGAAAGGAAGAGCCTAGGCTGTTAATATGAATGTTAATACAAATTGAGAGATTATGCGTTTCTCACTGCAGGATGTCAATAACACATTTGTTGATTTCCACCTTCCCCCAAACAAATCTGTAATATGTGAGCATGCAAGCACTTCAATGTTTACACATTGGAAAGTTCAGGTTTTATTACTCATGTTGCAATATGGCTTGTCATCGGGCTTTCCCCTTACTCGAGTTTTTCCTGTTTTCTATGTTATGAAACCCAGACTCCTCTATCTGCTGGTTGGTGTCTTCCGTAATCGGGCTCTATCCTATCCATCAGACCATATACTCTTTGAGTGTCCCGTGTGGACACTCCAGTTAAGCTCCCCTTCTGTTCATCTAGGCTAATCTTAACCAATCTTGAGGCAACGCTCTCAATTCAAAGATGAGTCTCTTGAATATCTAGGTCCTTACACGCTAACTCCCTAATTTAACACTGAATATGCTACCTCAATTTGTAGTGGGATGCTATTCCTTAATTATTTTCTATGTGCCACTCTACTCCCTTCAACTGTCTTGGAGGCACAAAACAACGAAATACGGAAGTCCAGAAACAATCAAATGCCATTTTCTGGGTCAGACACCGAGTGGGATGCCTACGAGTCAAAGCTAGAACCACCTGACTTCTAGCAAGGATAGCAAGAGCCGCCCGTCCTTCACCAACAGCTCCATCCTACAGTCCTCGAGCCCTAACCCTACTGAGAGGCAGTTTCTGCGGCTATAATCTCTCTGCCCTGCCTGGGAAATCAGGGCTGAGACAGTAGAAAGGACCAACAGTCTATAGTCAACTCAGGACTTTCCATTGTTATAATCTCTTTACTTGAGGAGTTATTTTCAAAATATAGTTGAATGGAATGAAGCCTGGCCCTTATTTGCAACCCAGATTTTGGAGAAAAAAAAAAAAAGTGAAACATTCATGAAATACATACAAATCTAAGACTACATTTTTTAAATTGTATTTTCTTCCTGGAAATGACAGGGCAAAAGCTATAGTAAAATGTTTTTAGAATTTTAATATATTAAACTGTAAGTAAAATGTATTCATTTGAAATGCTTTTATGTAATTTTTTTTATAGTTTTGTAAAGTTAAGCATATATATCTCTAAATTTATACAGATTTCTTTGCATAGATCTACCCAGCTGACACCACCCTTTAAACTTTTATATATCTTAATCTCCAGTGAGAAATACCAAAGTGAAATAGGTCATTTCTTTCCATGGTGGAGCTGATGGCTGATTCCAAGCTGTGACCAAATGATCTCTCTTTGAGGCCAGATGAGAAATATGAACATGGTCTTATTTTTCCTTATGTGTATTTTCAAGAGGCCATTAATAATTCTATTTTCATGATCATGAGAGTTAACTTTTAGGATCATTTATTTTATGCCAAAAAAAAAAAAAGACTAAAAGAAGAGCTCTTTATCTCTTCAAGATGATATAACTTTAGCTGTGCAATTTTTAAAAATCTTAAGGACAATTGTGCGTTTGGAAAGATAAATGGAGACCGACATGGAATCTTATAGTTAAAACATCTCCAGTTCCCTTTATAAAATCTATACTCTGAAGACAGGAAACATGCTCCAACTGTTTTAACTTGTAATTGAAACCAATTTGTATTTTTCTGTTCAAAGTCATTAATTCAGTTTGTTGGAACAAAACTTGTTTTTTTTTAAACAAAGTGAAACATAAACAACTCAGACTTCCCTAAGAAAATTAGAGTGGTAGAAGGTCCTTCTGAGTAATTCTAAACATTTATTGATGCTTACTCTATAGCCTGCATTGGGTCAAATTCTTTGCATGAATCATCTCATTTAACCTTCATAGAAATCCTATGAGGTAAATACAATTATCATCATCATTTTCTGAGGAGAGGACTAAAGTTTAGAGGGTTTAAGTTTCCTACTGTCATAGAATTTTGGCAGATCCAGAAGTCACCCCTGGGCATTCTGACTCCAAAGCTAAAGCTTTAAGTCACTCTTTTTTTTTGTCTCCTAGACAAAAATAAGCCCTATTTTTTAGTTTATTTTCAGCTGCAGATGAGACTTTTTTGGAGAGCAACAGTTATAGGGTGATAGCTCAGAAAGAACCCTAAGATTTTGCACCCAATTTCCAGGTCTGGGTTTTTTTTCCATACCAAGCAATTCTCTGACACTGGCTCGGTTTGCTACCATTCAACTCAGTTCTGATGCTAGCTACGTGGAGAGAGTCTCAGATCCCACAGGTTAAGGCTTGGTCCTGTAAGCCTGCCTACCCCACTGCAGATGACAATTGCAAATCCACACTGTTTCCTGTGCTTGGGATGGCTGGGCTATAGGTTGGAGGTTTCCATAACCCCCTCCTTGGGTTTGTTTCATTAGCCAGAGCTGCTCAGAGAACTCAGAAATGCAGTTTACTTACTAGACTGCTGGTTTTTTATAAAAGGATATAACTTAGGAACAGTCAAATAGAAAAGACACGTAGGTAGGGCATGGGACGGAGTTTCTATGCTCTCTTAAAGTGCCACTCTGCAAATCTCCATGTGTTCACCAACCCAGAAGCTCTGCAAACTCGAACTTTTTGAGTTTTTATGGAGGCTTCATTACATAGGCATGGTTGATTAAATCATTGGCCATTGGCAACTGATTCCACTCGCTATCCCCTCCCATCCCTGGAATTCAGGGGGTGGGACTGAAAGTTCCAACACCCCTCCAATCACATGGTTCGTTCTCCAGGCCACCAGCCCCCAACCTCAGGTGTGTCCAAGTTACCTCATTAACATAACACATGGCCTTTATTGCTCTTATCACATAAAAAATTCCAAGGTTTTTAGGAGCTCTGTGCCAGGAAAGGGGACGAAGACCATATATAGCTTCATTATGAATCACAATATCACAAAGCCCCATGCCTTGTAGTCTTGAGCACAGGGAAATTTTTTCCCCTTAGAGAGGATGAGAGGCAGCTGGTTGAAGACTTTCTCCAGCACATAGTCCTAATGGTCTGCTTGCTTGAGACCGGGATCTTTGGGGAATGGGGTGCCTCTCATTGAGCTCGCTGATCTTGGGGGTAAAGGTATGTGCACTAGCCTGTTCATTTCTCTTCATCTTTAACTCCATGGGGCAGGGTTGGGGGGGTACAGGGAACTCAAGGCTATTTTACAAACTTCTTGGATCTTCAGTGTCCTCAAGCACTGAGCAGTAATCTCTGCGTGCTTCCCAGAGTTGATGTAATGACACGTTTGAAGAATTTTTGAAAAGAAAACAAAACCAAAATGCTATCCAAACATTGGTTTTCTTTGATATTCCATTAAATTGGAGTAAGGATAAGACAGTTACAATAAATTATCAAATATGGCCCATGAAAAGTATTTCTTAAAATGAGGAAATCTCAGAGAATACACACTTTAATCTTCAAATGGCTCAAATATGGATCATGGCCACACGTTAGCGTGATCACTTGTTTGTGTGTAATAGCTCCAAGGATGATCTAAGTGAGAATATTTTAGGTGAAGAATGATCTTGTGCTGCCAAATAAAGTCCCGGGAATTTTGGAGTTTGCTAATGGAGGTGGGAATGTGTGGGGGGTGGGAGGACTCTGGAAAGGTAGATGGAAGGAAGAAAAGAGGGATGGAGCAGGATGGCAGGATTCCTGGACCACTGGAGTGGACCCTGGGAATGAAATTTCCTTTAGCAGAGACTGGTCAACACATATACAGGAAAAGTAAACTTCTATTTGTTCTAAACATTCTCCATCAAACACATGGGATAGCCCACTTGCCTTGTGTTGCTGGGGCTGTGGGGAAAGCAGGAAGGGGGCAGGACACCTTGAGTCAGACTGATCAGTAGCTAAGCCAGCAGAGGCCTGAGGCTGGGCCTAGGGCAGCAGTCAGGGCCCAGGTAAGAGTGAGGAAGCTGGCTGAAAGTGGACTCTCAAGTAGATAATAGAAAACCAATCCTATTTTCAAGTCCTGGAGGAAGATGATCCACTACAGAGGAGTGAAAGAAAGACTCTGTTACATGCAGGGTGGAGTTCCAGTCACTGTGCTTGGATATTAAAGGTAAGGGGCTGTCCCTACAGAGGACCTCACGGGACACTTATTCGGGGGCCTTTCTCCTGCCTGTGTGGCATCTTCAGCTTCCCCATTTGTAGTGACTCAGTTAAGTACAGATGCTTCATCTGTATGTCTAGGGCTGTTTCTAGTAACAGTTGCTGATGCGGGCTCTAAAGTTCCCTAAAGACATTGTTCTTTATGTGCACCTGCAGATGTGGGCCACGGCTTCCGGTTCCTCTGGTGGAGATGGCTTTCTCCCTCTTACCCGGGAAGAATCTGCTGCCCTCGGTCCTCTGCTCTAAGCATCTTCGCTCTTCGGTGTCACCAGGAGTCACTTTATGGGCAGCCTTGGCTGTTTGGGGGCAGAAAGGTGTGATACTCAGGCTGAGCACAACCTGAAACACTCATGGACGCGGTCGCTTGCTGCGGCGCTTTAGCAAACTACTCCTGTTCTGTCTTCACCGATCACGCTACTGGCTCGTGATGCTCAAGCTATACCAGCTTTTTTTGCGTCTTTTCCTGGCTCTCAGCTCTGCCTGCCTTAAGAAAAAGAACAGTCTTTTCCCCCAGTCTTTGTATATTTGTGTGTTCTGTTCTTTCTCTGTCTGAGGTATTGCCTTCTCTCAGTTATCTTTCTGTATCACTTTATCTAAAGTAGACTTTTTTTTTTTTTTTTTTTTTAGCTGTGGGTCTTTCGTATATGGCCTTTATGATGTTGAGGCATGTTCCCTCCATCCCTGTTGAGGGGGTGCCTGGGTGGCACAGTTGGTTAAACGTCTGACTCTTGGTTTTTGGCTCAGGTCATGACCTTGGGGTTGTGGGATCCGAGCCCTGCGTCAGGCTCTGCACTCAGCACGGAGTCTGCTTAAAGACTCTCTCTCTCTTTTTCCCTCAGCACCTCTGCACCCATGCACATGTGCTCTCTCTCTCAAATAATCTTAAAAAAAAAAAAAAAAGACTGGATGGTGTATTTTGTCAAATGCTTTTTCTGCACCTAGTGAGAGGATTAAATCGTTCTTATCCTTTCTTTTATTAATGTGGTGAATCACATTGATTGATTTGCGAATATTGCACAACCCTTGCAGCCCAGGAATAAGTCCCACTTGATTGTGGTGAATAATTCTTTTGTAAAACAGTATGGAGTTTCTTCAAAAAGTTAAAAATAGAACTACCCTACAATCCAGCAATTGTACTACTAGGTGTTTATCCAAAAGATACAAAAATATGATTCAAAGGGGTAAATGCATCTTACCATTTTAATAATTTTTCTCCTTTGAGCAGCTTCTCAAAATGAGGAGACTAACCATAGCTCACATATAGCAGCATTATCAACAATAGCCAAATTATGGCAAGAACCCAAATGTCTATCAACTGGTGAAAGGATAAAGAAGATGTGGCATAAACACACACACACACACACACACACACACACACACACACACACAATGGAATATTACTCAGCCATCAAAAAGAATGAAATCTTGTCATTTGCAATGATATGGATGGACCTAGAGGGTGTAATGCTAAGTAAAGTAAGTCAGTCAGAGAAAGACAACTACCATATGATTTCACTCATATGTGGAATTTCAGACATGAAACAGGTGAACATAGGGGAAAGGAAAAAAAAAAAAAGAGAAGGAGACAAACCATAAGTGACTCTTAACAATGGAGAACAGACCAAGGGTTGATGGAGGAAGGTGGGTGGGGATGGGCTAGATGGGTGACGAGTATTGAGGGCACTTGGGATGAGTACTGGGTGTTATATGTAAGTGATGAATCACTAAATTCTACTCCTGAAACCAATATTACACTATATTTTAACTAAAATTGAAATAAAAACTTGAAATATTAAAAAATAAAGTAGCTTTTGGGGAGCTTGGGTGGCTCAGTCATTTAGCGTCTGCCTTCGGCTCAGGTCATGATCCCAGGGTCCTGGGATCGAGTTCCGCGTAGCACTCCCTGCTCTGCGGGAAGCCTGCTTCTCCCTCTCCCACTCCCCCTGCTTGTGTTTCCTCTCTCACGGTCTCTGTCAAATAAATAAATAAAATCTTAAAAAAAAATAAAGTAGCTTCTTTTTCCCTACCACTGTGTTTTCTAGTTCATTATTTTACTATTGTGATAAAATATACATGTAAAATTTGCCACCGTAACCATTTTAAGTATATAGCCCAGTCTATGCATTCACACTGCTGTGCAACCCTCACCACCGTCCATCTTTAGAACTGCTTCATCTTCCCCAATTGAAACGTTGTTTTCATTAAACACTAACTCCCCAAGCCCTGCCCTCTACCCCAGCCCCTAGCAACTGCCATTTTGCTTTCTATCTCTATGAATTTAACTACTCTAGGTATGAGGTACCTACCACTTCTTCTTATCACCTGACTTACTGTCTTCATTAACACATCACAAATTGAAGTTATTTTCTTAGCTATTGCTTCAAAGTTTATCATCCATACTTCTACTAAAACATAAGCTACTTCAGGTCAGGGATCTTATTTTTCTTGTTTGTCACTATATCCCCAGACATTCAGCAGTGCTTGCCATGTGGTAAATGCTCAATAAATACTTATTAAAGTCTTATTCTTACTTATTAAAGTGAGAAACACACTACCGGTCTTTAACTTCCTTGGGTTTTTCTGCTTTGTGATTGTATTCCTACAATATGTGAGCTACAGTTCGTCTCCTCATTTTGGGAACCTGCTCAAAGGAGACAAATTATTAAAATGAATATTATTTATGAAAAAATGAAAGTTACATAACAGAGCAAGATTGATCAGGCAATGGATAGCTGAGGTTTTTGAAAACATCTATTGCATACAGTTCTGCTTTCTCTTTCTTGAAGAAAAGTTTGTTAATCAAAACCAAAAACTTACTCCTAGAGCAGATAAAACTGGACTAGCAAATGCATTTTTTACGAGCTTGCAGTATGACTTCGCGATGGGTGTTATCAATAGTTAATCAAAGTTCTGACATTATTTAGTAGCAGATAGAGAAAGGTCATTGTCTTTTTCTGGTCCAGAAAGCTCTTCCACGTATTTTCATCTTATTTTTTAAAAAATTTGTTTTGACTCCTAGAGATCAATAAAAGTTCAGCTTGAATATATACAGTAACAGAAATGCCACAGTGCCTTTTATTTTCTATTTTGGCCTCTTTTTTTTTTTTTTTTTTTGAGACAGAGAGAATGAGAGACAGAGAGCATGAGAGGGAGGAGGGTCAGAGGGAGAAGCAGACTCCCTGCCGAGCAGGGAGCCCAATGCGGGACTCGATCCCGGGACTCCAGGACCATGACCCGAGCCGAAGGCAGTCGCTCAACCAACTGAGCCACCCAGGCGCCCTATTTTGGCCTTTTTTTAACCAAATAACTTGGCCTTTCTTTGGACCAAGTTATTCAATAAGTGAAAGTCAATTAGTCACACTAAAAAAATTTTTTTTTAAATTAAAGGTTCTTGATTTATAACAAGTATAAACAAAAACATGAAAATAAATTTCGAAGGCCTGATGGATTTTCATTCAGATTCAGTGCATCAGTCTGCCTTTCTATTTTGGAACACTGATTTAGATAAAAACTGGATAATCACAATTATTAATGATAAAATAAAATGAGAATATGTTTTTAAAAGTAAATCTCATGTCTTTAAACCATCATGAACCATACATCACCATAGGAGGTTGAGCATTCTATAACAATGAACACGTGTAAGTGGAGGTAGGAAAGATAGGGCAGATCGCCTGACTTAGGATATAATCTTATCAGTTGGGGGTGTCAGGGAAACATTTGTCTTCACTCCTGTTATTACACAATGACTATGCTGTTTGCATGACAACTCTTTTTTATTTATTTCTCAAATTTCAGGCACTGCTTGTATTTATCAGACTTCTTTGAAATAAGTCAACATAGGGTGTCTGGGTGGCTCAGTCGGTTGAGTGTCTGCCTTCGGCTTGGGTCATGGTCACAGGGTCCTGGGATCGAGCCCCGCGTCTGCTCCCTGCTCGGCGGGGAGCCTGCTTCTTCCCCCCCCTCTGCTGTTCCCCCCACTTGTGTGTTATTTCTGTGTGTCAAATAAATAAATTAAAAAAACAAAACAAAACACTAAGTCAACAGTATCTATACTTAAGAATATTTAACTCATTAATGACCTTACTAAAATTAATTCATTTGTGAAATGTGATCATTTGTATTTAAAAAAGTTTTTTTTTAAATAAAGCAATTTCAAAATCAGATATAGACAATTAAATTAAGTGGAATGTGAACTATTTGGTAAAGGTAAAACATACACTGAGATTTATTTGGATGATATTAAGTTTGTCTTAAAAAAAACTTTTTTGGGGGGCGCCTGGGTGGCTCAGATGGTTAAGCGTCTGCCTTCGGCTCGGGTCATGATCCCAGGGTCCTGGGATCGAGCCCTGCATCGGGCTCCCTGCTCAGCGGGAAGCCTGCTTCTCCCTCTCCCACTCCCCCTGCTTGTGTTCCCTCTCTCACTGTGTCTCTCTCTGTCAAATAAATAAATAAAATCTTTAAAAAAAAAAACAAAACTTTTTTTGATGTGTATAATGAAATATCTTAATATATTTTTAAACTGCATGGCCCTACATAAATGTTAATTACATTTATTTACACTTGATAAAGTGGGCAAAAGTAAATGAGTGATCTTAAAATATATTTTATTCCATTTTAATAGTTTAATAGTTTAATGTGAGTACTTTTTGATAAGTCACAAAAATATACAAAATTTCATCTAGAAAAAATTAAATTTCCCTGTATTTTAAGGGTGGCTATAGTCCTTTCAACAAATTTTGTGAGTTAATGAGCCATGATATTTTATCTTAAAGAACCATTTTTAGAAGCATCAAGTGAGTTTAGGTGATGGATTATTTTCAGGTAGTACAAAGAGTTCTAAGCACTAAGTGACTTTTTTGATTGTGCTCATAAGAAAATAGCAATAAAACTGAAATCCAGAGAGAATCTTTCGGTCCTTGCTTTGCAGTATTGTTTGATTTCTTTGTACTGTTTGAGTGTTACAATCCCCACTAAGATTCTGTGGTTTCCAATAGGTTAGGGGTAGGTTGAGCAACTGTCCTGGTTTTTGCACTAAACGTCCGACATCCAAGGAAACTCTTCAATGCCACACAAATCTAAATGGTTGATCTGGCTTTGGGGGCATTCAAATCCATGCCTCATTTACTGTAGTCTTGGCAAGTTTATTTTAAGGACACCTTTTCTTATCACTTGCTACCTTCTTCCTGATATACACCTCTCTTATGCTTTTGGTATTCTTTGTTTAAACAAAATACCTCGGTGGGGCATTCTACTTAGGAAGCAATCTGTGACAAGTGAGTCTTATTTCCAACAGTCACATCAAAACTTACTCTTTGCCGTAGGACCTCACTCTCTGTAAGGGGATGGCACACTGGCAAATTAAACTGTGCTAGTTAAAGATAATGCATGGTAATCATTTGTATTTCTGGAGAAACTCGCTGAACACAAAGAAGTGCCTACTACACAGTAAGCATATTGAAAAAAATGCTCTCTAAGTGAATGTAGGAGGAAATAGAAGACTGAACTGAGTGAGTGCTAGGATTTTAAAGCATGGCATAAGAGGTCTGCACCAGGAGTTATTTTATAGAAGTAGATATACACATGAGCTAAATTCATGATGGAACCCTGTCACAGAACTCAAAGATATTTTCAAAGTAGGACCTCACCTCTCTTGACCACGTGACAGTGGAGGGAAAAAAAAAAAGATTATTTTGCACTGTGTTCATTAATCTTTTTTTTTTTAACTAGCTAGGTTTGGCATCTGGTATTATGGTTTACATGGGAATCTTGAGTAGAATACATTGTCTGGGTCGTAAAATTTGAATTAATGTAAACATATCTCTCTTCCTCGTGATCGTATATTAGAAAAGTACCTTAAAAAAATAGGTAATGGGGGAGAGGGTGTCAGGTGTTAAACCTAAGCTTTGTTCCCCAGAAAGTTCAGATGTGTTTGGTCATGTTCAAGAGACGGACAAGAAAGTTTGTTGTAATAGGGAGAGTCTCTAGGGGCACAAGTCAGGTAATAGGGACAATGAGTCAATGTGAGAGATCTTGCTGGTGTGGTTTTCTTTCTCCACTTTCTCTCTGCCTTACCCACATCAGAGACTTGTGTTAGAGCTCTTAAAAGCGGGGACAGCCACAGAATATATGGAAAAACCAACTCACTGAAGCTCTGTGAGAACGTAAACGTTGAGGGCAGCCTGCAAGGCACATATAACCACATGGGGTCCAGGGCTTGGGTCTAATAAAATTCTACTCTGTGATTGAGGAAACCATGAGGCCAATACCTGGAACAAAAGTGGGAACCCTGAATAGTGAGGAACATCAGCCACATCATAAACAAATAAGGAAAAGTTATTATGTCATTCACATAATCTCTGAAGCTCACATCCTTGGCTACATTGACCTCTTTCTCAGTTTTGTTACAGTTGCTCGAGATAGAAGCCCCACCCAGGAAATGTTGATTTATAACTATTTATGGGGATATTTTTAATCTCCTTAGATGGATAGCCTGTACAAACATAGGTAAGGAGTATATAAAGCATTATATATAATGGATTATATATACATTATATATGTGTATTTAATTTGCCTGGTCTTCTGATTAGGGGAGGTTGGCCCATAGAAACTACCGTTGACATCACATTGCTGTTCAGAGGATGTCATTCAAGGTGAGAAATAATCCTATACTTAGAATACAGAAAAGTGCTTCCTGTGTGAGAATAGGCAAACAAAAATTGTCAAACATCAAAACCTCCAAAATGTTATCCTTTATATGTTGTTAATTTCTGTTACAATTATACTTTCATTGTTATTTCAATTAGGTATTTAATAACTTTTAAATTTTAAAATTAGTTCTATATCAAGCTCCTCTGGGGGGGGAGAATGATTGGTACAGAATTAAAATATAATCCTCAATGGAATCAGCAATCTAATCCATTTTAGATTTTAGTAGACGTTTAGAAGATACTCCTTTTCAGACCACACCAAATGAAAACTTAGCACCTCAGATATTTTATATTAATACAAAAAGGAGTACTAACTTTTTACATCTGATAGCCTTCAAAACACACACACACAACTATACAGATGTATGGGAGATAAACAGGGTGGTAACACGCAGATGCTATCAAATACAAAGTCTTTCCCACATTCAAAACTGCATTCAACTTCATTTTTTCTATTGCTTTGAACAAGGATTTCACTAAAATAGGATGGGATAGGATTATGGCTGTCTCTTAGGAGCCAACTCTGTTCCATCTTCATCAAGCATCCCGTTTATTATCTGGTACCTTGCTCTCTTTGAAATGTTTCACACATTGATTTTATGTTGATTTCCCTCCTTCTCCCGCCTGTCCCCCGCCCCCCGCCCTCCCCAGATTTCTCTTAGGTAAAGATGCGGAGTTTATAAGTCAGACATTTCAAGAGTCATTCCTTTAGGCTGTCAACTAATAAGCACATTTATAGAACACAGGGAAGCAAGTTTTTTCACCATGAGGGCCCTGTTGTGAATTTTCAAATAAGTCTGCCTTCAAAATATTGCCCTTAAAAATTGCCATGTTACCTTCTTATGCTCCCCGTCCCCATCCATATAACCATCTTCCCTCACTCAACAGCACCCTCTCCCTCCTCTTACCAAGTCAGAGTAAATTGAGGAGGCCCTAACGCAAGCAGGACGGGGTATGTGTAAGGACACAGCTGAATAAATGCAGGGATAAACCCAAGGGAATCTCTAGCTGTTCACCTGGCTCAGAGTAGGATTACTTGAGCTACTTAACATATCACCCTCCTGCAGATATTGTGGTGGAACCAAAAAATCTTACTGTTTTATTGCATTCCAACTAAATGATTCATTCATCTAGTTGCTACTGTTTTAAAATACACTCTTCCATATTAATGCTTTCCATCACCACAAGCAGATTGCATGAGAGAATACAAAATTGTGGGAATAATTTCTCATCACATATATCAATTTGTGTGAGTTTTCTTCCAGGCATGTTGCTGACGATTCTATAAAATTGGTCTGTAATTATAAATGTAGTAAAAGAATATCTCTCTGTACATCTTTGATGGGAATTATGCAAGAAAGGTCATCTCATTAAATTTGATCTAGCTCGAGGGAATCTCAGCTTAAAAAGGGTAGAAGTGATTTTTGCAAATCAGGAAAAATGGTGATGATGCTCATAGATGCTTTGTTATTTGAAAAACAAACATGACAAGAGGTCAAATGTTAACTATTGAGTTTATATATAGGATAATTACATTACATGTTATGTGTGAATAATAAAATAACTTGTCAGAACATCTATGCTGTGATAAACACAGCGTGAGAAAAGCCTGGGACTTCTGTAGAATTTCGTTGCTGCCACTTACCTGATTGTAAGTAAAGCATGATGTTTAGAAACGTGTTGAACACATCAGTTAAACCAGCTCCTCGGTGTACGCATACAAGACAGGAAGATGCCCCTTTTTCTCTGCAAGAGTCTGTAGGGGCCATTGCAAACAACGAAGCCTACATCTCCCCTAGGAATGGGGCATGTGTCCCTTCCTGTTCCGATTTTTTTCTACAGCTATGAATACCTTCTATTTTCTAGGGAGCTTTTTGTACTACACATGAGTGTCTGTGGCCCAGGGGAGAAGGAGAGAAGAGGTTATCTACTTGGCCTTATATCTTACGTTAAATCAAGTCTATTGATTTCATGAAGCCTGAAAAAATCATTTTATAGCTGTTAATGAATTTAAAAAGATATGCCATATTATTAACAAAATTATGACCGCATTGCCTGAATATTGTCTGTTTCAGGATACAATTTACCAAGTGATATGGATTTGTATTTTGGAAAGTATATACATCTTGCATTGATAGTTACCGGTGGGTAAGGGGGGGGGAGGATTGCTGTGGAAACAGGCCTGAGAGAGAGGCTGAGCAATGAGCCAGTGGTGACTGATAAGGGATAGCTCTCGCTTTTCTGCTCAACCTCTGTTCCCACGCACTATCCTTTTCCACCCGCTCCTGTCCCTGGGATTGCACTCCCTAATAGGAAGGATCGCATACGCTACCACAGCCTTTGCTTTATGGGGACTCTCAGATGGCTAAACGTCTGCCTTCGGCTCAGGTTATGATCCCAGAGTCCTGGGATCTAGTCCCACATCGGACTCCTGGCTCAGCACAGAGCTTGCTTCTGCCTCTCCCCCTGCTCATGCTCTCTCTCTCTCTCTCTCTGTATCTCACCGTCTCAAATGAATAAATAAATAAATAAATAAAACTTAAAAAAAAAGACTGATAATTTTTTTTTTTTTTTTTTGTACTTTGCACTTTGGCCCCGGGGGAGTGAATAGCTAAAGTGAATCAAAATAAGTAGCCAAATTTTGTATAGCATGCTTGGCGTGATGATTAAATTCTTCTCTTTCATATTGAAAGTTTCTTTTCTGGGTCATGTGAAAACTGAATATATCTTCCCACATAGACGGGGACATTTATAACTCTTGCCTGGCGGCCTGCCCACGGTTGATTGCAAAAGGAAGTAAAAGCACCGTAGAGAATCACAGAGGATGAGAGGAAATTTTAAAAGGGAAAAGAGAGAAAGGATTGATTGAGAAATAATATTCTCATAAAAACTCAGGATCATTAAAAACATCAAGGTTTTTAAGAAAGCCTTTTAAAAGTATGGACTCATTTTCCCAGACTCAGAGCAGACTCCTTGAAAGGTTGAGTCTCTTCAGGGTACAGGTGAAATTTCCAGTGCAGAAGAGTAGCCCTTCTCAGGGAAGCTTCGAGAAAAGCTCTGTGCACATCCAGAAATGTCTCAGCAATTTGTGAGTGGAGAAGCCTTTCACGTTGTCAGTCAGCAGACTTCCCTTAAAGAGGAGAGAAGCCGGTAAGGCAAGGAAGAGCCCTCTAAAACCAGGGTAGCTTCGGCCAGGTGGCCCACATGGCAAATGCTCGGTCTACCTGTGCCGTCTGTTGGAAAAGCCACCAAATGCGTCCCTCGTAGATTTCTCATCCAACAGCGGCTGGAACGGAAAGATCCTTTTAGACAGACAGACAGACACTAAAGTGCTCCTTCCTGGCAAAGGAGTATCCACCTGTGGGGGCATCACGGTAACTTTAAAACACCTGATTGGGGTTAGAGAATCTTGGGGCCAAGTGTTTCTAAACTGATTCCTTGTGACTGTTCGTTCCTGGGAGCGCATGTGAACGGGCTAAGTGTCCTGAGTACCGAGTGGGTCAGTCATTGTAGTGATGGTCTGCATTTTCCAAAGACAATTTGGCAGGTCCAACTTCCAGAGATTCAAAAGAAGCTCAAATGAAAACTTCCACGTGGCCGTGGCGTTCCTCATGTGGTCAGCCAAGGTCCATTTCAGCAAGGTCTCCTTAGCAGAGTGGAAGGGAGAAGAAGCCATCTGATAGGATGACAAGACATAACAACCTCCTAAAGCAGTAGCCAAAGCCAGCACGAGCAGACACGGTGATTCAGTATAATTTTGTTGTGTGTGTTGGTAGATGTTGACTATCAGAAAATTTAGATGATGACTGTTTTTTTTTTTTTTCTTTCCTTCATATATATCTGTGAAGAGCGTAGCTGATTTCTGTTGGATGAAGATAAGGATGCATATTTTGAGACAAGAGAAGCATGGTTTGATGTTGTCACATGAGGATAATAGGCAATACTAAGATATCGAACAGAAGTTTAAACTTTATGTATTCCAAACTGCCTAAGCCATTTTAGGGGCTTTGTTTTATCAGTGTTACAAAGATAAATGACTGTTTTCACATTTTCCCAAGTCGATCAATATTGTATCAAGATTTTATTTGGTGATGCTTAGTTGCCCTCGAAGAGTTATTGAAACGAATAACTAAAATGATGGTTGTGAACGGCTTTTGTAACAATATGTGCAGTATACTAATGTTGGTTATTGTTACTGCTGCTACAGTGATACTTTTGATTTCATTCCAATCTTAAGGGGAAAATTTCAGAATATGAATTACAGTTATTTTTAATAGTCTAACAACAACTTGTGTGTTAGAAGAATCCCTTTTCAATCACATTCTACTCAGTCTTGCTATTAAATACTTGGTAAATTGAGTTGAGAGTGTGCTAATTGGATTTGTGGACAATCCAGAGCCAAGAATAAATGCTTTAGGAGAGGATTAAAGTATAATAGGATTCTGATAAACTTTAGGAAATAGGCCAACTGTCCACCAAATGAGATTTCCTAAAGATGTCTACAAAGGCCCAAAGCATAAAATAAAATGAAATGCCTAAAATAACAAAATGCATTCCTCTCTAGAGCAATACTATGTACATGCATGCACACTAAATTTTTTTTTTTTTAAGATTCTATTTATTTATTTGATAGAGAGACAGCGAGAGAGGAAACACAAGCAGGGGGAGTGGGAGAGGGAGAAGCAGGCTTCCCGCCGAGCAGGGAGCCTGATGCAGGGCTCGATCCCAGGACTCCGGGATCATGACCCGAGCCGAAGGCAGACGCTTAATGACTGAGCCACCCAGGCGCCCCGCACACTGAGTTTTTATTCTTCTCTTTCTTCTTTTACTCTCAATTCAAGTGCTCTACTCTTCTGTTTCCCCTCTTTGTGTCCTCCATGTCTCTCAGGATTTCTCCCATCTCAGATTTTCTCCATTGTTACTGCTTGCCCTATTTGAGTTAAACTTGGATTCTTTTTTTTTTTTAAGATTTTATTTATTTATTTGAAATCGAGAGGGAGCACAAGCATGGGGAGCGGAGGCAGAGAGGATGAAGCAGGCTCACCAAGCAGGAAGCCCGATGCTGGGCTCGGTCCCAGGACCCTGGGATCATGACCTGAGCCGAAGGCAGACGCTTAACGACTGAGCCACCCAGGTGCCCCTTAAACTTGGATTCTGCATAGATTACATTCACTTAATGAAGGATTGCATTGGCTATTTCAGGGAAAGCTGTCATATGCTTCTGAACCTAGGGAGCAAGAAGAACTCATGAAAAAATTCATGGAAACTTTCCGCACATCACGTGATCTGGAGAGGACCAGACCATAAGATTTTCTCATGATTCAGGGAGGGAGAAGCCACCTCGCCATCTTCTTCTTATACATCTTTGACATCAGGGCCTTAATCATTACTAGGGTCAATTGTTGAATCATCTTACCCTTTTCCACAGCCCAAGATCATCACTTTCCTCTAAGTTGCTTGAGATACTTTGGTCACAGTCTTTGACTGTCAATGCCTAGACCATTAGAACTGCTTTAGTTTTCTCTTCTACACTGTTTTTGTATGGCTACTCTCATCTCACAATGTAGCCACTTTCTGTGTTGCTTTTAATGATCTTTAAAGGGTGTTTGATAATGATGGCCAACACTTGTAACAGTGAGGCCATATTCTCAGAAATAATCACTAAGTTGGTATTCCAGTCTCTGCCTCCTTTTTCACTGATAGGTGCCTTCTATAATGATCTAAAAGTAGCATTAACTGAGGTTGCTTTAGGCACATGTGTTTTATCAAAGAGAATCTTATTGTTAAAAAAAAAAAACTGAGAGGGGTTATAACGGACATGGGGACCCATCATCCAGATCCCCCTCCGAGGAATGCCTTGATGCCTCTTCTGCTGGGACACTGATATGAAAGAGTCTTCAGCTCTCTCCCATCTTCAGGGATAGATGCAAAGGTCTGTGTCAATTTCTGGACCTGAGCCACTTTTCAGAGTTAGAACCCCTGCATTGAAAAGGAACTGAGTCTCCGAACAAAGGACCCTGCTACAGCATGGAAAGCGTTTATAATAATTATCTCCCTGTCCTTCCTTAGGAGGGCTGATGACCATTCATTCAGGCCGCTTCACATTGGAGAAATGGGATTATTGTACCTGCGGGATGCCGGGCAGAAGGCCCAAGTTGATACTGATACCTGGAGACCTGAGGTATCATTATAGTTCCTCTATTAGTGTGGTGGAATGTGGGGGGCAGATAATAAAAAATGTTTTGAGACCAGTCTCATAATGGGTCTACATGGTCAGATGTCATTTTCCTGGCCCTCAAATGTGTAATTGGGATCTATACACTCTGTATTTGGTATAGTCCACACCGGATCCTTTGCCTTCAAAGTAAGAGCTATGATAGTGGGAAATCCAGATGAAAGCTCCTGAAAGTTGTCCCTTAAACCGCCAAAATAGTAAATTAAAACTAGTATTGTACCTCAGGGTAAGGAGGAAAAGGGCAGAAACCAGTGCCTCCCCTAAGACGTAAAGGACGGTTTCATCATGTCTCTATTTAATTCAGTGGTCTGGCTTCTCCAGGAACTGGAAGGATCCTGAAGACGACAGTAGACCACAAGTAATAGCCCCATGTAGTGTCAATGCTGGATGTTCTATCTTTCATTAATATGACTTATGGTACCTGGCATATGGCCTTTGATTTGGTGAATGAATTTTTTCCAATCCCTATCAGAAAAGAGAATCAGAAGCAATTTACATTCACCTGCAATGTACAAAACTATACATTTATAGTTTTGCCCTGAGGCTATGTGAAGTTTCTCTCCCTCTGTCATAGTATAATCTGCAGTGTTCTGAACCATCTGAATATCCTGCAGAACATCACACTGATCCACTGTATCATGCTAATCAAGTTGGATAGGCAAGACGTGGCCAGCATGTAGAAGGCCTTGTTTATGAATAGTCAGAATTCTTCCACATCACTACAGATTTTAGGCAGTCAGTCATTATGAGCATGCCAAGGCACACCAACCAAAATCAAAGATAAATTATTGCATCACACCTTCCACCATGAATTTTAAAATGCAATGCCTGGTAAACCTCTTTGGGTTTTGGAGGCTGCATCTTCCACACCTGGAAGCAGTGATTTGGTGCATGTACTTCGTGACAGAAAGGGCTCCAGCGTAGAATGGGGCCAGAGCAAGAAAAAATTCTACATCATTTTTAGATTCTGGTGTAAGCAGCGCTGCCCTTTGGGCCAGACAACTCAGCAGACCCTATGGTCTTAGAGGTTTCCATGGCAGGAACAGAAGCCATATGGAATATATGGCAAGCCCCAGTGAAAGAATCCTAGTACAGGCTTCCAGAAGGTCTGGACCATGGCCAAGCTATCTGCAGTGGAGAACTATACACCTTTCAAGAAACAACTCCTGGCATATCACTGAGCCCTGATACAGACATAGCATCTGACCTTGATACCTCAAGTCCCACATGTCTGGAACCCTCCTTCATGACCTGGGACCCCAAAATAACCCATCATAAGATGGAAGTGATATATACAGGATCTAACATGACCAGAACAAGAGAAAACAAGCAAGTTGTGCAACCAGGTAACCCAGATCCTCATGTCATCCATTATCATGTGGTACCACCTCCCCCTCTCACAAGACACCTATGGCCCTATGGAGAAAACAATTCTTGTAAATATCTGACAGAGGAGGGGGGAGAAAATAATTGAAAGTTGGTTTGTATATGTGGTGGCTTGGAATGTGGATGCATCCAAAATTGGACAGTTTTACTCAGAGGTGGCCTTGAAAGAAAGTGACGAGGAAAAATCCCCACAATGGGCAGAGCTTCAAGCGGGCAGAAAGGTGGACCAAAGCTAGAATAGATACAGAGTCATGGGCAGTGGCAAATGGCCTGACCAAGGTGTTCATGAATCTAGAAGAATGAAGACTGAAATCAGGGACAAGGAAGTCTGAACCAGAAGCATGTAGATGGTCATATGAGAGTGGACACAAAGCATGAAGATCTTCATAGTATGGCATATTAACTCCTATAAGAGGATTCCGTAGAGGAGCACTAAATGACCAACTATATAAAATAACTTGGCTAGTTGGCATCAGCCAGATTCTATCAGTAGCCAGGTCTATCCTGGCACAAAGAGCACAAGTGAAAAGTAGGCACAGTGGCAGAAATGGAGGCTCTTGCTTATCAAGGCTGGTTAAACTCCTTCTGTCACCTGACGTCCAACTTACCAGCAGCAGAGGTGAACGCTGAGCCCCAATTCTGGCACCATCTCTCAAGAAAACAAACTGGCCACTCGGTGGTGAGTTGAGTACCCTGGACCCCTTCCAACTGGAAAGGCAAACAATTCATTATCACACATTCCAGATTTTGCTTTTCCTACTCCAAGGGTTTGTACAGGGTTTGATCTGCTGGCATGGGATTCCACATGGCATTGTGTCAGAGAAGTGGACTCACTTTACAGCAAAGGAGATTTGAAAGAGGATACCATGAGACCCACTAGTCGTACTACATTATGGCCCACTCATAAGCTGCAAATAGAACATTTGAATGGTCTGCTGAAGGTATAGCTAAGCACCAGCTCAGTGGTATTATTTTATAAGGATGAGTCACAAACCTACAGAATGCAATATCCACCTTGAATCAAAGTTTTTAAATAGGACTGTGTGCTAAACAGGAAAAAAATACATAGGTTGGGTAACCAAAGGGTGGAAGCAGGGGTGACCCTGCTTACCATCATTCTCAGTTAATCCCCTAGGAGACTTTGGGCTTTCTACATTGGCAAGTCTGGGCTCCGTAGGGTTAGACAGCCTAGGCCCCAGAGGGTGATACTTTCATTAGAGGACAAAATGAGAGTCCTATTCAACCAGAAGTTATGACTGTTGCCTGGCCACTTTGGGTTTCTTCTGTCCAAGACTAGCAGTTAAGAAAAGGAAAAAACAATTTGGTAAGGTAATTGACTTGACCATCAAATGGCAGCAGGGCTGCTGTTAGACATGGGCCATGAAGGACTATGTGCAAGACACAGGTAATCACTATGCCAAGGCTCCTCCCTAATATGGAAGAGGTGACAACATAGAGGAATTTCAGAGTCCAGAGCCAGAATCCTGTAGATGTATCTGAAGCCCTGTCTAAGCTCCTTCTTTTAACCCAATTGTGAACACTTCTGTCCTGGTTCATTTGGATAATGGGAGAATCTATTTATCTCTTGTAGAAGAACATAGGACTTCACAAAGCTTGGCAGGCCAGGTACTGAGCAAGGAGCTGAGGGTTGCTAGAGCTGAAGATGGCAGCCCTCTGAAATCTGCCAAATTATCTCCGGCCAAATGTCTCTGGATGCTATAGCCCAGGTGTCAAGAGAATTTCTCTGTGTTTGATCTCAAGCCTCGGCAATCTCTTATATATTTTATGCACAGCCTTTTAGAGCCTTAAATGTGTGGATAGAAAAAATACAGAAACAATGAACTTAGGAGTCAGATATTCTGGGTTTAAGTGTCATTTTGACACTTAACAGCTAATGAATTTAATACACTTTCTCATTGGCAAAAAAATAAATTACCCAAAGAATTTTTAAGGAAAAGTTAATGAAGAAAAATGTTGGTAAAATAACCTGTTGCAGTACCCGATATCTATTAGAACGTAATGTTTGCTAGTGTTTTTGTTCGTTTGTTTGTTTGTTTTGGTGAATTTGAATTCTCAGCCAGAGAAATATATATGTTATTAATTTTGCCCTACCTTTATTCCCCCACCACCCAAGTTATTTATTCAGCTTGACTAATTTTGAAATTTAAGTCAGGCTCAGACTTAAAATTTATACATCAAGATTTATTTAACAGTATGAAAATGAAAACACTTTTAGAAGTTAGATAAAGTCTTTTCAGCATTAATTACACTGTCATTTTATGATATAAACAATAAACATTTTTAAAGATATGATTATATTAAATGCATTGAGTTTTCAGGTGTGCACATAGTTTTAATAATTTGCATAGTAAAATCACAGGAATAAGCTATTAGTTTACCTGAGTGTTCTTTGCTGGTGAACTTCATAATTAGGATCAATGATGTACACCCTTGTGATTAAAGGTATTGTTGTTGAAAATTCTCACGGCCTCTCCCTGTAGGAATTAAAATTAGACTTGGCCGTATGATCTCTTTTGGCCAATGGAAAGTGGGTAGAAGTAATACACATCACTTCTAAGAGAGAGCCTTAAGATCCAGTGAGTATTCTGCCATTTTATTTCTCTCTGCCAAGGCTATACACTTTCCAGATACAGGTGCATCATCCTGAGCCTAGTAATGAAGGAGGTGTGGGAGGAAACTGCCCTGAGTCACCGTGCCCACACACCATGAGGGGGAAATAAGCCACTGCTACTGTAATATTTAATGTGCTTTTAATATTGCTCCCATGGCATGACTTTTATTGATTGTTCTAACTTTTCACGTATGAACATCTCAGTAGATTTAAAATTGTTCTTCCTTTGAGAAGATCATATAGTCTTATGCTTTTGATTACAAAATACCCACGGTGTTCTCATCCGTCCTATACTGCATGTTCTAAGTGGATGAGGGCCTCTGTGCTAGTAAAGGATATTTGACTTTCTTGGAATTATTGGTGGAATGTTTGTATCTAAGCTTCATTAATAGACATTTATTCATTTTGACCTCCTCTTTCTGAATTTTAGGGCCAACTACTATTTTCTCTCTCTCAAATACACACACACATACAAACATGCTAAAATTTTAGTTCTAATTTTCTTTAATAAATAGCCACTCACCACTTATATTGTTACTTGTAACCCCACCCCATGCCCGTTGTAACAGGTCTTAACTCTTGTTCCTCTCCCTCCACCAATGGACATTAGTATTTAATACACTGTTGTTCTCCATATGTAACAGTTGAAGCTGCAAGAGTCTATGGATTAGGAAATTTGTGAAAATACTTGTTCTTTGTGAACTTCTCTAGAGAAATGAGTATTTTTATATCTTACTTTATAGTAATAGATTTTGGTTAAAAATGAAAAATAACATAGAAATGTCTGAGGTAAATTAAAGATACCTATAATACTACTCTTCCAGATATCAGCCTCTATTAGATATTGAACATTTTTCTATTTTCCTGTACACATATTCATATATTTTAAATAAAAGTGGTATTATATAATAAATATAGTTCTGTTTTTTCCCCTGTATTTATCAATGCATCTTGTTCATGAAGATATTCATAAAGCACCCATTTTTACTAGTCAGGGTTCTTAAATTAAAAAAAAAAAAGTAAACAGAAACTGGTTAATTTACAGAGAAAAGAACAACGTGGGAAGGATACTGGGTAGCTCATAGAATTAGTCAAATTTAGAAAGATTTTCTTTAAGATTTATTTATTTATTTGGGGGTTGGGCAGAGGGAGAGGGAGAAGGAGAGAAGCAGACTCCCTGCTGAGCGCAGAACCTGATGTGGGGCTCCATCCCATGACCCATGAAATCGTGACCTGAGCTGAAATCAAGAGTCAGATGCTTAATCGACTGAGCCACCCCAGCGCCCCAGTCAAATTTGAAAAGCGGTCTAGGCAGGAATGGAGGAAGAGGAAGACCAGATGAGAACCAGCCTTAGGAATCCTATCCAGACATGCCTGCCCCTCCCCTCGGACTGCGTGGCTGCCCTTGGACCCTGACAGCTTTGTCGGGACTCTTGACTGCACTTGGAAATGTGAGTCTAATGAGTGGATATGTAGTGCTTATTGTATTCTCTCACATGGTAAAAGGAATTATGTCCTTGATGTTGGAGGTGAATTATCTTTTCAATAGTCTCTCAAGATATTTTAAGGACCTCTGGGTCTTGAGTGCTTCTCAATTTGTGGCAGTTTGGGGACAACATGACTTTCCTGCAAAATGGCCTTAAGTATGGGTTACCCCTCAAGAATCCCTGTTAGTTTTTGAGGTTTTTAAGTGAAGTGGACCATGTAATCTGTGTGCTATTTTTAGTCATCCCTGGACCTGACCTTGGGGAGGTTCAAGGTAAGTGAAAGTGGCTCTTTACCCAAGCACGTTTCACAATGATGAGCCAGGGAAGACAACTCAGCAACTAAGAAGAAAGCACTTAGCTCCGAGAGTTAGATATTTTTCTCTCAGGACCAATTTGATTCTGTGCTGTAAAATCCTATCTTCATTATCAAGTAGCACTGATTAAATGTTCCAATGTGCACAGTGCTGTTCCAGGAACCATACAAAGAGAATTATCCTGCCCTGTAGGATCTTAAAATCAAAAGCAGAAATTTATTACCTAAGGGGTGTCATTTGGCTCCCCGGATAAGAGAAGTGAGTGCTCCAATCACTTAGGAATGCTTTACTCTCTTGAGCATGTTGTTTTAGTTGAGGAATTCTTCCAAATTGTTCTCTGCCAGGCTGTTGAAACCCCACAATCTGGGAACAGCCCTGAGTGTGTGGAGAAAATGCAGACTAAATGCTCTTTATGATTTTATTTAATTAATTTATTTTGTTTTCATAGACTCTAACACAAAAGAATCTCTGCTTTGTTCATTTTGACCCACTAATTTCTTGAGCAAATCACACCAGGTAGTTTTATGTCACCAAGATGGGCATAAAAGGCTCTCTGTGGGCCTTGTCCACTGAAGCAATCATAGCAGAGCCTTACGTGGTCTGACTCCCTGTCTACGGAAGCTGTAAAGAACACATTCCACAGCGATCCTCTAATAAACCGTTGGCACTATTTACTACACCCAGAGTGACCATATGCTCTAAATATTCTGACATGACCCACGGTTTTCTGAAGTATTTTCTTTTATTATCTGTCCCACCAACCTTAATATTATCCTGGAAATCCCAATATTCTGATGCTCAAGCTTCATCTGCCAAAACTTATTTTTGTACTCAGAAATGGTATGAAATTTCTTTATTACATCATTGGTGCTGGCTTGGGTTCGGTGATAAGTGCAGAACTGTGATTTCACTATGACTCTGTCCCCACTGCCACCCCAGTGAATATCCAGCCTTCAGGAAAATCAGTGCAACCCAAGTAAGCATAGAAGAAGAGGGTTGGCAGAGCTGTGGCAGCCCAAAGAGATTTCAGGATGAGGTGGGCAAAATAGCATGATCAGATTACAACGATAGTATGCCCCAAAGTGAAACACTTTGCTGTGTCGTTGACTGTCCCTCGTGGGGAGATATTTGCCTTGATTTTTATCAATGCGAAAGTTCTTTTCATTATCCCTGTGGCTGAAGTGTCTGTGTCTGTTCGCTCTTGTGAACACATAGCCTAAAGGTTGTGACAAACGGCAAAAAGCAGTGACAAATAGCTTAAAGTTTGAGATGAAGGCATTTAGAATCACTGTTGGCTCTTCTCTGTCCTTAGGAAAGGGGCCCTCTGTCCTTTTATCCTGTCAGAGACGGATGCCATGACAATCTTTGAGCTGATCCAGGCAAATCAGTAAAAAGGTGGACCCGCAATTCCTTAGCAAAAAAAAGTAGCAGAAACCATTTGGCAGTTGGTATTTTAGAAGACTGGCCATCACTTAGGTTCCGGGGGAGGGGGGGGGGCGGGGTGGGGGGCTTCCATTTTATTCCTGGGCACAATATGAGGCTAGGAATTATAACTCTCAATATAAGGACTATGGTTCGTCACTACACCAGCTCTAAGATCTGCTCTCAGGAATGTGACACTGCCCTCCAACACCCCAATACTCTATGATTGGGGAGAAAACCTTTATATTTGAATTTTGCAGATAGCTCCATTCTCTAATCTGTCCTGTAGAACAGGATCAAAATCATTCAGAGTCTTTAAGGACATGATAAACATTTCCATTCCATCCTTGGGTTAAACAGGGATGGACCATAAGGACTTCAGGGTTTGTGTGAACAAAGATGACATAATTACAGACAGAAAACTTAGAGTTTACAAACAGGAGTTACAAATATATTTAATAATCTATAAACAGTTTCAACATAAAAGGCAAACATCCACCAGAGTATTATGTACATTTCTATTAGAATTATCCATTCTATTTTACATCACTTTTGTCCCTGAAAATGTGTTTTTCTAATATGTTACCATAAATAGTTAAGGAGATTAGCTCACCCCTTCACTTTTCCTTAAATTGCCCTCAACTCCTTCGACAGAAATTTAAGGGCATTTAGAGTGTCAGTTATTCTTCCCAATCATCTGAAATCTTTATAACCTGGCTATTTACTTAACCAAGCTAGACTATTTTTCTACTAAAAGCCACATCAGGTTTAAATTTATCCAAAATATTACTCTACTTTTACTCAGAACAATTCTGAACTTATCCTAAAACTCAAACTGCATGACACAGACTTAACTATCATTTTCAAGACATACTGAAGGTGGCTGACAACATATAACAATGTCTTCTAAACTGCTTAAACAGTCGTATACCTAGTAATTGATTTATCAATTTTGAGTACCGAATATATGCCATGTGTCCAGTTAAAAACTGAGCATAAAAATTCAATTAATAGAATAATGGCAAGGTAGCTAATATCAGATTAAGCTCTCCGGGCAGGGTGGGGAAATCTTTTTTTAAAACTATTTAAAATATTTCAAAAGTATTTGAAGTCACAGGAGAGTGACCAATATCAAGGAGATAATGAAGGGAAAACAACCCTTGACAGAGGAAACTGTACTGGGTGACATTTGCCTTTATGTGGCTTTTGCCTAAGAACACCACCTTGTCCACTTAGTATGTGGCACCCAGAATTTAGACATATAGCCCCAGTTTACAAACTTAAAAAAAGCCAGATAACAGAGGTCTGATTTGGGAGGTTCTTATAGGTGCTTCAAAATGAAGTGTAAAATTCCAGAAGGAAAGAGCAAAGGCAGATGCCCCCAAATCTGTATACAAACTCCACCCAAATCCTTGGCTGGTCTCTCAACTATGCATATATGCATATGAGGGGAGAACAGGAGGGTTGGATTTCAGCTGCTGCATACTGCAGGGGAGACAAGGCTTGTCTCCCCTGCTTGTGAAGGAAGATAACCAAATACATAATCACTGAGATCTATTATTCACAATGTCCACTAAAAATTACCAGCATTTGAAGGGAAGGAGAATATGAGACCCATAGTTGAGAGAAAAACAATAAAAACAGGCCTCCCTATAATCAAGACAGTGAAATTGACAGATAAAAATATTACACCCTCTACTAGAAAATTTTAATGGATTTAAAAGGAAAAGATAGTCTTGATGCATAAACAGATGAGAAATCTTAGCAGAATAGAAATGGCAATGAAATGGAAATTCTAAAAGTGAAAAGTACAATATCTAAAATGAAAAAAATTATAGGATGGGCTTAATAGATAATTGGTAATTGCAGAAGAAATGGTCAGTCAGTGAACTTGAAGATGGATCATTAGAAAGTATTTAATCTGGAAAAGGGAAAAAAAATTGGAAAAAAGAATGAACAGTCTCAGTGACCTCTAAGACAACATCTGAATGTCCTTTGTAATTATGCTTCCAGAAGGAACAAAGAGAAAATAGCCAAAAGAAATATTTAAAGAAAGAATGAGGAAGATTTTCAAAAATTTGATGAACGGCAAATATTGGGATCCAGCAAATTCAGTTATGTCTAAGCAAGCTTGGAAAAAACAAACATATACAAAACAACAACAATGGGACATATAGTGAAATTGCTGAACACCAAAGACAAAGAAAAAATCTTGGAAGCAGCACAGGAGAGATACATGAAACATTCCTCTACGGTGGGACAATGATACCAATGAAGGCTGACAACTCCTCTCAAATATAGTCTCTTCTCTCTTTTTTTTTTTTTTAAGTTTATTTATTTATTTTTTTAATAACCTCTATACCCAATGTGGGGCTTGAACTCACAACCTCAAGATCAAGAGTCTCACGTTTTTCCAACTGAGCCAGGCAGGCACCTCTGATAGTCCCTTCTTGTACAGAATTTCTATTTTCATTTATTCCCACAAATTAAGCATTGTTGTTATTACTATTTTATGTGGATTTTTTTTTTTTTTTGCAGGGAACATGTCTTCGTTTACCATTCACACTTGTATCTTGACCTTCCTTCTGGGATGATATTCCTTCTAGATGTATATTCTTTAGAATTCTTCAGAATATGTTGTTTGTAAACTCTTACATTTTTTGTTTACTACTGTATTCTCAGTGCCTAAAGCCCTCAATAAATACTGGTTGAGTGAATGAAGAGAGTCTGTACTCAAACCATTATAATAATTAGAAGTCTCCATGTCTCAATCCCCCACACAACTCAACTCTGCAATTTCCCTGAGTTTTGTTGTACCCACTCCTAATAAAAGGCAGTCTCTTTACCAGCATTGGACCCAAGGAGCCCGGAATGCCCGTAAATCTCTTGGCTTCCTCACTAGGGTTGGGAATCAGACAATGAGCGAAACACACAGCAGGAAGTATGTGACATGGTTTGCTGTCTTGATACTCTTCCTCTCAGTTCACAACAACGAACTTCAAGTGGGTTTTTAATGTTGCTCAGGAATTATAACGCATTCTCCCAGTACATTCCCTTTCATACTCAACTAGATGACTATTTCATACTCTCCATTCTCTTGTCAAGCCTCCAAACCTCCTTTCTTACCCTTACATTCATCTCATAACCTGGATTCTTATTCAACTGATAAAACAGATGCCTCTAGAAGAGACCCTCCACAAGCTCTTTCCATGACAAATGCTCAGCCCAGCATCTGTTCTGTGCTCTGCTCTCCCTGTGTCTCTGTTCCTGAAATACTTGTGCTGCTGTTTAAACTCAGCTCCTCCACTGGAACACCAAAATATGGCTAAAGCAAATCTCCCCACAGCCCCTTAAATCATCTTTTCTCCCCTCTTCTGCCAGATCGTTCCCATCAGCAAACATGGTATTTCTCCTATCTAAAAACAAAACTCTCTCTTAACTCTATTTTCTTCTCCTGGTCCCATTTATGTGTCTCTTTTCTTTTTACTTATTTGAGAGAGAGAGAGAAAGGGAGAGAGAGAGAGAGAGAACACAAGCAGGGGGAGCGGCAGGCAGAGGGAGAAGCAGGTTCCCTGCTGAGCAAGGAGCCTGATGTGGGGCTCAATCCCAGGACCCTGGGATCATGACCCGAGACAAGGCAGACACTTAATGACTGAGCCTCACAGGCGCCCCACGTGTCTTTTTTAGTAGCAATAGTCTTCGGAAATTTTATTTTCTCCCAACTGCCAACTTTTCTGCCGGCCCCCCTTCAAACCAATCCAACCAGGTTTTTACCCTCACTTACTCCATAAAAACTACTTTTGTCAAGCTCACCTATAACCATGCCATTGCTGTATCCTACAGTTAATTTGCAGCCTCCATGTTAATCTCTTGGTAGCATCTGATGTAGGTGAGCACATCTTCCATCTTAAAAAACAAAAACACAAAAACACCACTTCTTTCACTCAGCTTCCAAGGCCCTCCCCCACTTTCTGGTTTTCTTTTCACCTCACTGGTCACTTTTTCTCAGCTTCCTTTGCTGTTTCCTCTGTGCCTGACAGGACTTTTATGGCTGGGCTGCCTCAAGTGCGGGTCCTTGAATTGCTTTACTATCTATATTTTCTTTAGTGGAGATCTTATTTAATCCCATAGCTTTAAAACAATCTATATACTGACTACTTCAAAATTTATATCTTCAACTTGGTCCTCTCCTGGGACTCCAAATTTATATCTATCTCTCTATCTATCTGTCTATCTATCTATCTATCTATCATCTATCTATCTATTGTGCAACATGTCTGAAAATGAGCTCCAATGTTATTTTCCCCCCAACAAAACAAACAAAAAACCCAATTTACCTACAGTCTTCCCCATCTTGGTTGATAGCAATTCCACCTTTCTGGTTGTTTGGGTTTGAAATCACAGTCTTGACTCCCCTAATTCTCACACATTTAGTCCATCAGCAAAACTGCTGGCTCTGTCTTCAAAATATATCCAAATCTGATCACACTTTACCACCTCCGCTGGTGGTATTCTGGCTGAAAGACATTATGATCCCTTAACTGGATTATTTTAATGTTCTCTCACTTCTACCCATTTTGCCTTCCTATGGTCTATTCTCATAGTCAACAGCCAGAGTGACCCTGTTCAAATGAACAGGTTGTGTCACTTCTCAGCTCACAGCCTCAAATTATTTTGCATCTCAGAGTAAAAGGAAAATTTGCTCTGATCCCATGTTACTTTTTTGATGTCATTCCCTACTGCCTTGCTGCTCATTCTTTCAGTCCTGATCATACTGGAGCCATTCCTTAATCATCCTGGACACATTCCTCAGGGCCTTGGCTCTGACTTACCCTCTACCTGTTGTGGTCTTTTTCAACATATGCACATCCATAAGATTCATTGTCTTTCTGTTGATACTGATATTTCAACTTTTTTTTTTTGAAAGATTTTATTTATTTATTTGAGAGTGAGCAAGAGAGAGCACAAGCAGGGGAGGGGCAGAGGAAGAAGCAGATTCCCTGCTGAGCTGGGAGCCTGACTCTGGGATCAATCCCAGGACTCTGGGATCATGACCTGAGCTGATGGCAGAAGCTTAACCAACTGAGCCACCCAGGCGCCCCCAATATCTAAGCTTCTAAATGAGGCCATTCCTGACCACACAGATAAAAATTGCCATGCCACTCCCAGTGTTTCCTTTTGCCCATCCCCCACAGCATTTATCATATTAGATAACTTACAAAATATTGTATATGTCAATCACTTTATTATCTGCCCTCCTTCTTTCCAAACCCCCTTCAATACACATATGTACATACAACTTCACAAGGACAGAGAACCTTATTTTATTCATGGCTGTATCCCAGAGTCTAGTTTAGTGCCTGACCATAGTTGGTGCTCAATAAATATTTGTTGAGTATGGTATTATCATTAATTAAAAGCATTACTACACACAACTTACTAGTATTTTTATCATGGAAGATTAATGTAAATCTAAATCAAAACAAAACAAAAATAATATTTAGGAAGCAGGAAGTAGAATGAATTTCTAGATTTCTACCTCTGATTTGATAGTCTTATTAATAAAATTCTCTCTATTTATCTACTTATTTGCATATAAGTATTTTCAGATATAGTTATATCAGCTTATATATAGTCCCTTTCTATTTAGATAGTGAAGTAAATTGTTGCTTAGGTGTTTATATTACTCCTATAAGAAAATTTTGTTTCATTAAGACTATATTTAAAATTTTCATTTTTATAAGCATTTTAAAAATTTTTATGGTCTGGAAGAAAAATAGGCAGTTGATACTTGTGTTCAATTTAATTGCATTTTGCTGTCTTATTACAATGTAAATTACATATTATAACACATCTAACTATCTGGGAATTAAATATTCATTAGTATCTTAAAATCAGTATAGACCTACATCTGAACATTTGAAACTTGAAAATACACCCCAAAGTAATACCAAAGATGACAATGAATATAATGGAACAATAGAGGAAAATCAGGAGATAAATATAATTAAAAGTATATATCATATTTGTATAATTGGATATTTGAAGAATTTTATTATAAACATTTCTAGAGTCAAGCTTTAAGATGTTCATTATCACTGAAGATGCTGACTGCAGAATTAAACTACCTAATTAATAAAGATGGTAATTTAGCAAAATTATATAAAATATCTTTTTTTTTTTTATTTGAGAGAGAGAATGAGATAGAGAGAGCATGAGAGGGGGGAGGGTCAGAGGGAGAAGCAGACTCCCTGCTGAGCAGGGAGCCCGATGCGGGACTCGATCCCGGGACTCCAGGATCATGACCTGAGCCGAAGGCAGTCGCCTAACCAACTGAGCCACCCAGGCGCCCATCAAAATTATATAAAATATCTTAATCTTTTCTAAGAATTGAGAATTCTCAATTGAGAATGCTCTATCAGTTTCATTTAACTGATAAAATTTTATTTTGACTAATGAACTAAAAAAGCTTTTTTGCATAATTTTATTTTCCACTTTATTTCATACTTATCTTTTACTTTCTAAATCACTAATCTTTAGTTATCCCTGAGGTACAAAAATAATTTACAATCCATTAAAATAAAGAGAAGTTTAATTGTGGCCATTTGATGGCTACTTATTTCCCCTCTTCATTATTTCACAAGAATCTCACATGAGCAACAGTTAAAGGAAGACGTAAATTAAGTCAGAATCTCAGCAAACCTTCCCTAATACTGGACAATAGTACACATGTGTTTGGTCAGCGCAGTAGGTTACAATGTGGGAATTGTGACAAATGGGTAATTGTTCCTAATTTATTTTCCTGAAGCATTTTAGGCCCTGGAGTTTTTAGTACAAATTATTTTTAGTTGTCAATAAACATTAAGTAGTTGAAAGAAGATTCTGAAATTGTCCCTGTATTAAAAAAAAAACAAACTTTATTTTTCTAAATCATTTATTTTTGTTTTTAAGTAATCTAATAAACTAAAAAAGTAGATAATACATGTCTAATAGTATAGAAATATTTATTAAAATATAATGATTCAGACTATAAACTAAAAGACATTTTTAAAAAAATGAATCCTGTAGGAGAGCCGAGATCATTTTTGTTTTGCAGAACTCATTTTTTTAATCTAACTGAAAGTGATAAACATTTATTGACAATTTATTTGTGTATGGCATTGTGCTAAGTGCTGATGAGATAAAGATGATGGTCTCTACCCTCAATAAGAACTTAATGATACTTTTTTTATTCCAGCAAGTCTACCCCTTGAATTATGTAATTAACACCACTGAGACAACTGTTACAAAAAGTTGACTTGAGACGGTGGGACTTGCAGTTTGGAAGTGGTTATCCACTATGATAAACTATGGAATATTACTTGAGTTAGACTGTATATTCTATGGCCATAAATTTCAAATGTAAGCTGTGAGACATATTTAACCTAAGTTATAAGGAATATCTTGATTTTCCTGAAAAATCAAGGGAAAATTTGGGGGGAAATATTCTGCCCAAAATATGTGAAAAAGACCCTCTTCAAAGAGTTTTCAAGGCTCAGGTAAATTGATCTGAAATAGATTTCCAAAATTCCTTCTGTTAGAGATGGAGGAAATGGGACAGCTTATAGGAAAAATATTCAAGTGTGACAGAATCATTTATATGTTGAGAATCATTTTTCAAACCCTTAGTATGTACCAATGGTAAAGTAACTTGATAAAATTGTTTATTAATGATCTTCCTTTACTTTGCACAATCATAAAATATGAAATCAGAAATAAGAGGACAATACAGAAAGTGATCTTGCTTTGTTATGGTAGGAAGTTCAAAATTATTTTATTTTTTTTTAATTAGAGAGAGAGAGGTGGGGGGGGTGGTGAGACAGATAGAGATGGAGAGAGAGACGAACTTAAGCAGGCTCCATGCCCAGCATGGAGTCTGAACTGGGGCTCGATCTCACAATCCTGAGATCATGACCTGAGCCAAAATCAAATGTAGGATGCTTAACCAACTGAGTCACCCAGGCACCCCTCAAAATTACTTAATAAAACAAACAGTAACGGATAAAACACACAATGTATAAAGAACACACATACCTCCCCCAAAAAGAAATTATCGGGGAAAGTGCATATTCAATCACCCAATGATGAGCTGTTGGCTTGAGTCTGTAACTTGCTTGTCATTCAAGTAGTGGTAATCTCTCTCTGGGCACCCAGTTCATGACTGAATTGCTAATTAGATTCCTCAAGTTTACAGTGTTTCTTCTTTTGTTCTCTAGTATTTAATAATTCCTGAATAGCATTCTTAGCTTCCCTACAGCCAACACTCATACACACACTCAAAAGCTTATATACCATTAAACATGACA
Source organism: Neomonachus schauinslandi (assembly GCF_002201575.2). Taxonomy (NCBI): domain Eukaryota; kingdom Metazoa; phylum Chordata; class Mammalia; order Carnivora; family Phocidae; genus Neomonachus; species Neomonachus schauinslandi. The sequence goes on from NC_058404.1 coordinate 18,051,743, forward strand.
ACTTAACAATCACCTAAGTTAAAATCCTGGCTGTGCCCCCAGCCAGTTTTATGAAGATGAACAAATAAAATCAGCCTCTCTTGGCATTACTTCCCCATTTATAAAATGAATGTGTTGGACAAACTTTATCCAAAATGGTAGTTGTAAGCCTGAGCTGGTTTGCATATGTCTCTGTGGGTTTCATCATGTATGCAGTGAGAGCCACTGTTTTAAACAGTTCCTCTGGTGATACTGATGTGAAAACTGACAACCAGTAATGTAACTTACATATGACTTTTGAAATGGATAAAAAACTAAACACAAATGTAAGCGAAAAAATTTTGGTTATCCTGTACATAAATATTTTTTCCCATCTACTCTAAGTAACTGTTTAGTTACAGTATTACAGTTACTAACATAAGTATATTTACTCACCACAAGAAATTATAGGGACACCTGGGTGGCTCAGTCAGTGAAGCGCCTGCCCTCAGCTCAGGTCATGATTAGGGTCCTGGGATTGAGTCCGCATTGGGCTCCTTGCTCAGCAGGGACCCGCTTCGCCCTCTGGCTGCCACTCTCCCTGCTTGTGCTCTCTCTCTCTCTCTCTCTCTGACAAATAAATAAAATCTTTTTAAAAAAAGAAATTATATAAATTATAAGTAGTTAATATGTAAATATTGTTATTACATATAATATATATGGGTACTATAAAAATAAGCAAACAAATAAAATGCTCAATATATAATATTCTTACAAATCAAGTGCCAAGCTCCAAGCCCTGGAGAAACAGCAATTTCTTATTTGCTTTAAACCAACTTAATTTTTTATTTCTGCACAAAAATTTTACCATATGGGTGCTGCCATTTCCCAGCAGTGATTCTATATGAGTGGATAGAAATACCCAACCCTTCACATAGAGAAATATACTGTATGGTTTTTCATGTGGAAATGTTCTTAATAAGAATTTCATGAGGATCAACCACATGCCAGATCCAACATGATGTATAATGACCTAAAGATAAATAAGCAAACATCCCTGCACTGAGCCACTTATTACCTGGCCTACCAATCGTGTTGCCTTGGAAGAAAATCTCCATGTACTTATAAAGTTGAAATCCATACTTATTTTTTGTAATCCGATTATAATTCAAATCATAATATATAAAATTACACCACTGTTCCTATAGTTAACTTTGTTTCATTTATGCCCAAGTAATTTTCAGCTAACTGAAATCACATTAATAACTCAAGCAATTCCACTGAATACACAGGGACTCTGTCAGATTAGGGGGGATAAACCCAGATATGCTCACAAACCACCTCTTCAAGAAAAAAAAAAAAAGAGTTCTTATATGTGGTGGTGGTCAATTTTGTGGTGTAAGTACTCATACCACAATCAATTTCAAGCTACTAATAATTGAAGAAACAGCTTCCAAAGTACTGAATATTTTATGATCATCTCTCACAAGACAATGATGAGATGAGATGCTGGTATTAGTCAGTGATAGGAGACCACCAGATAATACACAAATGAGTTATAGTCTTCTCACCTTCCTATGGAGAAACAAGAAGAAATTTTACAGGATTATCACTTTAGTAACAGTTATATGGCAACCTAAGAGAAAGGAAAAATAAGTGGCTGGGGAAAGCTTTAGAGAGGAGGTGATATATGGACTGTATCTTGGGGGATGAGTAGAGGTTCCCAAAGTCACCAAAGTTCCCCAGTTTATAGGAGAGTGAAGTCACGGGGGATGGAATATCTTGACAAAAGAGGCAGTGTATGTCATACAAAAGGGGATGAATAAAGCATGATATAATCAAACTTTGGAATAGTATGATGTAACCAGAGAGACAGGAGGGGCAGTGAGACACAGGGCGCATATTGTAGTAGTAGGGAGAGTGTGAGGGAGCCTAATTATGAAGACCTGTATGTCACATTTGGGAGCTAGGTAAGATTTGATATTTGCCTTGATTTGAATAGTGGGGTGAGATGTCTGGCTTCTTGTTTTAGGAAAAAACACTATAGAATCAGTAGAGAGGATATATTGGAGGTAATGAAGAATAGTGATAGCAAGACCACTTAGAATGTTCCTGCAGTATTCTATGAGAAAAAAGAAATGAGAGCTTGAATAGAAATGTTAAGTTTGAGGTGCTTGTGAAGATCCTCCTTCTCTCCCTTCTTGATAATAAACATTAAACATTGTATAAGTTTAAGCTGTACAATGTGATGATTTAATATGTGTGTTATATTGTGAAATATTTACCACAATAAGGTTAGCACAACCATCACCTCGCTGTGTTGTTTGTTCTTGTTTTTAGGGTGAGAACATTAAATGTCTCCTCTCGTAGCAACTTTTGAGTACACAATACAGTATTAACTAGAGTCACATGCTGAACAGTACATCTCCAGGCCTCACTTATGGTATAACTGTAAGTTTATATATATATTTTTTGACCACCTTCACCTATCCCACGAATCCCCACCCCACTTCTGGCAACCACTGATTTGGTTTCTGTATCCATGAGTTTGGGGGTTTTTAGATTCCAGATAAAAGTGCCATCATACAACACTTGTCTTTCTCTGACTGATTTCACTTAGCATAATACTTTCAAGGTCCATCTGTGTTGTTGCACATAGCAGGATTTCCTTTTTGGTGGCCGAGTAATATTCCATTGTGTATATACCAAAATTTCTTTATCCATTCATTGTTCAGTGGACACTTAGGTCATTTCTGTGTCTTTGTTATTGGGAATAATGCTGCAAGGGACATGGGAGTGCCAATCTGTCTTTGAGATAGTGATTTCATTTTTTGAAAGGCTACCTAGAAGTGGGATTGCTAGATCCTGGTGTGGTTCTATTTTTAATTTTGTGAGGAACCTCCATACTGTTTTCCACAGTGGCTGCACCAGTTTGTGTTCCCACCAACAGTGTACCGAGAGTTCTCTTCTCTCTGCATCCTCATCAACACTTCTTAGCTCTTGTCTTTTTGATAATAATCATTTGAACAGGTGTGAAGTGCTAGCTCATCATGGTTCTGATTGGCATTTCTTGATGATTAATACTGTTGAGCACCTTTTCAGGTACTTGTTGACCACTCTTATGTCTTCTTTGGAGAAATGTCTAGTCTTTCACCCATTTTTTAATGGGATTATCTCTTTGTTATTGAGTTGTATAAATTTTTTATGTATTTTGGATATCAACCCCTTATCAAATCCTTTATTATTTAACAAAAATCCTAAGGAAAAGAAAACAATGAGGAAATGTTTTAGCGATCACAACAATAATAAAGAACACAGGCATATTTTCCTCAATGTGCTTTCCCTTTTCATTTTGAGACTATTGTTAGCAGACAAATCTTATTGTGTTCTCCTTCTTTGTGTAATTAAAATAATAGATTGTGTGGACTGTTCCTTTATTGTCATATTTCTACATAATCTTGTTTTAGTCAACTGAAATTATATTTGATTCTAAATGTAGGGACAGATCAACTGTGGGCAGAGGATATGAACAAAAGAGCATATCTGATTCAAGTGGATATTTCTGACTAGTCCAGTATTCACCAAATTAGATATTTTATGGAAATTCAATAATCTTGCCAAACATGTATAAATCAAGTCTTAATCCTACTTTAAAAAGCATGTTTTATATAAAGAACAACTTTTCCTCAAAAGCTTATTCGATGTGCAAAGAATTTATGTACTTTTCTTATCACACATTTGTCTTCTCAACCACATCTTTCCCCCCTGCCGCCCCCCGCTTTTGAACTAACATTTGTTATTTCTAATGCAGTGGCAATGCTTTGTTCTCTATCTTCAATCCATGGAGTGTCCCGGAACAATGATAATGTCAGCACACATACAAGGTTTCAAACTTGTGCAACTGGTGCATGTCTATCACGGCTTCTAGGATTGTGTGGTGGTTATAGTGAGTGTTCCATGCAGAAAGTTAAACTTCAGGCATTAGGTGTTGTATTCCCTTGTGGCATTCTGCCAAACTCACGTGCAGCCAGTTTCTTATGACATATTAGCAAGAATATTAGTGGAAAAAGTAATCTGAACACCACTGGCATATTTGCCTGTTTTGTAAAGCTGCTTTCCTGCTAAGGATAAAGGCATTTACTTTTTTATTATAGAGAGGAGGTAAATACAGACTTTTATTTGAGAAACAAATATTAAACCCAAGCGAAAATTACCTCAAGGCCATGTCTATATTAAAGAGATGACATTAATGAAGTAGTTTATTATGATGAGGTCACAAACTGGTGACCTTCAGGGCAGCTTTCTCCCCTACCCTCCTTTCTGCGGCATACTTAATGCTTAAAAAAATTTTTTTTTTGTACTACTATTAGGTAGGTGAAGCACTATAATCTCCACTCCCCCACAACTTGAGAATTGCCAACGCTGATCTAACCTTCCCACTTTTTGACTGAGTCCTGTAGACCTCTGAGTTTGTTAGCTTGGAAGTATAAACATACAGAGACTTTAGGTATCAGACAATGCTGGATTCAAAGCTTGATTCTTCTAATTACTATGTCAAGTCTCAGAGACCCATTCCTTCAGTGTCTTTTGAGAATAACATTGTTCAACTTACAGATTTTTTAAAAACTTAATAAAATCACCAAACAGTGCAAAATGTTTGTCACTCAGGGGGAGCTAAAAATGGTACCTCCCTTAGCAAGTATAATTATTAATAAATTCTATGTTGAACTGAGAGAATTAGCATCCCTTCATATCTTCAAAAGTACACTTACTTGTCTTCTCAATCCCAAATTCCCTGCCCTTTCTATTTTTTGGATACTTTATTCTATTAGGAAGTCACACAAGTTATTTTAAAGCATGGAAAGTCATCCTTGGGGGGAATAATCTTTTGTGAGTTCTCTTATGCTCTGGTCTGAATATTTGTGTTCTTCCAAAATTGATATGTTGAAAATGTAATACCCCAAGTGATATTATGAGGAGGTGGGACATTTGGGAGGTGATTAGGTCATGAGAGCAGAGTCCCCATGAATGAGATTGGTGCCTTTATAAAAGAGACCCCAGAGAGTTGCTCACCCCTTCCACCACGCGAAACATACGGAGGAAGAAGTCTACAACCTGGAAGAGTCTGCAACCACGCTGACTCCCTGATCTCAGATATCCAGCCTCCAGAACTGTAAGAAATAAATTTCTGTTGTTTACAAGGTACACAAGTCTGTGGAATTTTGTTACAGCAGCCTGAATGGATTTGAGATATCCTATGTTCCGTGCTCATAGTGAGACTATCTCCAAGCTCTATATGCAACATTTCAAAGACGCAATGTGATGCCGCATATATGATTTCCTAGGGTAATATAATCTCCACATTTTTGAAAGCACAGGAAGAGAAGACAAAGTCAGCAAGTGGTAAATGTTACCAAGATAAACTAGTTTTCAAATGAGAAAATCTATGCATAAGAAACTGTTAGAAAGAGGCAATCTTGAGGACAGATTTAAAAACTGATGGTCATTTCCTGTGTACTTTGAAGAGTACAAACTAGGAAAATATTCTTTCTTGCTCACAGGTGGAAACTCTTCCTGTCCCTGGGTTGCCAACTTTTCTCATTTTTCCTTCCCAAACCAGATGACTCTGTACTCTTTTCCCCTAAGGCATATATACCTTTCTAAACTTATTTGTCTCCCTTTTTCCCTTGGGTTATTTTCTTGTCCTGTCTTATTTCACCTCCTGCTTCGGGGAATACTTCCAATATGCTCGCAAGAACCAGGTAGTCCAAAAACAATACTCCCTTTTGTTTTCCATAAACTCCATCCTCCATTCAAATAAGTCAGTTCTAAAATATGTTGAGCTTCAGGTTTATGAGCGCTGCCGGGGGATGGGGGCGGGCAGGAGAGAAGGAAGGTTTGTCAGGGAGATTTCAGACGCACACGGCCTGAAGGCAGGGAGAGGAGGGGACAGAAGGTTTCTTATCTTCCAGGGTACTTAAACATCAGTGGGCTCCTGTTTCCTCAGGCTTCATTCAACTGTCTCACACTCTCCCCATGACGGTTTGTCATTGCCCTTAACATTGTTTCTGGGTGGAGAAGACTTTGCCACACAAAGCCTACTTATACAGGAAACAGACATACCAAAAGAAGAGTCCTATTTCCTTTTTTAAAAAATTTTTTTAAAATTAAATTTTTTTTTCTTATGTTCAGTACAACAGAAACTTATGATGTACTATATGCTGGCTAACTGAGTCCTATTTCTTTTAAGCGATGTTGTGGAAGTGAAGAAAATCTGTGACTCCTTTCCACCTTCTCTTATATATCTCGTCTCTCTCAGTCGCCATGTCTTCCTCAGGCTCCTTCATGAGTGTAAGACTCTTTCCTTTGTCCCTGCCCCACAGCACTTCCTGTTTCCCTAATGACACATATATAGGACAAGATACAATGCTGGCCTCCACATATTGGATTGTCACCGATTGGTTGAATTTAATTATATTTTCATTTTTCATGCTAAATAGAAATTATTTGAGGACAGGGATTGACTCTTCCCATCTGTATGTAACTTTCAGTACTGAGCACCCTGCCCTGAGCGTAGGATATGCCCAATAAATTTTCAATGACTTGGACCAAAGTTTTTGCTTTGATGGGAGAGGAGAATAACAAAGTCCAAATCCATCATGTCAATCTTTCCATTAAAATTCCCATTTCTTTAAATAATTCCCATTAAGGCATTAAGGCATTAAGTCAGATATAGTGGTCAAAATCCAGTTTTAGGAGTCAGAAGATAGGGTTTAAATCTCAGTACTCAATTGGGTTTTATATCTCCCTGTTTGAAACTGTAAATGAAGTAAGGCCCTCTTCATAGAAATGCTGTCCAGAATGAAAGGCTTTCATATACTAACGTATAACCCAATCCAACGAGGATTTGTGTTTTAAAAGGGGAATCTGAGATAGGCCAAAGTATTCACAATAGAGGAATAAATCAAAGGGTAAAGTTTTGTTTTAGAAACCCAGCTGGAACCCTGTCTTCTTCCACATTTAAGCACTTGATTTCCCTCTAAGTTATTTTTTTCTTATGTAACTAGAGATATTAATTGTAAAAATAAAAGTATATATAGTACATGATCTATTGGGATATTTTCTGTCTTTTCTAGTAAATGGGTCTGAAACCTGGTTTAATTGAAAAGGATCCAAGACTTACTCTTCATGATTTTTTTCTGAGAGAAGGCAAAGGAGCCAAGGAAGAAAGATTAAATCACAGAAAATTAGGCCAATTCCCATATCACTGCCTACTTTTCTTAGTTTTTACATAACCCCAAGAGTTGACCAAAGTTATTGTATCACAGGAAAAGGGAATTATCCAAGTAGTTCTTATAACTGTTTAGTGAACTCATGACATTAGATAGCATGATCTTGCAAGCTAGATTGAGTTATGCTAGCAAAGGAGCTTTGGCTAGGATTTATTCTTGACAATACTCATTTACCAAATTCATAGGAAGGCTATGTGACCATTTTTATTAACATAACTTTATGTTTAGATTCTTGCTACTTACTTACGTTGTACTTTGCCTGAGAATGTCACTTTAGAGTCTCATAAATATTTGAAGAAAACATTAAAGATATTCCCTGTTAAACATAGACTGAACACCACCCTGAATTAGCCATTCACAAGTCCTCTGTATTTTACTGCTTTTTTGATATTCTTGTATATATTACATAAGAGGTAAAAGCAGGTAAATCCATTAGTTTCTTGCTTTTGTAAACAACTCATTAAAAATGATTTGAGGGCACCTGGGTGGCTCAGATGGTTAAGTGTCTGCCTTTGGCTCAGGTCATGATCCCAGGGTCCTGGGATCGAGTCCCGCATCGGGCTCCCTGCTAGGCGGGGAGCCTGCTTCTGCCTCTGCCTCTGCCTCTCTCTCTCTCTCTCTGACTCTCATGAATAAATAAATAAAACATTAAAAAAAATAAAAATGATTTGAGAAAATTAAGATAGACTTGAACACTTAAGCATCTTTAATGAGATTGGGACTTTAAAGTAAATTGACCCAGAAAGTCCTTTCCATGGGGACAGTTGGGATTCTTTTTTTTTTTAAATTTTTTTATTGTTATGTTAATCCTCATACATTACATCATTAGTTTTAGATGTAGTGTTCCATGATTCATTGTTTGTGCATAACACCCAGTGTTCCATGCAGAACGTGTCCTCCTCAATACCCATCACCAGGCTAACCCATCCTCCCACCCCCCTCCCCTCTAGAACCCTCAGTTTGTTTTTCAGAGTCCATCATCTTTCATGGTTCATCTACCCCTCCAATTTGCAGACAGTGAAAAGGCTGTGGAGCTAAGCTGTAATCATATACTCTATTTTGGCTTTTGGTAATTTACTGAGCATCTGACTGTTGGTAATTTACACCCAAAGTACTTTGATGTACAAATAATCCCATTTTCTTTTCACTCATGGTTTAGGTACTATGAGAAGCCATGCATTATTTCAGACCATTCAAATAAATTATTGCTGCAGTGCTTCAGGGCATAATTTATTCTTGGAGAAAATTTGGTTGAGTGTGTTGAGTTTTTGTTTTCTAAGAATCTCTTTGCAGTCTAAAATTTTAGTGTCTCTGTATCTTTCTAGAATGCATGATGTACTGCATAGAAGTCACCAATTCCAATACCCTCATAACCTATAAAGCTCTTAAAATTGCACCTAATCTCAAAGTCTTTCCAGCTAACTCCAGATGAGGAGCAGTTTCGACTCTTACTCTATTTGTTCCTGAATTGCTCGTGAGCCTTCATTTCTACTGTCAAAACATTTGCTAGACTGCTTGTATGTTTCTTGGCTACTGGTTTGAAGTTCCTTTGTCTAAGGATACTAATATTTCTTTTATGTTCTAGACAATGTTTCCTGAAATTACAAATCTTTACAGGACAAACCTATATCTAACACATTTAACTTGATCTCTTCTGAGCTTCTTGTTGAGAATTTGTATATCTTAATGTTAAATGGAAATTTAAGGTCATTCACTCTTTCTCAAAGGCAGGCAGGTTGATATTGAGTCCCCAGCCTTTCAGATATTTCTTTTAATTACCGTGAAAGTAAACACACTTCCCTTTTGAGTTGTGTTTCTTCAATTAATGAGATAACAGAGAAGTGTTTATAGGACATTAGCTGCTCCTCAGTGATAGCAAGGAAACTGCAGAAGCTACATCTCTAATTGCTTTTCTGATACAGTCTTAGCAAACACACATACGAGTGAAGTTCACGGAAGGGATAAATGGATTCAGTTACCTTCATACACTGCCTTCAAAGAGTGGTTTAATTATGTTTCCTTACAGCAGCTTCCCTTCCCCCCCAACCCATTAGAGCTTCTTGATTTATGACACAGTGGTTGTAGCATTCCCAGTAAAGACAGGATTTTCTCCTGTCAGAAAGCATGGCTCCCTGGTGATATTGCTCCAGGTGAGTAAGTGAGATTCTAATAGCTCTGGGTTATTACCAAAGGCAGGATCAAGGAAATAACTTTTCTTTTTTTCTGTTAACCACACATGCCAATGAAAATTCTCAGTTAATAAGTTAATTTGTATAAATCATGTTTCATATACATAAAAATTGAAATCTGAGACATCAAAAAAAGCTTTCTGGTAAGATCAATTTTCTATAGTATCTAAACCACTTTACAAGCTATATGATTGGTTATAATTACGCATGCATGTTACTTATGTGGGTCAAAATAATGTTTGAAGGGCCCAAGAGTCATTTGTTTTTACTAATGATGCACGCTTTTCTCTTAATCAGTGTCAGGAATTTGCTTCCTTGGTCTTACAAAGGCAAATTCATTTACAATGGAATCTATTGCTATTTTCTGACTAGATTGTATGTCTGAACCTCCTCATATGTGGTTTGCTACCAGTAAATAATGAGATAAGCACATGCTACAGGCCCTTGCCCTTTAAAAAAACTTCAATGGCTTTGAAATTTGTGTCACATTTTGTATCTTATTAGTACAACTTATGGGTAAATAAACATCGCATGTGGATACCTAGCTGAATAAAGCATAAAATCTGTTTCCAAGAATCCTATGGTCTAAAAGGGGAAACCAATAACAAATCAGATTATTATAATATACAGTTGACCATTGAACAACACGAGGGTTAGGGACACTGACCACATGCAGTCAAAAACTCTTGTATAAGTTTTAGCTCCCCCAAAAGTTAACTACTAATAACTTACTGTTGACCAGAAGCCTTACCAATAACATAAGCACTCAATTAACACATATTTTTTGTTACATGTGTTATATACTCTATTCTTACAATAAAGTAGGCTAGGAAAAAGATGTTAAGAAAATCGTAAGGAAGAGAACATACATTTACAGTACTATACCATAAAAAATCTGCAGATAAGTAGATCCACGTGGTTCAAATTCTTGCTGTCAAGGGTCAACGGTAGTGTGGAAGTAGTATAATCACTGTATAAACATTTATCATGGTATTGTAAAGCAGGCATGAGTATGTCCTTGAATAACATTTAAGCCAACACTTTCTGTTTACTCTTTATATTGTGGACTCCTTAAGTTTAATCACGGGTCATGGATAGGAAAAAGAGGTTTTATGGATTTTTATTTTTTTTTAAGTAGACTCCACGCCCAATATGGGGCTTGAACTCACGACCCTGACGTTGAGAGTCACATGCTCTATAGACTGAGCCAGCCAGGGGCCCCAAAAAGAGGTTTTATGGATAACTCTGGAGCTGCAACAAAGATCCAGGTTCCTAGAGTGACTCTTGATAACTCAGTGATCAGAAAAGTACTATGATTGAGTAACAGTCATTCTCAGGGGGGCCACCAAGAGCAACCAGACCCCTTCTCTGAGTGGATTTAATCTATAAAGTGAAGATTAACTTTTGGCCTCTGTTGGGGAGGAAGGTACCCCAATAATCCTTCATATGTAGCTCCCTTATATACATTTCCTTTTCAGGTTGCAAGAATGCCCTGAGCCATGTAAATAAGAATAGCTTTAACTTATAAATTTTTAATCTAATTATTTCTGTTATTCTCAATTACAAGTTGTTGGGCAGTGTATTTAATTGAAAATATTTCTTTACTGTGTATTGCAGAAACTAAGAAAACACCCCCAAGATTTAATTCTGATGACTGAAACATTTTAAAGTTCCTATCATATAGTTCTGTTCTTTGCAAGACATAGTCAATTTATGTCCACCCATGTGCACAGCAACATTATTCATAATAGATAAGAAGCGGAAGCACTTCAAATGTCCATCAATGGAGGAATGGTTAAACAAAATGTGGTATATACATACAATGAAATATTATTCAGCTTTAACAAGGAAGGACATTCTGACACATGCTACATGGGTGAATCTTGAGGATATCATGCTGAGGGAAACACAACAGTCACAAAAAGACAAATATTGTGTGATTCTACTTATATGAGGCTTTTGAAGTAGTCAGATTCTTAGAAACAGAAAGTAGAATGGTGGTTGCCAGGGGCTACAAGGAGAGGGAAAAGAGGAATTGTTCAATGGGTATAGAGTTTGTTTGCATGATGAAAAAATTCTGGAGATCTCTTTTTCAACCATATGAATATATTAAACACTCCTGAACGGTATACACAAAAATGGTTAAAGTGGCAAATTTTATGTTTTTTTTACAATAAAGGCGATAGTAAGTCTACTATTTTTACATTTGAAAATATCATTATAATATCAGAAACCCTGACTTATAAAATCCATACTACATGTAGGTTGATTTTGTGAGAATTATACCAGGAAACCGCCAGTACATGGTAATTTTGAAAGACGATACACAGAAAAGGCAAGGTGAAAAGACTAAATAAAATCATGTAATACTGTCCTGGAAAATGACTTAGATGAACACTCAAGATTCTCTCTCAATTATTCTATGATAACAAATTTAAAATCTCTTCCTAGGCAAAATATAAACTCAACAAGGAGTATAACAAATCTATTGTTTGGTAAATCAAATCTCATAATTAAATTTGGGAGGAAAAGAAATAGGGAGGGAGGGATGGAGGGAGGAAGAAAAGAAAAGAATAAAGCCTCAGTGCACAACTCAAGAGTTCTTAAGCAAAGCTTTATGGTATTCTTGTTATTCCTGCAGAGCCTGTCATCTGAAAGACCCACACTGTAAATGACATGACACTTAAAAGATTAAGGAAGAGACAAACTTTCTGAGATCTAAGTATAGTTCTAGAAGCCCAGGTATTTCATTCTCTACAAAAGAGAACCAGAGTGTTTTCCAATTGCATTTTCCCCAGAGACCTATTTGGCTCTGGAGGCGAACCCTACTATGTGCTTAAAATGATTGGTATTAATATTGACTTTCAGACAGGCGAGAAGCTAGAGATGTAATAGGGAAGGACTGGCATGCTTCATGCTCTGTAGGCAATTATATTTGCACAAGATATGTTTGTTGTAAGATGCAAATCACCAAAATGAGATCTAGGAAAATGTTTCGAGCCAATCTTGAACATATGCTTATGGTACCTGTTGAAAACATTTAAGTTTGAGAAGGAGAGGAGAATTAAGAGAGCTATTCCAAGAAGAGTGTCTGTGAATATCAGATTTAGGCACATTTAGTTCTACCAGAGACCAATCTATTCAAAGAAGTTGCTTAGAAACTCTGAGACTATCATCCTTTACATGGGGACTCCACTGAGAAAAAAACAAGGAAAATGAGAAACAGATGACTGCAAATAAATAGAATGGAATTTTGGCACTAGAGAAAGCAGATCTGTAATTTGAAGGCTATGAATATTTACACATTTTTATCTTGGGGTCAATGAGATTATGAAGACAGTAAACACCTTTCTTGAGTTTGTGACCTATACAAGCATTGCTTTGGCTCTCTGTGATCTTTTTCCTTTTATCTGTTAGATAGTTTCTTTACACTCTGTTTAAAACTAAGAATGGCTGTTCTTTATTTTTTCCTGATTAAAAAAACAAAACAAAACCGGTAAATGATTGTTTGGTTGTCTTTTGTTTGGATGTAAAGACTTACCATGACTAGATGACAGAACAAAGCAGTTATTTCGCATTCTCATATTAAAGACTTAAATGTTGGTTTTCTGTTGCCAAAAAGACCCATAGATCCATAAAAGCAGACCATGACTTCTGTAGTTATGACTTGAATGATAGAAGGAATGTGAACATATCTGAGGAAAATACTTTTTGTCTGCTCTTTGTGAAGCAGGTCGAGACTTTTAGTGAACTTTACCAGAATTTATTATGCTCTTTGCTTGATGGCATTGTTTTGAGATATAATTTGGTTTTCAAATAGCACTCAGCAAATATATGTTTTAAGAAGTCAGCTCTAAATATTTGTTGGCAACTGAAGCTACAGGGAAGGATGCTTTGCTTTTGGAATTTTCTTCATCTTTCTCTTTTTTAATTATTGAAAAATTACCTGACATACAGGACACTTTCTAGTGTTTTTCTTGGAATTCCATAAATGGAAGAATTTCCTTTTTCTGTCCAATAAACCTTGATGTGTCTCTACTCAGGGAGTAACTTCTACTGTTCTGGAAATGGGCATCATCATATGATCTGGGGAGCAATTTATATCTGGACTGAAGAGCAAAAGAGTAGGAATGACATTGTACAGTACTTGTAACTTCTCACATTTTTTTTTATCATGTGTGACATTTTATCCTCACTAAAACTGTGTGAATTAGGGTAGGCATATGGTGAACATCAAAATGTCTAAATGCCTTAGGTTGCACACATATGTAGCCACTAGGGTAGCAAAGACTTCTAAATCTAAGTAAGAATATGGACTCAGCTAGAGTGCAGGGCAACCTGCTTGCACTCAGGCACACACACACTCAGGAGATCTCACATGATTTGCCATCTTGCTATGTCTCTCCTCAACTCAAAGTTTGCATATATGCATTCCTGTGTTTGTATTCCTTTGGTAATTTCACTATTGTTCCCATTACTCTACTTTTTTTTTTCATTTTTTAAATTTAAATTCAATGAAGATATAATGTATTATTGTTTCTGAGGTAGAGATCAGTGATTCATCCGTCTTATATAATACCCAGTGCTCATTACATCACTTGCCCTCCTTAATCCCAATCACCCAGTTACCCCATCCCTCCACCTCCCTTCCCTCCAGCAACACTCAGTTTGTTTCCTATGATTAAGAGTCTCTAATGGTTTGTCTCCCGTTCTGATGTCATCATGTTTAATTTTTCGCTCTTCCCCCATGAACCTTTGTTTTGTTTCTTAAATTCCACATATAAGTGACATCATATGATAGCTGTCTTTCTCTGATTGACTTATTTCATTTAGCATAATACCTTCTAGTTCCATCCATGTCATTGCAAATGGCAAGATCTCATTTTTATTTTGATGGCGGAGTAGTATTCCATTGTATATAGATACCACATCTTCTTTATTCATTCATCTGTTGATGGATATCCAGGCTCTTTCCATAGTTTGGCTATTGTGGACATTGCTGCTATGAACATTGGGATGCATATGGCCCTTCTTTTCACTACATCTGTGTCTTTGGGGTAAATACCCAGTAGTGCAATTGCTGAGTCATAGGGTAACTCTATTTTTATATTTTTGAGGAACCTCCACACTGTTTTCCAAAGTGTCTGTACCAACTTGCATTCCCACCAACAGTGTAAGAGGGTTCCCCTTTCTCCACATCTTCGCCAACATCTGTCGTTACTTGACTTGTTAATTTTAGCCACTGTGACTGGTGTGAGGTGGTATCTCATTGTGGTTTTGGTTTGTATTTCCCTCATACTGAGTGATGCTGAGCATTTTTTCATGTGTCTGTTGGCCATTTGGATGTCTTCTTTGGAGAAATGTCTGTTCATGTCTTCTGCCCATCTCTTGATTGGATTATTTGTTCTTTGGGCGTTAAGTTTGATAAGTTCTTTACAGATTTTGGATACTAGCCCTTTATCTGATATGTCATTTGTAAATATCTTCTCCCATTCTGTTGGTTGTCTTTTGGTTTTGTAGACTCTTTCCTTTTCTGTGCTAAAGCTTTTTATGTTGATGAAGTCCCAATAGTTCATTTTTGCCTTTGTGTCCCTTGCCTTTGGAGATGTGTCTAGCAAGAATTTGCCGTGGCCGAGGTCACAGAGGTTGCTGCCTGTGTTCTCCTCTAGAATTTTGAGAGATTCCTGTCTCACATTTAGGTCTTTCATCCATTTTGAGTCTGTTTTTGTTTATGGAGCAAGAAAATGGTCCAGTTTCATTCTTCTGCATGTGGCTGACTAATTTTCCCAGCACCATTTACTGAAGAGACTGTCTTTTTTTTCATTGGATATTCTTTCCTGCTTTGTCAAAGATTAGTTGACCATAGAGTTGAGGGTCCATTTTTGGGCTCTCTATTCTGTTCCATTGACCTATGTGTCTGTTTTTTGTGCTGGTACCATACTGTCTTGATGATTGCAGCTTTGTTATAGAGCTTGAAGTCTGGGAATGGGATGCCCCCAGTTTTGGTTTTCATTGGCTATTTGGGGTATTTTCTGGTTCCATACAAATTTTAGGATTATTTGCTCTCTGAAAAAAGTAGAAGATATTTTGATAGTGATTGCATTGAATGTGTAGACTGCTTTAGATAGCATAGACATTTTAATAATATTTATTCTTCCAATCCATGAGCATGGGACATTTTTCCGTTTCTTTGTTT
This sequence comes from Neomonachus schauinslandi, assembly GCF_002201575.2. Classification (NCBI taxonomy): domain Eukaryota; kingdom Metazoa; phylum Chordata; class Mammalia; order Carnivora; family Phocidae; genus Neomonachus; species Neomonachus schauinslandi. The sequence goes on from NC_058404.1 coordinate 18,067,378, forward strand.
CTTCCTCAACTTTTTTTCATGAGTGTTCTATAGTTCTCTGAATATAGATCCTTTGCCTCTTTGGGTTGGTTTATTCCTAGGCATCTTATGGTTTTGGGTGCAGTTGTAAATGGGATCAACTCCTTAATTTCTCTTTCTTCTGCCTCATTGTCAGTGTATAGAAATGCAACTGATTATCATGCATTGATTTTATATCCTGCCACTTTACTGAATTCCTGTATGAGTTCTAGCAGTTTTGGGGTGGAGTCTTTTGGGTTTTCCACATAAAGTATCATATCATCTGCAAAGAGTGAGAGTTTGACTTCTTTGCCGATTCGGATGCCTTTGATTTCTTTTTGTTGTCTGATTGCTGTGGCTAGGACTTCTTTTTTTTTTTTTTTAAAGATTTTATTTATTTATTTGACAGAGAAAGACACAGCGAGAGAGGGAACACAAACGGGGAGTGGGAGAGGGAGAAGCAGACTCCCTGCCGAGCAGGGAGCCCGATGCGGGACTCGATCCAGGGACTCCAGGATCATGACCTGAGCCGAAGGCAGTCGCTTAACCAACTGAGCCACCCAGGCGCCCTGTGGCTAGGACTTCTAATACTATGTTGAAGAGCAGTGGTGATAGTGGACATCCCTGCCGTGTTCCTGACCTTAGGGGGAAAGCTCTCAGGTTTTCCCCATTGAGAATGATAATCCCTGTGAGTTTTTCATAGATGGCTTTTATGATATGTTGTTTTATGGCTTTTATGATATGTTTTGAGATATGTTCCCTCTATCTCTACACTGTGAAGAGTTTGAATCAAGAAAGGATGCTGTACTTTGTCAAATGCTTTTTCTGCATCTATTGAGAGGATCATATGGTTCTTCTCCTTTATTTATGTAGTGCATCACATTGATTGATTGTTGAACCACCCTTGCAGCCCAGGGATAAATCCCACTTGGTCGTGGTGAATAATCCTTTTAATGTACTGTTGGATCCTATTGGCTAGCATTTTGGTGAGAATTTTTGCATCCATGTTCATCAGGGATATTGGTCTGTAATTCTCCTTTTTGGTGGGGTCTTTGTCTGGTTTGGGGATCAAGATAATGCTGGCCTCAGAGAAAGAGTTTGGAAGTTTTCCTTCCATTTCTATTTTTGAAACAGCTTCAGAAGAATAGGTGTTAATTCTTCTTTAACTGTTGGGTAGAATTCCCCTGGGAAACCATTTGGCCCTGGACTCTTGTGTGTTAGGAGACTTTTGATGACAGCTTCCATTCCTTGCTGGTTATGGGTCTCTTCAGGTTTTCTATTTCTTCCTGTTTCAGTTTTGGTAGTTTATACATCTTTAGGAATACATCCATTTCTTCCAGATTGCCCAATTTGTTGGCATCTAGTTGCTCATAATATGTTCTTATAATTGTATTTCTTTGGTGTTGGTTGTGATCTCTCCTCTTTCATTCATGATTTTATTTATTTGGGTCCTTTTTCTTTTCTTTTTGATAAGTCTGGCCAGGGGTGTATCAATCTTATTAATTCTTTCAAAGAACCAGCTCCTACTTTTGTTACCTGTTCTACTGTTCTTTTGGTTACCATTTCATTGATTTCTACTCTAATCTTTATTATTTCTCTTCTCCTGCTGGGTTTAGACTTTATTTGCTGTCCTTTCTCTAGCTCCTTTAAGTGTAAGGTTCGGTTGTATATTTGAGACCTTTCTTGTTTCTTGAGAAAGGCTTGTATTGCTATATACTTCCCTCTTAGGACCTCCTTTGCTGCATCCCAAAGGTTTTGAACAGTTGTGTTTTCATTTTTGTTTCCATCAATTTTTTAAATCCCTTAATTTCCTGGTTGACCCATTCATTCTTTAGTAGGTTGCTCTTTAGCCTCCATGTATTTGAGTTCTTTCCAAATTTCCTCTTGTGATTGAGTTTCAGTTTCAAAGCACTGTGGTCTGAATATATGCAGGGAATATCCCAATCTTTTGGTACTGTTTGAGATCTGATTTGTGACCCAGTATGTGATCTATTCTGGAGAATGTTCCATGTACACTCGAGAAGAATGTGTATTCTGTTGCTTTAGGATGGAATGTTCTGAATCTATCTGTGAAGTCCATCTGGTCCAGTGTGTCATTCAAAGCCCTTGTTTCCTTGTTGATCTTCTGCGTAGATGATCTGTCCATTTCAGTGAGGGGGGTTTTAAAGTCCCCTATGATTATTATATTATTATCAATGTGTTTAATTTTGTTATTAATTGGTTTATATAATTGGCTGCTCCCATGTTAGGGGCATCAGTATTTACAATTGTTAGATCTTCTTGTTGGATAGACCCTTTAATTATGATATAGTGTCCTTCCTCATCTTTTATTACAGTCTTTGGTTTAAAATCTAATTCGTCTGGTATAAGGATTGCCACCCCAGCTTTCTTTTGCTGTCCATTAGCATGATAAATGGTTTTCAACCCCTCACTTTCAATCTGGATATGTCTTTTGGCCTAAAATGAGTCTCTTGCAGACAACATATTGATGGGCCTTGCTTTTTCATCCAGTCTGATAGCCTGTGTCTTTTGATTGAGGCATTTAGCCCATTTTACATTCTGAGTAACTATCAAAAGATATGAAAGTAGTGCCATTGTATTACCTTTGAATCACCTTTTCTTTTTGTTTTGTTTTGTTAAAGTCTTTTAAAATTTTCACCTTTAGAGCTATATTCTATCCTTTCAGTGTATTTAATTTTATTTTTGTATGTATATAAGTTTTCTTTCTTTACAATTTTGAGATGTAGTTTCTTCTAACAAACCAAACAAAATACACTCAGGATACAGAATATATTCTGTATATTGTCTCTGTTCTTTTCTGGTCTGTGTTACCTTTGGGCTCTCTCTTTGCTTAAAGGATCCCTTTTAATATTTCTTGTAGGGCTGGTTTGGTGATCACAAATTATTTTAGTTACTGTTTGTCCTGGAAGCTTTTTATCACTCCTTCTATTTTGAATAACATCCTAGCTGGATAAAGTATTCTTGGTTGCATATTTTTCTCATTTAGCACCCTGAATATATCATGCCAGGTCTGGCCTGCCAGGTCTCTGTGGATAGGTCTTCTGCCAATCTAATATTTGTACCCTTCTAGATTATGGACTTCTTGTCCTGAGCTGCTTTCAGGATTTTCTCTTTGTCTCTGAGATTTGCAACTTTCACTATTATATGTTGGAGTGTTGATCTATTTTTATTGATTTTGAGAGGGGTTCTCTACTTCTTCTGGACTTGGATGCCTGTTTCTTTCTCCAGACTAGGGAAGTTCTCCACTATAATTTGCTCCTATATACCTTCTGCCTCTCTTTCTCTCTCTTTCCTCTTCTTTGGGGATCCCAATTATTCTAATATTGTTTCATTTTATGGTATCATTTATCTCTCGAATTCTCCCTTTGTGAGCCAGTTGTTTATCTCTCTTTTTCTCAGCTTCTTTATTCACCATCATTTTGTCTTCTATATCACTAATTCTATCTTCTGCCTCATTTATCCCAGGAGTTAGAGCCTCCATTTTTTATTGTATCTCATTAATAGCCTTTTTGATTTGACTTGATTAGATTTTAATTCTTTTATTTCTCTAGAAAGGGATTATCTAGTGTCTTCTATGTTTTCAAGCCTAGCAATATATTTATAATTGTTATTCTGAACTCTAGTTCCAACATCTTACTTATGTCCATACTGATTAGGTTCCTGGCAGTCAGTACTGCCTCTTGTTCTCTTCTTTGAGGTGAGTTTTTCCATCTTGTCATTCTGTCCAGAGAAGAATAGATGAACTGGAGAACAAAATACTAAAATGGCAACAATGATTCCAGAGAAATATACACTAAACAAATCAGAAGAGACCTGAAACTGAAAATTTTTTTTTTTAATTTTTAAAAAAGGAAAGAAAATGAGAATATATTCAGACCAATGACCAGAATAGAGCAATACACTGGATCCTGTGTGTATTTTGGTCCATTTGTTAGAAAACTAGATCCTAAAATTATAAGGAAAGAAAAACTTATATATGTACAAAAATAAATTAAATACAGTGAAAGGATAGAATGTAACTGTAAAAATGAAAATTAATGGACAAGAAAAAAAAGAGAAAAACAACAACAACAACAAAAAGAAGGGATATAAACAGGTGAACAGAACAGAGCAATACACTATATCCTGAGTGTATTTTGTTTGGTTTGTTAGAAGAAACTACATCTCAAAATTGGAAAGAAAGAAAACCTTATATACATACAAAAATAAAATTAAATACACTGAAAGGATAGGCTATAACTCTAAAGGTGAAAATTTTAAAAGACTTTAACAAAACAAAACAAAAAGAAAAAAGAGAGAGAGAACAGGCAGGTAAAGATAACAGAATCATACACTATATTCTGGGTATATTTTGGTCTGTTAAAAGAAACTGCATACCAAAATTGTAAAGAAAGAAAAACTTATATATATATATATACAAAAATAAAATTAAATTCAATGAAGGGATAGAATGTAACTGTAAAATGAAAATTTAAAAAAGATTTTAAAAAGAGTGGATAAAATAAGAAATTGGTTGAAAGAGAAAAAAATTAAAATTGAAAGACTAAAGAATTGTGGGGGAAAAGCCATGAATTCTATATACTATACTCCCCTAGCACTGGAGTTTTGCAGTTCTCAATGATCAGTAAACTTGGTCTTGGCTGGGTGTTCTTGCTGATCTTCTGGGGGAGGGGTCTGTTGCATTGATTCTCAAGTGTCTTTGCCCCGGGCAAAATTGTACTGCCCTTGCCAGGGAGCCAGGCTAAGTATTCTGCTCTGATTTGCTCTATGTGGATTTTGTTCCCTGAAGGCTTTCCATACCGCTTTAGAGGATGAGAATGAAAATGGTGGCCTCTTAATCTACTGCCCCAGAGCGGAAAGCCCGGGGGCCCCACTCCTCTGTGTGCCAGAGAAAAGCAGTCAATCACTCCTGTCTTCCTGGTCTCCTACCTCACTCCATGCTCACCTGGCCTGTGACCAAGCATTTCTCAGGTATAGACCCCATTTGGAGTCTCCAAATCCAGCAGACTCCTGTGGCTCACTCCTGCATGCTCCTTCCAGGGAGGAAGGTGGGGGGTCTCACCAGTTCTGTCACTTGTTAGGAGAGCAGTCACTGACTGCACTGTGGTCTGGGGTTTATGGCAACCCTGAGCGGAAAGCCCAGTCCTGGGCTGACTGACTGTGCTGGCTTCCCAGCTCCAATGTGCAGGAACTCTGCCACACTGAGGCACAGCCGGTGGTCCTGTGACCCCAAGGATCCTGAGACCACACTGCCCCAGCTAGGATTCCGCCCTGCTTAGCCACCTGAGTACCTTTCAGGCTGGGATGTCCCTCATAGGAGCAGACTTCTAAAAGTTCTGATTTGGGGCTCCACTGCTCTATCACTTGCCAATAGCTGGCTTATGGAGGGTCCCTCCCCACCATGGTTTATCTTCCCATATACCACCACAGATTCACTTCTCCACACCTCCTACCTTGCAGAAAGTAGTTACTTTTTTATTTGTAGAGTTGCAGCCAGTTTTCTTAGCTCTCCAGTTGAGTTTGCATGTGTTCGAAATGATTTGATAGCTATCTAGCTGAGTTCCTGGGACCAGATGATACTAAGTCTCCTACTCCTCCACCATCTTGATTTCTCCCTCCCCATTACTCTTCTTAATTCTTTGTCCCTCTTGGATCCACACCTCCTGCCATTTGACTAGAAATAGAGTGTTTTTGCCAGTGCTAATGAGGCTAGGCTTGGCCATATAATTTGCATTGGCCAACAGTCAGTAGAGGGAAGTCAGTTCCAGTGTGCTGTTTCTGCACATTAGCCTCAGGAATCAGTGCACGTTATGGCCAGCCCCTATTTTGTTCTCCTGGTTTGGGATAGTCTGCTGGTCCAAGAGAATGAAAGATCAATAGAGCATAACTGAATCCAACTTGAAGCTTTGAGCTAGCCCAGCTGAGCTTAGTCTAGATGGGTTGATTCCAAAATATCCCCCAAACATGTGTGAGAGAATAGTGTTTGCCACTGGAGTCCACTAAGCTGTGTACTATTTTTTTTTTAAAGATTTTATTTATTTATTTGAAAGAGAGAGAATGAGAGAGAGAGAGCACATGAGAGGGGGGAGGGTCAGAGGGAGAAGCAGACTCCCTGCCGAGCAGGGAGCCCGATGCGGGACTCGATCCCGGGACTCCAGGATCATGACCTGAGCCGAAGGCAGTCGCTTAACCAACTGAGCCACCCAGGCGCCCTAAGCTGTGTACTATTAACAGTCACAAAACATTTTCTAATCCATCTAGGATTGTGAACCTCGCTGTAAAAAAGTCTGTTGCCTTTTCTGTTCTTGGGATATAGTAAATTAAAGTAGTCTCCTGGACTCAAAGGAAATGAGCTCAATAAAATTAATTGTTACATATTGAACAGCTCTGTTAAAATCTTGGTGTCATAATTTAATCATACTGTGCTGACCTTCAGTATTCTTTATAAAATGGAAAAGATAATACCTCTTAATTATTAATTAATAATACCACTTAATTCTGCCTCCTGGAATTCACCTGCTCATTTACTAACTTTTTCGAATACTAGTTATTGAAAACCAACACATTTTCTAGAATAGCCAATGATGAATAAGATGAAGTCCCTGATGACTAAGGTTTCTAAACTACTAGGTACTAAAGGGAAAAAAAGTTACTTTTCAATGCAACAAATACTATAATGAAGTTAAGTGCTTAGGAATTTAGGTATATATGTCAGGTAGAAGCAGTATTTGAGTTGAAACTTAAAGAACTGGGAGAAGGGGAGGGGAGACAGGTTACGTCCACAGACGTTTAATAAATACAAACAAAAAACTAACAACTTTGCATTAAATAAAGCTCTCTAAACAACCTTGACCGCATGATCAAAATTAATATAACCAATAACAGTACAAATAAACTTCTTTTACCTCCTGATATGAAGCATTGAGAAGAACATAATATTGTTTATGTGGGTTTTTTTTTTTTTTGCTAAAAATGCATAACCTGAATCTACTCACAAGGGAATAGAAGAGGAAATAGAAGACAAACCTAAATTAACAGACATTCCACAAAATAACTGGCCTATACTCTTCAAAAATGTGAATGTCATGGAAGACAAAGGAAAACTGAAGGAGTATTCCAGATTAAAGGAGACTAAAGAAACATGACACCTGAATGTATTTGCCACACAGGATACTGGGACATCGGCAAAATCTGAACAAGGTCTGTAGAGGACATAACAGTCCTGTATTGGTGTTCGGTTCCTGATTTTGACAGTTGTACTGGGGTTAGAAAAAAAAAAAACAATGTCCTTGCTTTGAAATAGACACTGAAGTATTTAGGAGGAAATGGGTAAAATGTATGTGTGTGTGTGCATGTGTGCGTGTGCGTGTGGTTGTGTGTGTGTATGTTTGTAGATGGAGAAAGAGGTAGAGGTAGAAGGAGGGATGGATAAAGCAAATGTAGTAAAGTATTAATGTTTGAGGAATCTGGGGAAAAGGTATATGGGAATTCTTTGTGCAATTCTTACAACTTTTACAAGAGTCTGAAATTTTGTCAAAATAAAAATTGAAGCAAAATGAGACAAAAGGATGAGAGGAAGGGTTGAGCCTCGCGTATGGCAATGGTAGAATTAAAGGTACAGGAAACATTCAGGCTCAATCATAGGTACTCACCTAAGCTGGGCATGGCCAGTGAGACTCTGCCCTTTGTTTTAGGTGCAGCATATCACTGTGAAATTAGAATACGGACTTTCCTACGCAAGAATAAAACTCACATAGTTGGAATAAGCTCTGTGGATTACATCCACACTGATTTCCTGGGTTTGATACTGTGCTATAATTTCGTCAGATATTACCACTGGGGGAGACTGAGTACCTCCCCGTACATTTCTTTATGACTTCCTGTCAATCTATAATCACTTCAAAATAAAGATTATTTAACTGCCTTTGTAAACCTTTCTCCAAAAGAAGAAACCTCATGTATTTTTCCAACTTCATATTAAAATGAATGACAACACATGCTGAAATTTTTACCTCTAAACAAGACTTTTTAAATTTAAGTTAGCAATCAATTTAAACAGCTTTTAAATTTAGTATAAAAATTGCAAGAGCCGTTTCTCTAATATTCCTTTTTGAGGTCATAAAGATTCTCTTCTTGACCAAACTTAGGTAGGATCCTTTTAACCCTCTTTTCAACTGGGCCTCAACCTTGACCTATGAAGACTTAAAAAAATCCTAACATCATCTCTAAGGGCTAGAGGCCACATCCCTAGGATGACCCTAGGCCTCCCCCCTCCCCCCGCAAGGACCTGCCTGGGAAAGCTCAAGGCTGCCAAAGGAATTTAGTGTTTGCTCCAGCCAACACTTGATGATGGGGCTCTGGTTTCCCCTTCTCTGTGGGAGGGTAGGGGCTTCACTTTGATAAGCGCCAGCTAACAAACCCAAATGGGTTTGACAGGAACGAGTCCCCCTTCCTGCTTGTTGTAATTCTTCGCTTCTCTGACTCTGCTCAAACTACAGGTCACCCCCTCCTTCATCCCATTTTCCCTTTAAAACACCCATTTACGTCTGTACAAATCAAACTTGAGTTCAGTTCACGCTGAACTCTTTTCCCTATGGTGGTAGTTATTACTGATTAATATCTGTCCTTCCTATTTTCACTAGTATCCAGATTTGTTTATCTTTGGCAGAGCTTAAATTTTATTTTTTATTTGCTTTGTAATGAGAGCACCCAAATTGCCATAAATGCCAGAGGATTCAACCTTTAAGAAAACCTCCAGCAAGACAGGGGAACCCTCCTACACCGTTAGGGGGAGCGTAAGCCAATGCAGCCACTCTGGAAAACAGTATGAAGTTTACTCAAAAAGATGAAAATAGAGCTACCCTATGACCCAGCAATTGCAGTACTGGGTATTTACCCCAAAGATACAAATGTAGTGATCTGAAGAGGCACGTGCACCCCTATATTTATAGCAGCAATGTCCACAATAGCCGAATTGTGGAAAGAGCCGAGATGTCCATTGACAGATGAATGGATAAAGAAGATGTGGTCCATAAATACAATGGAATATTATGCAGCCATCATAAAATTGAAATCTTGCCATTTGCAGCGACGTGGATGGAACTAGAGGGTATTATGCTAAGCTAAATAAGTCAATCAGAGAAAGACAAGTATCATATGAGCTCACTGATACGAGGAATTTGAGAAACAAGACAGAGGATTGCAGGGGAAGGGAGGGAAAAATGAAACAAGATGAAATCAGAGAGGGAGACAAACCATAAGAGACTCTTAATCTCAGGAAACAAACTGAGGGTTGCAGGAGTGGAGGGGGATGGAAGGGATGGGGTGGCTGGGTGATGGACATTGGGGAGGGTATGTGCTATGGTGAGCGCTGTGAATTGTGTAAGACTGATGAATCACAGACCTGTACCCCTGAAACAAATAATACATTATATGTTAATAAAAAAAAATAAAAAGAAAACCTCCAGCAAAACATAGTAATTGTTACTGGTAATGACCAACTATTGTGCACCAGACATTTTGTATTCATTTATTCTCATTCAGTGCTCATTATGGCCATGTGAAAATAGACAGACAAACAAACAAACAAGCGACAACATTCATAGGTGAATTCAACATGTTTATATCCCAAGCTCCTGCTCATGCTGCTACCCTGGTCAGGCTATATGATGCAAACAATTGTGAATTCCCCAAGGGAGCTCCATACAAGTAAATAGAGACAATAACAGGCATGACAGTATTAGAGATTCTTACTTGTGTTTCGAAACCAGATTGCTGACAAGTTCTAAGCCTAACCTGTCTTTAAGTCCCGCAGGTGCGCTAGCTGATGAGTAATTTCGGGTGCTCTCTCCTCTAGCACCAACAGGCCATGCATACCACACTAGAGAATCTCTATCCCGGTGCACCCTCTAACCACCTGTTAAAAAAAACCAAACCAATCTCCTTTCTTGCTCTCCCAAGCTATTTTGGGGTCTACTTGGGGAATTCTCCTTGCTTTCCTCCAAGTGTCTCATTATATGAGAAATAAACCTTTTGATCTTTTGTATGTGTGTCACAGGTCATCGGTCTTGACACCCAAATCAAATTTTGTGTGAGGGTTCATCTTTTTCCTTCAGAGGAGCCACAACGACGACAGACCATTTAAATGTTTAAATTTAAATCAGTGTGGGGTGCCTGGGTGGCTCAGTTGTTAAGCGTCTGCCTTTGGCTCAGGTCATGATCCCAGGGTCCTGGGGTCGAGCCCTGCATCGGGCTCCCTGCTGAGCAGGAAGCCTGCTTCTCCCTCTCCCACTCCCCCCGCTTGTGTTTCCTCTCTCACTGTGTCTCTCTCTGTCAAATAAAAAAATAAAAAAATAAATTTAAATCAATGTATTTTTAAAGTAGTTTCAATTCACTTAGTATTAAAATCATAGAAGAAACTTGTCTGTACAATGGAGCCCATAGGTAGTGGATATGTAGTTAACATAAAAGCAGCAAGAATTCACTGCGCATGTGGATGTTGACACCGTGCATATTCTCCAATAACTGGGCAAACTCCAACCTTCATTGTCAAAAATGCAAAGATTTCTGGTTGGTAAAATCAGCTTGGAATGAACGTACTTCATGTAAAAAGAACACATTTTCAAAAACAGTTGGTGTGTATTTTGTCCTGGAGGGAATATATATTTCTTTAGGGAGCTTAGCAATGGTTATGAAAACAGTATAAAATCTGTCAGTATTCCATTATGGCCCTATTTTATACATTCATTTCCAATAAATATTTTGTACTCATTACTGACTTTTGACTTTGGGTGTGAGAGAAAGAAAACATAAAAGCATGAAACAGTGGTTATAATTTTCAGTTAAAAATTACTTTAATGTTTCTTTGGAATAACATCTCTTCTAATAAAAAGTTAAAAGTCAATGCTGTCAGAAAAACTAAATTCTTTCAAATTCTCTTAAAACAAAGACAAACTTTTATACATTCTTTGCTTTGGCATTCCCATAATTGCTATTTGGTGTTTAAAAGGAACACGATCAGATAGAAGGAGAAAGTTAGTAGAAAGTAAAATTTTATGCAGAAATTGAGCAGCACATTTCAGTATTAACAGAAGTCCTGTAATAAAATTCCCGTGCCATATTCACATATTAGTCCCAATAAAAAGAAATACCAGTTTTCAGAAGCAGCATAATTGCCATCTGCTATAATTTTGCCCCTTGTGTTGAGCTCAAGACCATGTTCTTCATACACATGAAGCAACAAATATGGATACTTCTGTGTTAAAGCACAGAATAGAAAAAGCCTCTGATGAAAATCTCTCGCTTACCATGAATATTTAAATTATTTTCCTCCAGTTGTATGTTCGAAGGACTCATGCATAGTATCTCTGTCAAATAAGCTGAACAGATTCAATACCTCCCCTCTGAGAATTTATGCTATAAACCAGCCCATATTCAAATGTATATGCTTTGAACGGGGTAAAATAGCCATAAAACATCTGTAAATACTGTTTACGAGGGTGGGAAGTTTTAATGCTCTACTTCATTCATTGCTGGACAGCACTGTCATCCAATAGCCGCTACTATTCACATGCAGTTGCAAAGTGTATCAAATATAGAGGAGACAGGGACGCCTGGGTGGCTCAGTCGGTTAAGCTGCTGCCTTTGACTCAGGTCATGATCTCAGGGTCCTGGGATCGAGCCCCACATCGGGCTCCTTGCTCAGCGGGGGGCCTGCTTCTCCCTCTGCCTGCCTCTCCCCCTGCTTGTGTTCTGTCTCTCTCTCTGACAAATAAATAAAATAAAATCTTTTAAAAAGAAATATAAAGGAGACAGGAATAATATAAAGTCAATGGGCAGCCATGAATAATTTCCATTTACTCTTTCAAAATTTTAGTAAGTAATCATTATTCATTTCTTAGACATTTGAGAGCAAATGGTGTACAAGGTGCCCGAGTTCAAGGAACTAACCCTCTAGGAGAGGAGACAGAAATCTGAATGCACACCTGCCATGTGGGGCAACCAGTTCAGCGACAGAACTGTGTACCAGATGCGGTAGAAAGAGTTAACTTAGCTCTGGTGGCTGAAGGAAGGCAGCGAGGACATTTAAGCCTGGGGTGCAAGAAAGGGAGTCAGGGAGGAGGTGAGAAGAAGGGTGTGGGACCAGAGTCAAGGGCAAGTCCAAAGCAAATAAACATGGAAGAGTGTGCCAGAGTCTGGCTGATGTCATGATCACACTGTCTGGTGCGGTGCTGAGAGCTGAGATTGTTTTATAAGACAGACTGGTCTGGAGGCCTCTGGAAGTCATATTTTTTTTTTCTTTTCTTTTTTTTAAAGATTTTATTTATTTATTTGAGAGAGAGAGAATGAGAGACAGAGAGCCCGAGAGGGAAGAGGGTCAGAGGGAGAAGCAGACCCCCTGCCGAGCAGGGAGCCTGATGCGGGACTCGATCCCAGGACTCCAGGATCATGACCTGAGCTGAAGGCAGTCACTTAACCAACTGAGCCACCAAGGCGCCCCCGGAAGTCATATTTTCCATCCAAGCATGGGGGAACGTGTCAGTCAGGGGTGGGTGCAGGAACCACAAACAACTCCAGATAATTAAAGCAGAAAGGCAATTAATACAGTCAGTTAGATGTTTGCAAGATCTGTGAAAGGATGGGTCTGGGTTTAACCTCTTGGAATTACACAAAACAACACACACAGAACAGAAAAATAGAACTACTATTTCTGAGGTCACCACAGCGGAACTTTGCTGGAAATAAGAAGCTAAAACTAGTTCCTCTGCCATCATTGCCTCTCAATGGCTAGAAGTCCACACACTGGACGCCGGCTGGGTGCTGGGGGGCTTCATATTCCCATGAACTCGCTTGCTGGAAGCACCACCCAAAACTTACGGGAAAATGAACTCGGTCCACCCCTGCTTTTCAAATTTCTCATGATTGCATCAATCCAGAATCCTGGCATCAAACAAGTGTGGGAAGTGTAACTTTTAGCTTTCCAAAATTCTTCTTTCCCAAATAGAGAAAATACATAAAGGGGTTTGAGTGAACCAACACAGAGTGTCCAGACAAAATGTTAAAAGAGTTGCTAGAAAAATGAAGAAAAGAGAAATTGCTCTCCCCCATTTAATTGGGAAAGCTTAAGAATGGAGATTATGAGAGCTCTCTGAAGAAGGCAAAGTAAGCTTCTGAGCAAACAAAGAAGAATTTATTTCAGTCCTGGGGAAGTGTATGAAGGAAGAAAAGAAGTTGAAACTCACAATAAAAATTTAAGGGAGTTGTAAACATAGACTCGTCTGCCACTGCGTGGGCCCCTGTCACCTGAAAAGGCCAAAGAGGGGCAGGTAACTGGGCACCCCGAGGCAGGTGGACTCCGGAGTATGTAGCAGCCGGTGTTCTTGCCGGGGAAGGGGAGGTTATTTAAAGCGATTCGTGAGGCTATCTCCCCAGTCCGTGGAAACTGGGATACAAAAGCCATGTCAATCTCATTTATTGCAAGAACATGGCAGCAGGACGGGAATGGCCTGTGTAGAAGAGTAGAAGTCAGTGTCCGAGTGGGAGTGTAGCTGTAGAAGCAGAAGGGCCCCCGGGCACTCACTAGGGAAGTGCGCGCACTCGCTCAGTGCCGCGAGAATGCTGTAGTCAGTTTTCACAACACTTGGATGACCTTAGTACATCTCGCTTATCTTCCCTTGACCCGATTTGAAAGCCACCAAGGGGTCTTTGATAAAAATGCTGGCCTTTAGCTACCTCGATATCGGGAACTACATGCTCCGGATAGGAGTGAGAGGAGGACATCCCCCGTTATAAATATATACATTTATATTCTGCCTTACAGACCTTAACACCATGACCATGCCACAGGAACTCTCGTCTGTGGTCAGGCGATGTTCAAGTGTCCAGGAAAAGGAGGCTGAGATTCAAATACTAGAGTGATAAGGAGCCCCGAGAGGCTGAAATCCTAAACAACAACCCCATCTGCATCTCCCACAACTATGAAGGAGTCCAAGGAAGGCTTAGAGACACTGTGGTACCCCTTAAGCCATTGTTAAATTATTCCTCCATGGGCCCTAGTTAAGTAGGATTTACCCATGCCTTTGACAGGAAAGAACATCTGGGAACTGGCTCTTAAAATAGAAAGTGAGGGGCATTTGGGTAGCTTAGTTGGTTAAGTGTCGGACTCTTGGATTTGGCTCAGGTCATGATCCCAGGGTCCTGAAACCAAGTCCTGAGTTGGGCTCCACGCTCAGCATGGAGTCTGCTTGAGGATTCTCTCCCTCTGTCCCCCACCCACTCATGCTCTCATGCTTTCTCTCTAAAATAAATACATCAATCTTAAAAAAAAAAAAAAAAGAAAAAAAAGAAAATGAAATTAGATGGAGGAATCTCCTCTCTGTATTAGGGTCCTTGTGTAACTTCCAAAGCATGTCTGTGTGTGGAGGCAGGTATTTTATCCTAAATATCCCATGGTGATTTCATTTTTGTCTTATTGTTCATATCCCTAAATACCTCTCTTGGAATGGAGTCTGATAGTTGGATTCTACAAAGATCTGTTAGAGGAGTTACATACGGGTTTGGCAATGCTGCATGGAAATACCATGTTCTCTGAGTAACGGCCCTTGCTTTATGGAGACAACACCAAATTGCTCAGTTGTTTCATGAATGTTTCCTTCTATCAATCCCTCCCTCAAAATGTGCTGACAGTGCCCTGTATCATGGCATTTCAACGCACACATTCATTTTTCATTTATTTAAAAAAAAAAAGAGAAGTTTGCTGAATTTCTACAGACAAGGCACTGTGGGGTACAGAAGACTAAATTTGGTATGATAAAACATGCATTTATGGCCAGGGGTGAGAAATAAGGAAGGAATAAAATAGCTCGGAGGAGGATAATGAATGACAAATGTCACAATGAAAATATAGAACTGTCATTTCTACCTAGGATAACTGAGAAAGCTTGCATATCTTTTGAGCCACGAAGGATGGGCAACATTTAGTCGGGGACAAGTATGAATCTTAGCAGAGAGTCAAGAAGAGCATGAGTCTTTTGTGGCAAACAGTGAAATGATTTTTTGGCTAGTGGTTAGGATGCAGGAAAAGTAATCACAAAGCCTTTTGAAATGTTTGCAGGTGGGTGTGTTTTTGTTGCTCTTAGGTGCCCAGAGTATATGACCGTGCAGCATCATTTAATGATGCTTTAGTGAAACATTTCAAAGTAGGCCAGCACAAAAGCATTCAATGTAAGCCAGATGGTCCTACCCAGAGTGAGAGGCATTTCTGAGCCAAATTCCTATGCCAGTTTGTTGCACTGGCAACTAGAGGGAAGATCTGGGCCAATATAAGCCTAGATTTTTTTCAAACCACAAGCACCTTTGAATAGGAGCATCCTGGGCTGAAACTGAGCCTTGGAGAGAGTTTTGGGCTAGTGAACAAAAGCAAGGTTTCTAGAGTCAGACCGCCTATATTTCAGTTCTGGCTCAACCCCTTTTTGGCTGTGTATTCCTGAAGAAGTCACCTACTTTCCCTAAACCTTATCTTTAAAACGAGGACAATAATAGCACCTACCTCATGTGGTTATGATGAGAAATAAACAAACTAATGAATACAAAGCAACTGGTATAGAGTATGAACTCTGAATATTAGCTGTGCTGGTGGTGCTGGTGAGTCAGCAGGCATTTCAGATGCAGGCCAGTCCTGGGGATTGCAGAATCAGCTGGGCCTACCTGGGAATTCCCAACAGTGACTCCAATCTTCTAAATCGATTGTATTTCCAGAAACTGCACTTACAATAAATGCTGTCTCCCAAAGCTCTGAACATCACTTCCCTAGTTATTGTCCTGCCCCAGATAGTTTATAAGACAAGTTTGGAATAAAAATCCATCTAGGGGCGCCTGGGTGGCTCAGTCGTTAAGTGTCTGCCTTCGGCTCAGGTCATGATCCCAGGGTCCTGGGATCGAGTCCCACATCGGGCTCCCTGCTCCGCGGGAAGCCTGCTTCTCCCTCTCCCACTCCCCCTGCTTGTGTTCCTGCTGTCGCTATCTCTCTCTCTGTCAAATAAATTAATTAAAAAAAAATCCATCTAGGGCCCGGGAGATGGGCATACCAATGAGGAACAACTGAAATATTGGTCCAAAGTTCAGTGGTTAAAATGGGGGATTGTGTTACTTGAGGAAATTTATAAAACATTTTCTTTGCTCATATAGAAAATGTCTTAGACATTTTTTAAATTTAAACTGAAAATTGCCTTGACCACACACACACACACACACACACACACACTTGACAGGGTTCAGCCTTCTTTAATCAACTGCATAGAATTGCATTGTATGGTTATACCATAATTTAACATTTCCTCTGTTGATTGACATCTGGGTTATTTCCAGTCTTCTGCAAGCAAAATTATAGTGAATAAATTGTATATATGTAAAAAAGAATAAGTTGGTTATTAGTTTTTGTAGACAAGCATCTTGGTGTTTAACTCATAAGAGTAGGACTTGAGACAAGCAAGCAAGGCCTATGTAGCTAATATTTCATTCCCCATGCAATGCCTTCTGAAAAGGCTTGAAATTTTCTGGTTAGAGAGGAAAGATACTGTTATTTGCTATCGCTCTTCATTTTTAAGTGAAGTTCTAATGAACTGTGTGTGGATATATAAATCATTCAACGGTGAAGAAGCTTCAGAAATAAGGTTTGAACAGGTTCTGATATTCTTGTTGAGTGTTAAATACTCCTAACATTTTTTTTTTCACTGTAGCTTCTGCACAGGGAAGAGGAGGGGGCCCCAATCAAATCTTCCATCCCTTTTCCTCTTGGAAGTCAATGCTCAGCCATTTGGGCATGAGAAAATTTGGGAACAGGATACAATGATTCTTAATGTGCTCTTTTGTCCCTGAATTAGGAGAAGATTTAATAAAATCCCTTTCGCCCTTTGTCTACCTGTCACATTAAACCACTGTAATATTTTCTCTCAGTGATTACAGAACTGAGAATTATGGAACACAGTATCAGGCTTGGTAATTTTTAAACTGAAAAATTTATTACATGAATGTAGCAATGAAAAGTTGCTTCAAATAAGTTGCCAAGAAACCGCACAGTATAGAGCTCAAGGACATCAGATTTTCTACTGTTCTACTCAGTAACTTAAGAACTTAACAATTTTGTAAAGTAGGGACATATAATATGCTGATGGGCTTCCCATTTGTTTTAAAGTGTTTTAAGTACAAACCTATCAGCTCCATGTTTTCTTTAGCTAAGTTCTCCACAATGGAAATCTTTTTTTTTTTTCCCCTCATCAATATCTTGTTTGTTCTGATTCTTGTCCTTGAGGATCTAAGAATATTAGAGCTAGTGGTATTGTTACTATTCAGCCATTTAGGCAAGCCTCTCCTTTTAAGATGAGAAAGTGAGCTCAAGCCGATTTAGAAACAGTGAAACTCTACATTTTTTTCTATTCTATAGGAATGTTCAACTCTTTGGATTGCAAACTCCTTGAGGGTTGGAATTTGTTTTACTTTTTTTTTAATTTAATTTTTTTATGTTATGTTAGTCACCATACATCATTAGTTTTTGATGTAGTGTTCCATGATTCATTGTTTGCATATAACACCCAGTGCTCCATGCAATACGTGCCCTCTTTAATACCCATCACCAGGCTAACCCATCCACCCACCCCTCTCCCCTCTAGAACCCTCAGTTTGTTTCTTGGAGTCCATAGTCTCTCATGGTTCATGTCCTCCTCCGATTCCCCCCCTTCATTTTTCCCTTCCTTCTCCTAATGTCCTCCATGCTATTCCTTATGTTCCACAAATAAGTGAAACCATATGATACCTCTCCAAAGGCTAGTGACACAAAAGCAAAAATGAACTTTTGGGACTTCATCAAGATAAAAAGCTTCTGCACAGCAAAGGAAACAGTCAACAAAACAAAGAGGTAACCCACAGAATGGGAGAAGATATTTGCAAATGACATATCAGATAAAAGGCTAGTATCCAAAATCTATAAAGAACTTCTCAAACTCAACACCCAAAAAACAAATAATAAAGTCAAAAAATGGGGGAAGACATGAACAGACACTTCTCCAAAGAAGACATACAAATGGCTGACAGACACATGAAGAAATGTTCATCATACTTAGCCATTGGGGAAATTCAAATCAAAACCACATTGAGATACCACCTTACACCAGTTAGAATGGCAAAAATGGACAAGACAGGAAACAACAAATGTTGGCGAGGTGGTAGAGAAAGGGGAACCCTCTTACACTGTTGGTGGGAATGCAAGTTGGTACAGCCACTTTGGAAAACTTGTGTGGAGGTTCCACAAAAAATTAAAAATAGAGCTACCCTATGACCCAGCAATTGCACTCCTGGGAATTTGTTTTACTTTAATAAATCCCCAGTGATACAATGTTGGCAATATTACAGATGTTGCAACAGTATGTTCGGAATGCAGATACCTCTCTGCCCCTAGTCATACAGTGGGAAGGTCAGTAGCACAACCAGGTTGAGCCCTATACCTACTGATCACTAGTGAAGAACTCTGCCACTGAATTCTTCCTCCCAAATTGTCTCCTACTAGGAGAAAAAAAAAAATCTATGTCTTTGCTTTCCATATAAAAAGAATTCTAAACATTTCTGCAAATACTAGCCAAACTATTCTACTTTCAAATTTGGCTTCAAACTTCCAAGTAGATGTTACCATGATAGTTGACACAGAATTTCCCAACTCCAATAAATAATAACAAAAATTTAAAACTCAGAGAAAAAGCTAGTAGGAGTTAAACAAAATGGAACAACTCAAGGCCACAAATTTCATAGAAAGAGAGGGAGAGAAAGAGAATGAAAAGAAAAAAAGTTAGAAAAGGAAAGAATCATAAAACATTGGTTTATCTCCTAACTTTTTCTTCGCTCTTTGATAGGTGGTACTGGGGATATCAACAAAATTAAGACCCCCCCCCCAAAAAAAACAAATGAGACTCCACATGAAGTGGTTTTAAAGCTGAAGGCAAATTATGCCAAGGGAATATACTAATTCCTGGAAGAGAATATATGTGTATATTTTTAAAGATTTTTTATTTATTTATTAGAGAGAGAGAGAGTGTGTTTGTGTGTGCACGCGTGAGAGTGGGGGAAGGGGAGAGGGAGAAGGAGAAGGAAAAGCAAACTCCCCACTGAGCGGGGAGACAGATGCGGGACCCAGGACCCCAGGATCATGATCTGAGCCGAAGGCAGATGCTTAACCAACTGAGCCACCCGAGCCCCAAAGGTATATTTAAAACCACCTAAAATTCATATGGAAATGCAAGGACACAGAATAATAGCCAAACCATTTTCAAAAAGAACAAAGTTGGAATACTTATACTTCCTTATTTCAGAATTTACTACAAAACCACGGTAATTAAGATAATGTGGTACTGATATAAGGGTAGACATTTAGATCAGTGAAATAGAAATGAGGGTCCAGAAGTAGAGTCTCATATTTATGATCAACTGATTTTCATCAAAATACCAAGACAACTGGTAGAGGAATTATCTCTTCAACAAATCTCAAAGCACAAATGACAACACAAAGAATGAATTGGCTTCATAAAATTAAATACGTTTGCACTTCAATGGATACCATCAAGAAAGTAAAAAAACAACCCATAGAATGGGAAAAATATTTGCATATTATATATTTAAGAGACTTGTGTCTAAAATATATAAAAGACACGTATATTCAGTAACAGAAAGGCAACTAATGCAATTAAAATATAGGTAAAGAATTTGAATAGAAATTCCCCCAAAGAAGATGCACAAGTGGCCAATAAGCAAATAAAAAGATGTTAAACAATATTACTTACCAGGGAAACAAAAGTCAAAATCATCATAAAATGCCATTTATATGCACTAGGATGGCTATGCTAAAAAAGAGATAATAGTAAGTGTTGACAAGGATGTGGAGAAATTGCACTCTGACACATTGTTTGTGAAATGTAAAATAATGCAGCTACTTAGTAAAAGAGTCTAGTAGTTCCTCAAGAGGCTCACTGTAGAGTTACCATATGGCCCAAAACCCCCATTCTTAGGTCTGTATGGAAGAGAAATGAAAACATGTCCATTCAAAAATGTGTACGTAATGTTCATAGTAGCATATCTATCAGAGCAAAAAGTAGGAACAAGTCAAATATAAATCAATGGATAATAAAATATAGTAAATCCACACAATGGAATATTATTTGGCAATAAAAAGGGATGAGTTTTAATACATGTTACAATATGGATGAACCTTGAAAACATGCTTACTGAAAAGCCAGTCAGATAAGATCACATAATCTATGATTCGACTTATATAAAATGTCCAGAATCCACAAATCTATAGACTGAAAATAGATGAGTGGTTGCTTCGGACTGCAGGGGATGCAATGGCTGAGGCGAGGTGTGATAGCTAAAGAGTTTCTTTTAAGGGTTATAAAGATGCTCTAACACTGATTATGGAGATGGATGCCCAACTCTGCAAACATACTAAAAGTCATTCATGTACCCTTGAAATGGATACATTTGATGAGATGTAAACTATATCTCAGTAAAGCTGCTTTAAAAATAGAACAAAGGATTTCCAGGCAAGATGGCAGAGAAGGACGACTCTGAGCTCATCTTATCCCATGAATACAACTAGAAAACATCCACATCAGTGTAAACAACCCAGAAAATGATCTGAAGACTGACAGATGTATTGTAGAGAAGAGGCTAAATGTAGAGAAGAGGCCATATCGAAGAGGATAGGAAGGGTGGAGATGAGATTGGGAGCTAAATGGACCCTTAGGACTATCCATGGGAGGGAGGGACACTGTGGATACAGAGAGGGGATAGAAATAGACCTCACACCAAGCACCCCAGGCCCAGGGAACCCCCATGGGGAAGATGAATCACTATAACATTTGGCCTTGAAAACCAGAGGGGCCTACTTTTGAGAGTTTTTTTTTTACAATCAGTGGGGCTTAACAACTAGAACCTTAAAAATCAGCAGGCTCGGGGCGCCTGGGTGGCTCAGTTGGTTAAGCGACTGCCTTCGGCTCAGGTCATGATCCTGGAGTCCCTGGATCGAGTCCCGCATCGGGCTCCCTGCTCGGCAAGGGAGCCTGCTTCTGCCTCTGACCCTCCCCCCTCTCATGTGCTCTCTCTCTCTCATTCTCTCTGTCTCAAATAAATAAATAAAATCTTGAAAAAAAAAATCAGCAGGCTCAGCTCCAGAAGAGTCAGGAAGTCAAGAGGAAACTGAGTCCCTAACCTTAAAGAGATAGCACAGCAAACAGCCCTGTGGAGATACAGCATAGAATCAGGAGTTTGAAAAACACCTGGGTATATGGGAAGACTTATTTACTAATATCAGAGTATGTGCTGGAGGGTCAAGGATCTTTAGGAGACTCCTCCATGAACAAAGGAGTTGGCAGGTGCCATTTCCTTCCCCTATGACCAGCCTAGACACACAGGCACCTTTAGGAAGCTGTGTATCGCCAACACTCACTACCTAAGTTGCTAACAGAGTGCCACACTCCCATGTTCTCCTGCAAACATGCCCCTTCAGCCAGGCCCCAGCTGCAGGTCTCCTCTCATAGGAGACCCACACAAACCCTGCTAACGCCACATGCCCACTCCCAAGCTCTCCTGCAGACTCACCAACTCCAACCCTGCATCAGGAGTTTTCTAATGCTGCTCCAGGTCCCTCCCATCAAGAGACATGAGCAAAGCTTACTAACATTGTATGCCCCACCCCTGCAGTCTCCAATGTATGCCCTTGGCCAGAGACCATCCAAAGTGATACCACAAGCCTGGCAGTGTGTAAGCAACCCCGACAGAGGCCAGCACCACAAGAAGCAAGAAAAATCTCAGACAACCTACCCCTACACTTAAAGATCTAGGAAAAGAAGAAAAAATAAAACACCAAACCAGTAGAAGAGAAGATAAAAAAAAGATTCAAACAGAAATAAAGGAAATGGAAAACTGAAAACACAATAAAACAGGCCAGTGAAACCAGGAGCTAGTTCTTTGAAAAGATCAATAAAACTGTTAATTCTCTAGTCAGACTCAACAAAAGAGAGGGAGGGAGAGGGAGGGAGAGAGAGACTCAAATAAAATCATAAATGAGAGAGGAAAAATAATAACCACCAGCACAGAAATACAAACAATTTTAAGAGAGTATTATGAAAAATTATATGCCAACAAATTGGACAACTGAGAAGGAATGGATAAATTCCTAGAAACATATGACCTCCCAAAAGTGAAGCAGGAAGAAATAGAAAATTTGAACTGACTGATTACCAACAAAGACATTGAATCAGTAATCAAACTACCCCCAACGAACAAAAGTCCAGGACCAGATGGCTTCACAGGTGAATTCTACCAAACATTTAAAGAAGTTAATACCTACTCTTCCTAAGCTATCCCAAGAAACAGAAATCCCCAAATTCATTCTACAAAACCTGCATTACCCTGAAAACAAAACCAGGTGAAGACACTACAAAAAAGAGAACTACAGGCCAGTATCTCTAATGAACACAGATGCAAAAATCCTCAACAAAAATTAGCAAAACACATCCAACAGTACATTTAAAAAAATCATTCATCATGATTAGGTGGGATTTATTCCTGGAATGCAAGGGTGGTTCAGTATTTGCAAATCATTCAATGTGATACATTGCATCAACAAGAGAAAGGATAAAAACAATATGAACATTGTAATAGATGCAAAAAAATTATTTGACAAAATACAATATCCATTCATGATAAAAACCCTTATCAGGGGCGCCTGGGTGGCTCAGTCGTTAAGTGTCTGCCTTCGGCTCAGCTCATGATCCCAGGGTCCTGGGATCGAGCCCTGCATCGGGCTCCCTGCTCGGCGGGAAGCCTGCTTCTCCCTCTCCCACTCCCCCCGCTTGTGTTCCCTCTCTCGCTGTATCTCTCTCTGTCAAATAAATAAATAAAATCTTTAAAAAAAAAAAACCTTATCAGAGTAGGTTTAGAGGGAAAATGTCTTAATAAAGGCTATCTCTGAAAAACCCACAGCTAACATCATACTCAATGATGAAAAACTGAGAGCTATCCCCCTAAGATCGGAACAACACAAGGATTTCCACTCACACCACTTTATTCAACATAGTACTGGAAGTCCCAGCCACAGCAATCAGGCAAGAAAAAGGAATTAAAGGCATCCAAACTGGTGTAAGGAAGAAGTAAAACTTTCACTATTTGCAGATGACATTATACTATATACAGAAATCCCTAGGACTCCACCAAAAAACTACTAGAGCTGATAAATGAATTCAGTAAGGTCAGTCACATGACACAAAATCAATGTACAAAAATCCATTACATTTCTGTACACTAATAAAGAAGTAGCAGGGAGACAAATGAAGAATATAACCCCATTTACGATTGCACCAAAAATAATAAAACACCTTGGAACAAACTTAACCAAGGTGAAAGACCTGTACTCTGAAAACTACAAAACCACTGATGAGAGAAATTGAAGACACAAATGAAAAGACATTCCATGCTCGTGGATTGAGATAAAAATATTGTTAAAATGTCTATACTACCCAAAGCAATCTACAGATTTAATACAATCTCTATCAAAATATCAACAGCATTTTTCACAAAACTAGAATAGATAATCCTAAAATTTGTATGGAACCACAAAAGACCCAGAATAGCCAAAGCGATCTTGAAAAAGAACAAAATTGGGGTATCACAATCCCAGATTTCAAGATATACAATAAAGCTGTAGTAATCAAAATAGTACTATACTGGCACAAAAATAGGCACATAGATCAATGGAAGACAGTAGAGAGCCCTGAAATAAACCCACAATTCTATGGTCAATTAATCTTCAACAAAGGAGGCAAGAGGAAAAAGGACAAGGGGAAACAGCCTCTTCAATAACTGGTGTTGGGAAAACTGGACAGCTACATGCAAAAGAATGAACAGGGCCCCTTTCTTAGACCATGCCCAAAAATAAACTCAAAATGAATTAAGGATCTAAACATAGACCTTAAATCATAAAAATCCTAGAAGAGATCACAAGCAGTAATTTATCTGACAATGGCCTTAGCAACATTTTTCTAGATATGTCTCTTGAGGCAAGGGAAATAATAGCAAAAATAAACTTTTGGGACTACATCAAAATAAAACGCTTCTGCACAGTGAAGGAAACAATCAACAAAACTAAATGGCAACCTACAGAATGGGAGAAGATATTTGCAAATGATATATCTGATAAGTAGTAGCCAAAATATATAAAGAACTTATTCAACTCCACACCAATAAAAGAAAGAATTCAATTTAAAAAGGGCAGAATATATGAACAGACATTTCTCTAAAAAAGACATATAGATGGCCAATAGATACATGAAAAGATGCTCAACATTACTCATCATCAAGGAAAGGCAAGTGAAAATCACGATGAGATATCACCTCACACCTGTCAGAATGGCTAAAATCAGAAACACAAGGAAAAAGTACTGGTGAGGATCAGAGAAGGAGCACTTTTACACTGTTGATGGGAATGCAAACTGGTGCAGTTACTGTGGAAGACAGTACAGAAGTTCCTCAAAAACTTAAAAATAGAATTATCATATGATCCATTAATTATACTACTGGGTATTTACCCAACAAATATGAAAACAAAAATTTGAAGGGATATATGTACCCCTATGTTTACTGCAGCATTATTTACTATAGCTAAATTATGGAAACATCTGAAGTGTCCATTGATAGATGAATGGCCAAGATGTGGTACCCACACACGCGCACGCGCGCGCACACACACACACACACACACACACACAGGAATATTATTCAGTCATAAACAAAAGAATGAAATCTTGCCATTTGCAGCATCTATGGATCTAGAGAGTATAATGCTAAGTGAAATAAGTCAGAGAAAGATAAATATCATGATTTCACTCATATGTAGAATTTAAGAAACAAAACAAATGAAGAGAAAAAGAGACAAACCAAAAAACAGACTCATATGGAGAACAAACTGCTCGGTACAGAGCGGAGGAGGCTGGGAGGATGGGTGAAACAGCTGAAGGGGATTAAGAGTATAATTATGATGAGCACTGAATAATGTACAGAATTGTTGAATCTCCTTATTGTACACCTGAAATTAATATAACACTTAAAACTTAAAAAATAAGTAAAAAAGTAAAAAATAGAACAGAGGAATTCTTGGGAAAAAACCAATTCTCTTAACAAAAATCTCCAAAATTCAGAAATTCAAGGATCATCAGATTTTTTAAACAATTAAGGAATGCTAATTCTCAAAATCACACATATTTCAAAAAGATCTGAGGCCTGTTTTGCTAGATTTGAATAATATAAATAGCCCCCACATATAACTTTATATTTCTCATTTTTACTATCATTTAACTTATTAATTCCTTTCTTGTTCAATTTTCATTTCTTTCACTTACTGCTGAGAATCACTAAACTTTATTTTAAAGAATAATTTTAGATAGATTTTTTTATAGTGTTATCAAATACACTGAGGAAAAGATAATGTTCTCTTTCTTTGAAATGTAATCCTTCTTTGTTAACTTCAGTGTAAATATGCATAAGGAATGACTCACATTTAAATAACTACAAATAAAATCCAGGAACTATATTTAAGGAGAGCCAGATTGTCATCCTGTAGGTCTTCTAAGCTCTGAAACTGCAGCCAGTGGTTATATATCCTGTTATTCTCAACTTCTTAAAATGTAGGAATTATCCCTTCATATTTTTCATAACAATTCACCCACCACAAAGCATATTTGTTTGGAGACCTCTTCAGTGACTTTTTACAACAGGGAGAATAAATTATAGATTTCTATCATTTAAATGTTTCATTCCTAGGGGTGGCCTCAGAGTATTTGAATATGACTAGTCTTCTTCATTATTGTTATTTTAACCTTATATTCATACAGATAACATGAATTTTTCTCTCCTTTTGGAAAAGCTTTTTGTGTGTACATGTGCATTTGAGTCCTCTTAGAAGGGCCAATATCAGTGGTCGGTCTCATATCCACTGATGAAGAACATGTCTTTTACATCTGCATTTTACTATGTCATATGACAAAAGCTAAGGCAAAGTTCTGGATGATGAGCAGCCAAAAGTGTCTTAAAAGCTGAGAACAGGGTGCCTGGGTGGCTCAGTTGGTTAAGCGACTGCCTTCGGCTCGGGTCATGATCCTGGAGTCCCTGGATGGAGTCCTGCATCGGGCTCCCTGCTCGGCAGGGAGTCTGCTTCTCCCTCTGACCCTCCCCCCCTCATGTGCTCTCTCTCTCTCAAAAAAAAAAAAGCTAAGAACAAGTTATGCTCAGAATGCGTGAGTTTCTGGAATGGATATCAAAACTTAGCTGCTATGGAACCAGCATTCCATTCATTGTGGGAACTTGCTTTTTGAAAAGGAGTACCCCTAAGTTAAAAATGGTATTTGAATCTAGCCTCCTACATAAATTAGCACAGTTACCTCTCACAGTATGGTGGAAAGCACATGGACTTTGAGATCATGGACCCTACGTCTAACTCTGTTCTGGCATCTTCTATTAGGGCCACTTGAAGCCAATGACTCCAATTCTCCTTACCTTAGTGTTCTCATCTATAAAATGCATATAATGTTACTTACTTGGTAGAATTGTTGAGATAATTCATTGAAACAGCATATGTAAATTACCTATCAGAGTGCTGAGACACAAACTGATTTTAATAGTGGAATTAAGATGCACAATATCATAAAGACAGAAGCTAGATACTCAATAACATTAGTTTTTATTCTGCTTCTCTCATATTCTAATGCTATGGATTGTGTAGGTTATTTGTATAAATCCAAGTATATATAGGACCAAATTGATTAGTATTATATAATCCTTTAAGTATGGCAATCATAGGTTTTGTGAGTAAGAGGGGAGTTTGCTCCAATTTTCAATATAATTTTTAAGACAGAAATTTCAAAATAAAACTAGTGAATTTCCAGGCCAAAATAATAAAATATCAAACTATGATAATAATGTGCTTTTGCTCAAAATTAAAATATTTGAAGAGATGAGAATTCTTAATATTAGCTTCATAGATTAACATGAATTATTAAAATTGTAATATTAATTTATACTCATTATATCTCTCATGATAAAAATTTTATACCTCTTAAGCAACTCTTAATTGATTCTTAAAATACAATAAATGTTTTAGCACCTACTGTGTGCCAATTAAGTGCTTATAATACATCAGTGAACAAAACAAAGATACCATCTTTGAAGAGTTGACATTCCAGAAGGGGGAGACAGACAATAAATTATACACATAAAAATAAGCAAACTGTGTAGTATGTTTGAAGGTGGCGAATTCTTTAGGAAGTAAAAAAAATATATAACAGGGCAAGGAGAATTAAGAGTTTAAGATGATACACTTTTTAAGAGGCGGTGAGGGTAGGCCTTATTGAGAAGAATTTTAAGTGAAATTACTTAAAGGGTATGAGGAGTTTAGCCATGAGAGTTAATTAGGTAGAGTTACATCCAGAAGGAATGGTTGGTGCAAAGGCCCCAGGGGCAAGAATGTGCTTAGTATATTTGAAAAACAGCAAGGGGTAGTGTCTGGAAGAATGTGTGAAATGGAAGTTATAAAAGATGTGCTCAAATAGGCAACAGAGAAACCTCATCATGTACGACCTTGTAGGCCATTACAAGATTTTACACTTTTACTCCAAGTGAAATTAGGAGCGTTTTGGGCAGAATGACAGTTTCTGACCTATATTCCAAAGGAACACTGCTCCTGTGTTGAGAACAGATGCTATGCTATGGGGAGAAGCATGGACACAGGGAAACCTGTTAGGAAGTTATCAAAGTCAAGGAAATAAAATAATAGCTTAAAGGAGGTAGAAAGGAAGTGGTGACGGTCTAGATTCAGGGCATATTCTGAAGCCAACCTGATACAATAGATGTGGGATATGAAAGGAGAGAAATCAACGATTCCAATGCTCTGGACTTGAGCAAGTGATGGAGTTTTCATTGACTTTGATAAGGAAGGCTGCAGTTTGATTACATTTGAGGGATGTGGAAATTGGGAAGTGTTGAGTTTGGCAGGTCTATTAGTAATCCAAGTGGAGATATGGAGGAGGGTGGTAGGTATGTGAGACCCAAGTTCAGGAGAATGATCTTGACTATGGAAGTGACTTTTGGATCATTGGCCTACAAATGGTATTTTTTTATTTTATTTTATTATTTTTTTTTATTCTTATGTTAGTCCCCTACATTACATCATTAGTTTTAGATGTAGTGTTCCATGATTCGTTGTTTGTGCATAACACCCAGTGCTCCATGCAGAATGTGCCCTCCTCAATACCCACCACCAGGCTAACACATCCTCCCACCCCCCCTCCCCTCTAGAAACCTCAGTTTGTTTTTCAGAGTCCATCGTCTCTCATGGTTCGTCTACCCCTCCGATTTTCCCCGCTTCATTCTTCCCCTCCTGCTACCTTCTTCTTTTTTTTTTTTAACATATATTGCATTATTTGTTTCAGAGGTACAGATCTGAGATTCAACAGTCTTGCACAATTCACAGTGCTTACCAGAGCACATACCCTCTCCAGTGTCTGTCACCCAGTCACCCCATCCTTCCCACCCCACCCCCCACTCCAGCAACCCTCAGTTTGTTTCCTGCGATTAAGAATTCCTCATATCAGTGAGATCATATGATACATGTCTTTCTCTGTTTGACTTATGTTGAGCGAAATAGGCCTACAAATGGTATTTAAGGAATGAGACTGGAAAGATTATCTAGAAGCTGAAAGTATACAAGGAGTAGAGAACTTAAGATATTCCAACATTAAGGAGCAGAAAGAAGAATGAATGAGATTGGAGGAAAACCAAAGAGAATGTAATATTCCGGAAGCCAGGTGGGGAAAATAAAGTATGGAGAAAAAAGTATACAACTCTATCAAATGCGGCTGAAAAGTTGAGAAATATGAAGAATGAACATTAACTCTTGGATCTAGCCATACGGAAGTCACTGTGACCCTTAACAAAGCAGTTTTAAGGGAATGGATGAACTGAAACCTGGATTCAAACACATTAACAGAGACTAGGGGGAACTTGAGCAATGAAAACAGGTTAATTCTTGGAGGAGTCATACTAAAGGATAATAAGTGGATGTAAAGGATTTTAAAGAATGAAATGACAATAGTAATGGTAGCACTTTGGTAGAGAAGAAAAGGCTGATGACATAGGATAGAGAGAATTGCTTTCGTGCAATAGACAACCAAGGGTAGGCTCTAATACATAAGTGCAAGGGTTGTACCTAGATAGAATTATATATATCCTATGGTTCTGGGCAGGAGGACAAAGTTCATGGGTAGAGGAAAGTGAGGTGACATGTGTTTTGGGCTAGCCACAGCCTACAATAGCCAATGTTGGGATGAGACTGGCCCTTATGGTTCTTATTATGACTGCAAGATGCCCTGAGGAAAACTTTGATGTAATCAGGAAATTTTGGGGGGATAAAACAGTTTATTATTTATAAGAACTGGAAATTACACAGCAACACCTGGGGCCCCACAGATAGAGAGAGAGAGAGAGAGAGAGAAAGAATGAGCACAAAAGAGTGCCTGCACAGGGGCCAGGGTTTTAGTGCAGCAGAGAGTAGGGGCCTAGGGGTTTACGAGCTCACTCCTTATTGGTGAATTTCAAACATAAGAATGGAAATTTGAAGTGCAAGAAAAAGACAAGAGGTCCAAATGGTCAGCTATGGAAATCAATCAAGATTTCTAAATCAAGGGAGCCTCAGTGCAGGAAGGTGATGTGGCTTTTTATCTAGTTACATGGCTAGCAATGCATTTATTTGAGATCAAAGTCTTTGAAGTAGAGGTCTCTTTGAAAGGGATGCCTCCACAATCAAAACTTAAGCCAGGTACTTGCCTTTCAAAAAAGAAAAAGAAAACCTGTCAGGACTTACACTAAAATGTCATACTAAGATTCTGTAGAAACTTTCTTCTAATTTGAATTTTTTAAATGAAGTAAGATTATCAGCTGGGAGCACAGATGGAGTGGCAGTACTGAAGACTGAGGACTCAGAAGGCATGCAAGTCATCTAGATGTTTGGATAGACTGGCAAGTAGAACATAATTATTGGAAAAATCGAGGACCTTCTTGATAATTGTGGACAGGATCTGAATGTGTGTGAATTTAACATGTCACTAGTCAACTTGGTTGCGATTTTTGCCCAATCACATTCAGTTACATGGATGTAGATGTGGAATAAACAGAGGTTGGTTTTAACCAAGATTGTAGTTTCAACCAAATTACCACCAACATGGTGATGTGAAAAACAGGACATCTATTCTCTGTTCTAACTCCGAGTCAGTATCATTGAGCTGAAATCAGTGTGGCATACTTTTTTCTAGAGGCAAATCCATTTCTTGCCTCTTCCAGCTTTTGGTGGCTGCCAGCATTCTTGGGCTCATTGTGGCTGCATCACTGCAAACTCGGCCATGTGGTCACATTGCCTTTTCCTCTTGGATGTGTCAAATCTCTCTCTGCCTCCCTCTTGTAGAGATACATGTGATTGCATTTAGGATCCACATAGAAAATTCAGAATAATCTCTTCCTCTCAAGATTCTTAATTTAATCACATCTGCAAAGTCGGTTTGTTTGTTTATGTCATTTGAAGTACTATTCACAGGTTCAGGGATCAGGAGATGGATCTCTTTTGTGGAGCCATTATTCAGCCTACCACACTGAGAAGAAAGAAAAGGAGGGACACGTATTCCAGGGAGAGATTATAATGACTGGTCTTGGAATTTAGCTTCATTAGAATTGCTGTTATAGATTAAGTGAGCTGGAAAAATAAGAGACGATGGTCACGGAACATTAATTTATGAAATAGAAATAATGACGTTTGTACATAATGGTAACTGCAAATTCTAACACATGGAGGACGGAGGACATGGTTATTGAAGAATAGGTTAAGAAACTGAGAAACCAAAGAGTTGGAAAGATCACACTTAGATATACTGAAACGGTCAAAAATTAAGGTAGAAGTAGATAGAATCAGTACATAGATAGAAGTTGTAAACCAAAGAATAAATGAAAATAGCATAGAATTTAAGTTCACAATATTCAGTCTTTATGTGAGAGATGCATATGTGTCTTGTAAATTCGGATGTAAATTTATCATTCCCCAGAAAATGAAATAGTTCTATTTAGAGAAAAAGTTTAACAAGCCATCATGTTTTTTTCTAACATATATTGAATGCCTGTGTTCTTAGGCACTGTACAATGTAGCCTGGGATCATCAATACGGACATGAGTTCATCCTTTGGGTTAGAGGGCAATGATGCTTCCAGTGTCTATCAGCGTGTCTAGAAAGGTTTCCTTTTCCTTTTGCTCTAGACAGCTATGTTTTTTAAGGCTTGTATTTTCTATTTATATGTTCTGTCACCTTTCTTGGTGTTTGGCTGTCATCTGTCGCTGAATTTTGCTGTTAGTGTGCTTTTAAGCTCTTGCATTCCAATTTGTAGTTTATAAAATGTCTTAGGTAGGGCAAACCCAGAGACAAGCTAATTATAATTGTGTTCTAAAAATGAGGAATGTGACTCTGAATGAGATACTCTGCTTCTGAATAAAGTTTATAGATGACAAAGCCTATGAGCGGATAGTCCATCTTGTATGGCTATTTCTCATTTGTACTTGTGCCATGAATATTCAGATAGTCTATTTTATTCTATTATTTATTATTTTTCTATTGATACTCTATTCAGATACCATATGTGTGAACACTAATAAATATCCACAGAAATTAAGGGCCTGAATCTCAATGGATGATATGCGAGGGTAGTGGATATACCAGTCTGAGTTCTGTCTGGAAACAGACAGCTCATTCAAATTGGGCATTTTGAGAAGAGTTTAAATAGAGGAGAATTTACAGAGCTGTAGGCAGGGTTTAGGAAAAGCGATGAAGGATCTTGTAACAGCTGAGGCTAGTAACAGGAAGTGGTTTCTGGTCTAAGCCTGAAGGGGCAAATAAGAGACATTTTTACCTAAAATCTGGAGACATCCCTGTGCTGAGAGGGCTACCTGAGAGGAAGGGTCATCCTTCCTAGACAGAGCAAGTCAGCCTATCAACACTGGCAGGGAGAAAAACAGAGGAATTAAGAGCCATACCTCAGTTTCCTTCCACCATCATTTCCTTCAGATGGCTCCCATCAGACAAGGTCGACCAGAAATCAGAAAGCAAACCCACTGATTTAATTTGTATACTGGGACTCTTGGAGGCAGAAAGCAGGTAGAACTGGGTAGAGAGTGGGTATGGAGGGACAACCAGAAGATATTCAGCATATTTATAAGAAAATCTGAACCATTCCAGCAAAGAGCAGCATATTAAAATATTATATGTAGTAATTGGAGTAATATTGGTTTTACATGAATATTATAAAAATGTAACTAATGTAACTATAGTGATATATCATCTCTTTTGGGTTTCCTGAAAGTAAATCATCTCTACAACTTAGGAACAGTCTCAGAAAGAAGCAAACAACAAAATGTATTGCTGATGTTAATATTTCATTTAAGGTGAAAAGTTAGGATCACTCTTTTATTATCTATAAAGTATAAGACAACACCAGATTCGGGGCTCCTGGGTGGCTCAGTCGTCAAGCGTCTGCCTTCGGCTCAGGTCATGATCCCAGGGTCCTGGGATCGAGCCCCGCGTCGGGCTCTCTGCTCCGCGGGGAGCCTGCTTTTCGCTCTCCCACTCCCCCTGCTTGTGT
This sequence comes from Neomonachus schauinslandi, assembly GCF_002201575.2. NCBI lineage: Eukaryota > Metazoa > Chordata > Mammalia > Carnivora > Phocidae > Neomonachus > Neomonachus schauinslandi. Next base: position 18,100,158 of record NC_058404.1, read on the forward strand.
TCCCTCTCTCACTGTGTCTCTCTTTGTCAAATAAATAAATAAAAATCTTAAAAAAAAAAAAGAAAACACCAGATTCAATAGACTGACTTTTCTCAATATCAAATAATTATTATTTTGATAGGTCATTTTCAATAGAGAATTTATGAAGAGGGTTTAGGTATAAGCCAAAGTGATATAGTAATCTTATGGGGGAAAAAATGTTGTCTTTGTTATTTTTTTGGCAAATGACTTTACCTATATCCTTCTAGAAGGAAATACATAGCTCACTTTTACCACAAAGTTATTACATGCATATTATGCTTTCTTATATAGCATATTCATATTCAATCCAATTTTAAAATAGAAAAAGACTACACGCTGATCTTGACAATATGTTTCTACTATTCATAGTTTATAGACCAGATGTTATTTTCTGAAGTTCAAGTAATTAATGCAAGAATTTTATAAATTTCATGAGGGTATTTCAGAGTCGGTAATATAATACTTAGGCAGAAAAAAAAAGAAAATCTTGTTAAAATGATCAAGGAAAATCACATTTAAAATGTCCAAAATCCAGAAGAATTCAATCTACCAAGAACAATTTATATTTACTTTCTTAATGTTCTTTCTAAATATATGAGAGCATAGACACCTTTCTATAATCGCTTAACTGGCTTTTTGTTTTTGTTTTTTTAGAAAAATTTTTGTTCCTATAATCAGAGGGAAAGTTCTACATTCTATTCAACTCAACGAGCGAGAACGCTTCAGAATTCATGGCAGAATGACCTAGAAAGAATACTTTAACTGCAGGCTATGAAAAAGATAAACAAAATCTTATTATCTGTAGGTAATGTGGTATTACTGTTGTATTTCCAAACCCAAAGGGTCTGTTCCATATCCATTTTCTATAACTGAACAATTTTGGTAAGGTCTTTTTTTTTTTTTCATAACATTAAGTAAAAACAGAAGTTTCCATGCTAAGTGAAACTAAATAGATGCTAATGTCTCTTTTAGGGTTTAAACCTTTCAGTTCAGGAAAGATGCCTGATAGCGCATCTCTGTTTACATGTTTGTTAGGCATATCAGAGCATAAAAATGAATGTGACACAATTAATAATCCATATGTACAACAACTTTTGAATTCACCCCATGCCGGGTACTGTGCTCAGTTGTTGAAGGTACTGAAAGGCGTAGCCTCCAATCAGACAGGAGGGGAGCAGACAAATGAGGAAGTCCATGTGGTAAGTGCCAAGACTGACCTATGCACCATGGTTTTTGAGCGTAAAGGAGAAGCCCTTCATTCTATCTGGGAGGGGAGTGTATCAGGGTACGTTATTCAGAGAAGGAGAACGCGAGTCAAGTGTTAAAGGGTGAATTAACCAGTGGGAGGGGACTGTCCTAGGCAGAGGGTAACAACACGAGCAGAGAACCACACATGATTTTATAGAAAAAGGAACCATGATGTTGGACATTAATTAATCAGGATTCTTAAACAAAATCAGAAGTTGTCAAATAACTAAATATATCCTCCGATAGAGTTTTTGATTTAGAAAAGAAAACCATGGTGTAATTTCTTTTGGACAGAGATGGTAACACTAATTAATAGGGAAAATATTTGCTGGTAGGTGAAAAGGAAGACGTTCCCAGATTATTTTATACTCTAGAGTTTAGTTTGGAAATTCCGTAAGAGGGAAGTGCTTTAAAAAATCTTAATATTGAGCACAGTTGAGTAAATATAGTCCCTAAATATGAACTCACGGGGAGGGAGTTGTGGGGCTCAAGGAATATATTTATATATATTACCATAATATTTAAAGGTCTCCTTAAATAATAATCAAATTTTAATTAATTAAATTTTGTTTAATTAAAAGAAAGTGACCTAGTTTGTAAGTTACCATTGCATAAAAAAGTACGATGTAATACAATTGTACAAAAGGAATGAGGAGGGCGCCTGGGTGGCTCAGATGGTTAAGCGTCCGCCTTCGGCTCAGGTCATGATCCCAGGGTCCTGGGATCGAGTCCCACATCGGGCTCCCGGCTCAGCGGGGAGCCTGCTTCCCCCTCTGACCCTCTCCCCTCTCATGCTGTTTCTCTCTCACTCGCTCTCTAAAAAAATAAATAAAAATCTTTAAACAACAACAACAACAACAACAAAACAAAAGGAATGAGGATGCTCTCTATTAACTGATACGGTAACATCACCAGAAGATAACGTAAAAACAAATCAAAACAAAAAACAAGATACAGAGGAGTGCTCATAGCATACATGTTTTGTTGTAGGAAAGATGAAAGAGTCTATAATACCTCTCTGTATCTATATAGTCTACGTGTATATGTGGGTGTTAAATATATATACCCACTTGTGTTTTTTTAAAAACAATGGTTACTTAAAGAGAGACAGATGGAATAGGGTATTCAGGACAAGGATGGAAACTCCACTTCTCTGAATGCACCTTATTTTATACTGTACTTTAAATCCACATAAATATTTACATAATTAATAAAAGCAAATTACATCCAGAAGAAAAGAATCCCTAAAAGAAAATAAACCAAGTTGTGCTTTTTGTTATTACATGCCAATGATTCTAAACAATGTAAGTGATAAACTGTTTCTCCCTGATGAGGAGACATAATTCTCTGCCTGCCAACCCCCACCCCCCCCCCCCCAATACCCCCTGGTATGTTGCTAGTTAGAGCCCCAGCATAAATCTCCATCTGAAGACACTTCCACAGAGGGATGTGTTAGTTACAGGAACCAATGAAGTCACTTTTCTATATGTTATTTTCAGTTAAATTTCTATCACTTCCCACTAAAATAACTTTAGATGATAAAGTGAACAATAGTGGAGTGTAGTGGGGATTAAATATGAATGCTGAAAATAATGCAAAAAATATAGGATCAATTAGGAGAGGGAGACTATGGGTAGAAAGAATAAATACAATCATAGGATAGTGGGGACAGGTGCACAAGTAGAAAAACTACAGTTTTAATCAAAAGAAACATTGAAGAGAAGGAGTTGGGGCACAACCGTTGAAAAACTACCTGACTGTCAAAGTTTTAGAAGCAACATGATGCAGGGGCGCCTGGGTGGCTCAATCAGTTAAGTGTCCAACTCTTGGTTTCCACTCAGGTCATGATCTCAGGGTAGTGGGATCGAGCCCCGTGACAGGCTCTACACTCAGCATGGAGTCTGCTTGGGATTCTCACTCTCCCTGTCCCTCTGCTTCTCCCCTTGTTCATGCTCTCTCTCGCGCTCTAATAAATAAATAAATCTTAAAAAAAGAAGCAATGTAATGCACAAAAATATTGCAATGTACAAAGCAATATTTAAAACCCTGCTTTGGCTTGTTAATATTAATAACAGTCAGAGTCTTAAGCCAATTCATAAAGTTGAAATTTAGGCGGTGGAGATAAATTATGTTAAATGTACATGTTGCAGATTATAAGCAGCTGCAGCTTAAAATTTTGGAAGTCTTGCCAATAAAAATAACAGAGGACCCTTGTAAAGAAAGATGGTAATGATTGGGCTAAAGTGACAACTAACAAAAGTTATAGAAAAGGTGGTAGAAAATAGAGGAGAGTTCTGGTGCCTCACCTCTGAGCTCACTCTCTCTGGCTTTTTCTTGTCTCTGTCTTTCCATATGTGTATTTATACACACACACGTGCGTGCACACGCATGCACACACACGCTTGCACGCACAATGGTCTTAGAACTATAGAAACGGCAGCTTAAAACAGAGATCATTACCAAGTAAGGCTGTCAACGGCAGGGTTGTGCACTCAAGCAAACAAAGCACAACATAAAAAAAATAGAGAATTTCCATAAAAATCAAAGTCATGATACATTCTTTCCCTACTTCACTGCATCCCCAATCCTGGCTTGCATACAGTTGGCTTAAAAATTGCAGTGAATCTTTTTTTTTTTTTTTTCTTGAAAATGTATTCATGCAATGTAATCCTGGCATACACTCAATCTCTTGGTACTATCCAATATTAACACGTTTTTAGAAATAAATAGAAGAAACAGTAATGAAAGAGGTACTCAATAGAAAAGTCCCTTGGGATCTAATTTATATGGTACTGGAGAAAATGCCTAGAAGGTCTGCAAGCAAACAATGGGCAATATACACAATATTTAGAATAGTATAGCATATTTTAAAAAAGGAATAGAGCCTCTAAAAAGGCTTTTGTGTTTAGAATGCCAAAATCCTAACATAAAGACTTCAAAAAATAATTGAAGGGGAACCTCTACATTGATGCTCTAGCAAATTTTATTTGATAAGAAAAGATTTAGTATATGAAGATGTGACTTCAGAAAAATAAAAATATTGTATCAGGGATATTGAATATCTTTCTCTTTTCATGTGAGCTTATTCAAAAGGCAGGGATAAGGGCGCCTGGGTGGCTCAGTCGTTAAGCGTCGGTCTTCGGCTCAGGTCATGGTCCTAGCGTCCTGGGATCGAGCCCCACATCAGGCTCCCTACTCCGCGGGAAGCCTGCTTCTCCCTCTCCCACTCCCCCTGCTTGTGTTCCCTCTCTCGCTGTGTCTCTCTCTCTCTCTCTGTCAAATAAATAAATAAGATCTTAAAAAAAATTAAAAAAAAAAAGGCAGGGATATGTATTCAATTGAAAAAATTATTTCAATGTTTCTGGTTTATTTTAATATGCATCTTCTCAGTCAAAGACAAACACGTGCATTACTTTACAGCTTTACAGGCAAGAAAGAAACTAGAAAAATTATTATGGCACCATTTATAGATATACAGAAATTAGATCTTTTACATTTTACATGAAAAACCTTAGTAAGTGGTTTTAGAAATTATATTAGAAGACATTCTATATTTACTTGTTATCTTTTAATGCTCATTTCTGCCATGCATGCAAAGCTCCAGAAGATTAAAAGTTGGTAGCCACTGCGGTTTGGTACCAGCTCTGAAGTTCAAAGAGCAAATAAGTTTTTATATTAATGGAAATAGTGTGAAACTGAGAATTTGTTGAATTTGTTATACTTCAGGATGCACTTATAACCAGTTTTCATATTTAAAAAACCCTAGAAAGAAAGCAACATAAAATGTTTTTCTAATACATGTATGAAATTATTAATCTTGGTCTTGCCATTCTGATGGTTTTGTTAAAACATAGAGGCCTATTCAGGGAAATTACACATAGAGAAGTAGGATCTATAATGTGAAGTGTAAGCCAGAATGAAGCTTTTTCCCTCCCTATGAAATGCAAACACAAATAGGTCAGGAGAGCAGTAAAACAATCAGGACTCCAGTGGACCACGGGGAAAGAATATGCAGGTGTTCAAAGCTGATTTAGTCAAAAGAAATAGTTGTGATATTTTATACACGTTTTTAAAAAAGGATTTTCCTAAGCATTTCTTTGGATAAGGTGACTGATTTAAAAGTAGAAACAGTCTGACATCCATGCAGAATTAGGACCAAGAAAGTACCCCATTAAATAATTTCAATGTCAAAATATCTTGTGTTTGATGGTGTGAATGCACCCAAACTCGCCTTCTAGGAGTCCTTCATTTTGAAAGATCATTCTGAATAACTTTTTGCAGTGCTGTCATGAAGAGCAGAAGTCAGGGCAGCAAGTTAGAACTCAGAGACCTACGTGCCTGTCAGCATTTCCATCATAAACCTATATTATCTGGAGCTTATAGGTAGACTGTAAAAGTCAGGCAGGATCTAGGCATTGAAACCTTTTTGGAAAAGTGTTATATTTTTAGTCCATGTAGACTACAAGGGTGGTAAGAACACAGGGTTTTCAGACCCAAATATAGCTGTACATTACACACATTTAAACACATCAAAATAAATCAGGAATGTCCTATTTCTAAATTCAAAGGACACAAAAAAGAACACATAATTTTAGGCTACTATCCAAACTCTCTTGTCTGATTTTGTTCAAAATCTGTCTTCCATCAGGATTACGCAGAGAACATTGAAAGCGTTAGAAAGTTTTTAGAAACAAACCTAAAAAAGTTGAGGTTTTATAAGCTGCTCATCTTTGAAGTGTGGCTTATGTTCCAAGGCATTCATATGAAAATAGCTAGAGCTCTTTGTTTTACCCTTAACTATTCTTTCCTTCTCATATTCTTGAACTTAATAAAAGTGTTATTTTTGTCAATAAGTTTTCATTGTATAAAGTAATATAATATGCAGTATTTCATTAAACTCCACAACAAAACTAATTAACCGGCAATACTACCCTCATTTTACAGAGGAAACGGTTAAGACTCAGCAGGCATTAAAAAAAAAAAAAAAAAAAAAAAGACTCAGCAGGTAAATGTTTTACTCAAGGTCCCGCATAAGGAATCAAAATTCAAACCCAGGTCTTCTGAATATCACATTCTATTTAGTGCTGTTGACAACACTCTGTATTAGAAAACAGAACGAACAGGATGGATAGATGGATAGAATGGATAGATAGATGATAGATGATAGATAGATGATAGATTGATTATAGGAATTGGCCCACACAATAATGATCTGCCATCTACTGGCTGGATGACCAGAAAAGTCAGTGACTTAATTTTGTGCCAGTCCAAAGGCTTGAGAACCAGGAGCCCAGTATCCAAAGGCAAAAGATGGATGTACCATCTCAAGCAGAGAAAACAAATTCTCCTTTCTCTAAACTTTTGTTCTATTCAGGTCCTCAACAGATTGGATGAGGCTCACCCACACTGGTGAGGGCCATCATTTTTATTCAATCTACTGATTTAAATGCTAATGTCTTCCGGAAATACCCTCACAAACACCCCCAGATAATAATGTTTTACCAGCTATCTGAGCATCTCTTAGCCAGTCAAGTTGGCATGTCAAATTAATCATACGCCCCTATCATTTCAACTCTCCTACCCCCTCACTCATACAGAATCTGCTGCTCGCCATCATTATGACCTCTTCTGCCTGGACTCCTCTCTATCCCCACATATTTCTGGTTAGCTTCTTCTTTCCTCCACACTAAGCCTCTGTCAGCCATATCCGTGAAATTTTCAAGCTCATTGCTTCTCTCTTGAGGATTTTGTCTTCTAGGGAACCTGTGGCAATGTCTGGAGACATTTTTGGTTGTCACCACTTGGTGGAGGAATGCTATTGGCATCTAGTGGTAGAGACCAGGGATGCTGGTAAACCTCCTACAATGCACAAGACAGCCCCTCACACAAAGAACCCTCCAACCCCAAATGTCAGTGCTGAGGTTGAGAAACCCTGCTCCAGCTAGAACTTGACATTAACAACTCAAGATCTTTCCAGCTTCTGCTGTAATTGGCTATTGAACCCTCGGTGACACCACCTTCAACTTTCTTCAGTGTTTAGAGCAGTGCCATTAAATGTCATTCACTATGCTATTTAAATGTTATTTGATGCCATTTGATGATTCTACAAAAAGATCTCAGCTCACATAAAAACTAGAAAGGGAGGTCTATGAAGGAGTTTCTGGTCCATTTTACTATTTAGTGTCTATTGTTTAATGCTTCCCTCATAAGTAAGTGTTCAATAAATATTTGCTGAAGCAAAAAAAAAAAAAAAAAAGGGAATATGCTTTCTCTGGGCCATAGAAATATTTGTCGTATGTGGCTGATCCAAATCCTTTCCAGTACTGAGGTCTCCATCCCTCCCCTGCAACCCCTCCTGCATCCTCTAGGCCTTTGCAAACATTATCTTTCAATTATTACACTCTGCTAACTTCATCTTCACTATCTTCAGATAGGCTCCAAAATCTTGCTTTTATAATAAATCCTGCTACCAACCTTTTTTTATGCATTTCTTTTATTGCTAAACATCTGGAATAATTACTGGCTCCAATTCCTCAACACATAGAGTGTGTAACCTTTTGCAATCTCAGTGGATTTCCCAAATCTCTACAAATACTGCTCATCTAAAATTCAATAATGGCTTTCTAATTGCAAACTGAGAAAAAGCCATTGTCTTTTCTGCACCCTTGACCTTGCTGAAGCATTTGATGTGGTTTCTGATCTATTTTATGAGACTCTTTCCCCTAGCTTCTGTAAGATTGCATATTCTGTCTTCTTACTTATATCCCCCAATACCTGTTATTATCTTAGTGGGAACTCTTCCTCTTCTGGGTTCCTCAGTTGGACGTTTTCTAAGGGTTCATTTCTCTCTGGGGTTATTAGTTTTCTTTCTAAGCTTTCTCACTTGGTCCTCTCATTTACTTCTCTGTGAATAGCTAACAAACTTCCATTCTACTTTCTCATTTCTGGCTTAGCCTGTCTACTGTTACTTCAGATTCAACATACATAAATAGAAATGACTATTTTCTTCCCATTCTCTTCCGTGACTTGGCTCCTCCCGCTCTGTTGTCCCCGAAACCCAGAAGGTTCTATCTAGGGGCAGGGCTGATATAAGAAGCCTCCTTTCTGGGACACCTGGGTGGCTCAGTCATTAAGTGTCTGCCTTTAGCTCAGGTCATGGTCCCAGGGTCCTGGGATCGAGCCCCGCACTGGGCTCCCTGCTCGGTGGGAAGCCTGCTTCTCCCTTTCCCACTCCCCTTGCTTGTGTTCCCTCTCTCGCTGTCTCTCTCTGTCAAATAAATAAATAAATAAATAAATAAATAAATAAATAAATAAATAAATAAATAAATAAATAAATAAATAAATAAATAAA